>NC_080670.1:193795491-194101579 GCF_030247195.1 Topomyia yanbarensis
TTATGAAATGTGATGACATATAAAAAAATATCTTGGTTGGTTTTGACATTTCAAGGGATCGTGAGTTACCTATTGGCGAATCCATATTAAATCAAAAAATAAACTTTCGCGACAAGGCCTTGGATATGCTTTTGATTGGCTTCACTAAATCTCAAGAAACTCGCGCACAGAGAATCGACATCCAAGATTCTACAAATATATTAATGAAAATTGTGTAAACATTTGAATGAATATCCGCTTAAACACTAGTGCCGCCACACCAGCTTATCCCAACTACTAATTTAAACCATAGACTTTTCTACGGCTCATGTACGTACACGTCACATGACGAAACACTACATCAAAACTTGGTAGAAAACGGTAAACAAAGACGGCTAAAGCAAATGGGATTGTTTTCAATCAGGAAACGGCATTAGTGTTCGTGAGACCGGTCGACAAGAACTCTGTTATGGAACCAGTATTCGGAATCCTGAATGGATTCCAACTCAAAGAAAACCAGAGATGCCAGGTACTTTTTTCAAATGTCTGCAATAATAATTTTAAGTCTGGAAAGAACAAAAAATGTCAGGAAAGCTAGTGTAACCAAAAGCCTTTATATTCAAAAATCTGCAAATGTCTGCAACAAAACTAAAAAATCTGCTAATATCTGCAACCAAACTAGAAAATCTGCAAATATCTGCGTCATCGAAAAAATCTGCAGCTTAAATTAAAAGTCTGCGAATTTGCAGACTTGTCTGCAAATCTGGCATCTCTGAAGAAAACAACCGATTCCGACACCCGAAATGTTGTCAATTATCATAGCGTTTGTGGTTGACACAACTTACCTTTTGGGGGTGTATCAATCTACCGAGGGCCCGGGGTAAATTGATGAAAAACAATATAATCTTGTCGTTTCTGAAAAAAGTACAGTAAGCTGTAATTAAGTACATTTAGTTTTTAGCAAAAAGCAACATCATGTGACTTATTGGCGATTTGCGGCAAAACCAAAATTAGTCATGCGACACCTATGATTCAGCTCATGAACTGGCAAAGTGATACAGTTTGCTTTTTTTCACCCGCAAGTGAGTCGTAGCTTACAACAAAAACTTCATTTTCTTCTCGGAAAAAGCTTACCACTGCCAAAATATGAATGAAACGAGTAAGAAATTTAGTTTTATTTGCGATTATTCTGAAATTACAGCCATTTGCAACCATTTGGTTCATACACGTCTTCGATTTGTTATCGGGGTATTATTGTGGTTAAAAAAAATCGGTCCATAAATGAAGTTCCATCTCGAAACCGACACCCAATCAGTACCAATGTCAAACTCCTTCATATTTTGGACTACGTAGGAGATTCAGTGATGACTATCAGAGAGAAGGATCGGCTGTGTATGATACAAAGCTGACACTTTCCTATTAGCCGGATATATTCTTTCCTCGCGTGATCTGGAGAGTTTCATGAATTTACACCATCTCATGAAAGTTTATCTTAACTTAGGAGGAACGGTAAATGATGTGCGGCAGGTACTGTGCTCAACTAATTGCATTTCGGAACAGCACACATATAGCTCTGCGAATAATATTAGAAACCACTATGTTTTACACGCTTTTCGCAAGATGTTTTCTCATCATCTTATAAAATGATGGTTTTCCATCATTTTCATAAACAATTATAGACAAATTGATCGGTGATTTGGTGTTTAAAAGTTATTTTTTTACCAATGTTTACAGAAAATATATGCACTATGACAGAACAGAATCAAATCAGCAACACTTTGCTTCCAGCGCTATCTGTGAGCGGTTTCAATTTCAATGTAGAATCGCCAATAGACTAAAAGACGAAATTCGTACTGACTTGCTTCGGTCTCCCCTACGAATTTTCCCTTAAACGCTTTTTCGACATCAAATTAGTTGGATAGGAGTGGTGGTTCAACCAGTGAATCCCAACAGTATTCTACTTTTAGAAGCGAAAAGTTCAATAAGTTTCGATGTTAGACGATATTGCCAAATGTATGCTTTTTGGGAGAAACAACAGCCCCCTGCTACACTCTTTTGAAAGCTCTAAAAGTGCGTTCAAAGCATGTGCGCCTGCAAAAGCTCACAAGCAAGTTGAAGTGACCGTTTCTGAAATGAAATAAGAGTACATACGATAGATATGATTTTCGACTCACTGATAAGCTACTGATTTAAAAGTAATTAATAATCATTATCGCGACCTAACTAGAAAATTCCCTCAAATATTGTGGATTTAACTGTGTAGGTAGTATGGTGCGTGGTAATTATTTGTTTATTTTCGATTATACATATTTACATTACAATAGGTTGGCACATAGAGATATTCTAGAGCGACTCATACTTGAAATACTTCACTGGATCTTGCTCCCGCTCGGTACAGTTGTTCTGCGGGATCGCAAACATATAGTTCAAATCGATATCGTATCGGGGTAACTTCTCCCGCAAGAAATTAATCACGTTCTGTGTGAGTGTCGGCTCCCGTGAAAGCATCAAAGCCGACAGATACTTCTGGGTCTTGGTTTTCTCGGCACAGTGCATGATCAGTCCCCATGAGCGGTAGTCGGTGTCAATAATGTACGTGTTGTAGACTTCTTCGTCTGTGAAAAAAAGATTGACACTTTGAAATTGGTGAAACTGAAAGAGGACAGAACTTACAGGTCCACTCGGCATGGATCCAGTGGGCTGGTGCGGCATAATTTGGAATAACCCAGGTAATGTTCCCTTGCTGGAAATTTCTTAGCGGATCATCCGAGAAGAAGTAGGTGAAATTCATGGTTACAAAGCCGTCGGAGGTCGTGAATGAGCTGTGCATGCACGAGTACTCCGGTAAAGTTTCGGACGAAGCAAAGTACTGAATCACGTACCAGTAGCCCATCATTGCTGGTAGGTCGAAATTGCGCATAGCTCGGACCTGTTTTGCGAAGTGAGTGTAAACACTAATAAACAAACTTCCAAAATCTATCCCAAAATGTTTAATAATTGTGGTGACACGGCACGCGATAAATCAAGCACACTCGATGCTATAACTCACCCTAGGACATTTCTCGTTCCTGTTGCGCCTACGGTTCATCTGCTGGGAGCAACAGTGACCTGCAATCAAAATTAGCAGCAGCAAACAGCGCATGTTCAACCCGTTCCTCAGGCGGCATCGATGGTATCCAATCATCGCTAAACTTCGGACGATGTCACAGAATAGCAAACTAAGCTGATCGGTTCCTCTGGTTGCGATGGGTTCGCTGATTAACCGGACAGCAGTGTAAAAGACAGGAGTAGAAATTATGATCAAAGAACTTCATTCAGAAGGGCAAAGATGGTACGGTGGTGGGAGAGGGAACAAGAAGAAGCGCGTCCCCTCGCTGATCGTTATAATTATTTATAATGTGTCAAAACTTTCACCGCCAGGGAGAAACATGGTGGAGCTGCGCAGCGCGGCCGCCGTGGAGCAACGCGAAAGTCATTGGAGTCTGAGATGACTGCGATTTTAGGTATGTACGTTATCTCCGGCCGTCGTTGTACTTTTTCGGGGTGTTCTCTTCCAATCGCTCTCTTCTCCGGCGACGCCGAGGGTGACGTTGGAGTGGGGACAGGGACACTTGACGGTCGGGGTGTAAGGTTTCTCTTTTTTCGGTTGGGCCCTCCTGGCGATCCGCGCACTGGTTTCGCGAGGCTTTCATTGTTATGGTTGGCAAAAGTGGTATTAGCATCAGCATCCAGCAGCAGCATACCAGCATGGATTTCTCGAGTGCTTTCACAGCCACCGAAAATTTTCCTAAAACGTGCAGATTTTTCCACCAATCACCTTCGTTGCTAGCTTATCGGTCTCTATAGCTTTGTTCCTGCTGCCGGTGCGAATGATTTACCACATGGGTCCCACTTGATCACGAGTAGGATGCTAGATCGTAGTTACATTGGGCTTTGGTTTGATTTTTTTTTCTTTCGTTACCAAGCACCATGCGTTCGACGGCTAGTTATTCTGGTTTGCTTTTGAGTCGTTATCAAATTTGCACCACACTTGAGGAGATTGGAATCGGTGTGAGTTTCGGTGTTTCCGGGTAGTTAGGTTATGCGTAGCTCGGGGAGATTTTTCTTATAATTGAATTGATTTGGTTTATATAGATATTTTGATATAAAGATTTTACACCAATTTATGTTATTAATTAAAGTTTAATACATTTAATTTGGTCCTATATAGCCAAACACTCACCAACGGAAACGGTAGTAGATGAAGGTCAACTGCAATAAAAAAAAATCACTATTTGAGGTAGATAATGATTATTCGACTTCTGAAGTGCTACACAAACTCCGACTAAACATCAACTGCGCTGCTCGAAGCACTTGTTGTATGACGAGATGGGATTGAAATTTACGATAAGAAAATAGCATTCTCAACGTAATTCGAGAAAGCGATGCGTAGGCGAAAGAAAATGGACAAAGAAACAAGGCAATAAATCGCTAAACATATTTTGCATCGTTTTTATGGAACTGAAGAAGGACAAAAATAACAAAGTGTTTGTTTTGTTTTGGATCTTTCGGAAAGCCGAAAACAATGAATTTATGAATGACGTTAAAGAATACTAGAGCACAGAGAACAGACGTCCATCTTCAGCATTCACCTTGTGTAAAATCTCTAACGGTTTCGAAGGTAGTTTGGATATCTAAAGCAGGTGCGCTACTGTCGTCATGTTTTTTTGTGGCTGAGTGCGACTAGTCCGGAACCGATTCGGACTTCCAGCATGAATTCCAGTTCAAATGCGTCAACCGATAGAGTCGGAATCGGTTGTTTTCTTTGAGCTAGATTCCATGCAGAATCCATCCAGTATTTCGAACCGGTTCCGGAATCGATTTGACGGATAGTTGGGATAGGTTGGTGTGGCGGCGCTAGTGTTTTTAGTATATTAATTCAAATGTTTACACACGTTTTTTAAATATTTTTGTTCGATCATGGATGTCTGTTCTCTGTGACTAGAGGGTGAGGAACGATTCGTTTTAGGCTAGTTATGAATTGTGGCCATGAGTCATTTTTCTTAATTTTGTTTCATCATTTTGCCGTTCGCTAGTTTCAAAGTATTCTTGTGTACCTGCTTTGCTTGTTTCGACACACAGAAGGTTCGTTGTCGGCACAGAGAATAGGAAAGTTTCTCTGACAGTTTTTTTTAGTCCAGAGAGATGTAGAAGAGATACTAGATGATTAAAAACAGAAATGTTATATATTTCCCAGATCTTTGTTCGTCTTCGCCATTGTTACTTACCTTACCGTTCAGGCTAGAGCCTTGTTGTCTCTTGCTGTAAGCAGAAGCCGTCTCCACTCTACTCGGTCCATTGCTGCTTGTCACCA
This sequence comes from Topomyia yanbarensis, assembly GCF_030247195.1. Taxonomy (NCBI): domain Eukaryota; kingdom Metazoa; phylum Arthropoda; class Insecta; order Diptera; family Culicidae; genus Topomyia; species Topomyia yanbarensis. Next base: position 193,800,824 of record NC_080670.1, read on the forward strand.
GTCTCGCAGTCTTCGAAGGGTCCGCAGTTCGTCCTCTATCTGGTCGATCCATCGTGCTCGTTATGCGCTCCGTCTTCTTGTTCCTGTAGGGGCGCCCTCAAGAACCATCTTTACCGGGTCGTCGTCCGACATTCTTACGACGTGTCCAGGCCAGGTTCATTCGCCTGCGTCACGTTCCGTCTCCCATCTGCACGCCACCATAGATGGTACGCAATACCTTTCGTTAGAAAACTCCCAGGGCGCGTTGGTCCTCCACGAGCATAGTCCAGATCTCGTGGCCGTAGAGGACCACCGGTCTAATCAGCGTCTTGTAGATAAGCAACTTCGTGCGGCGGCGAGTTTTGCGTCTTCCGGAGTCCAAAGTAGGCACGTTTCCCGCCAAGATCTGTCTCTGAATTTCTCTGCTGGTATCATTGTCGGCGGTTACCAGTGAGCCCAAATACACGAATTCGTCGTCCATCACGATTTCGTCACCGTACATCCGCCGAACTCTGGATGGGAGGTTCACATTGTCGTCGCCTTCGCCTTTGATGTCTTATTAAAACCGGCATTTACCTTATGCACATTACATCCAATGTTGAACATCCGCTGCGTCATTTTTATGACAATCTTTCAAATTAAAAGTTAAATACCTGAAATGCAGCAATTCTAACAGGTTTGAGTGTTTTGTGCTGGAAAGCTCTACATATTTTGGACGGAACTAAAAATATTTTTTTTCTACTTAGGTACACAGCAAAAAAAATCATGTAACTTTACGTCTTGCCAGATGCACATAAAAGGAGCGTCTCAATTCACATAAATTTACATTTTATTGCATGTAAAAATGTGAGATGTTCGGTTTTTTCTAGGTCACTCAGTCTGAGTTTTACATCAAAAGAGTCACAATATTCAATTTTACATATCATAGCATCACAGAGAACAGACATCCATGATCGAACAAAAATATTTAAAAAACGTGTGTAAACATTTGACTTAATATACGACAAACACTAGCGCCGCCACACCAACCTATCCCAACTCTGCGTCAAATCCATTCCGGAACCGGTTCGAAATCCTGAATGGATTCAGTATGAAATCTTGCTCAAAGAAAATAACCGATTCCGACTCTATCGGTTGATGCATTTGAGCTGGAATTCATGCTGGAGGTCCGAACCTGTTCCGGACTAGTTTGACTGGGTAGAGGAATAACCGCTGTCAATCCTATTGAACTCAGCCACAAAAAAACATGATGACAGTAGCGCACCTGGTTTGGATATCCCAACTACCTTCGAAACCGTTAGAGATTTTACACAAGTTGAATGCTGAAGATGGACGTCTGTTCTCTGTGATAGCATGTAAAATCCTATTATCGGACAGAAAAATACGTCGCTGCGTTGTTCACGTTAAATGTAATTTTTATTTTTTCTAAGAGTGTAGCATGAGCATGGTGACCGCACATTTCGTAGTTGCTACTCCGTGATTAACCAGAACCAACAAAATTGCACAGAGAATTATCGAATGGCGTCTGGTGTAGGTATCCATCCTCATTGCGCACGTTACGATGGTTTGATACTATGAGTTGCCACAGCCGCGTCATTACAGAAGTTTTTTTAGTGGCACCCGCTAACGTAAAAAGTTACACATATCTGGATTCACCTTGATAAGTGATACGATCTATGCAACTCTGTTCACAGTGCTGACACAGAGAACAGACGTCCAATCCAGCTGTTGCAAAAATCGAAGACATTTTCGAATGTGGTTGGGATATCATCACCAGGTGCGCTACTGTCAATTTGTTTGGTGGGCGAGTTCGACTGAATTGACAGTGTAACCACAGAGAACAGACGTCCATCTTCAGCATTCAACTTGTGTAAACTCTCTAACGGTTTCGAAGGTAGTTGGGATATCATGTGTCGCGGCTCCCTCTAAGAACGGTTGGTTTCAAAATCGTCCAATGAAGGACGTTCGTTGGACCAATCTGGACAACGTATAAATAACCGTTCAACAAACGTCCATCGTTGAATCCGTGTTTAACGATGTTGAAACAATTTTTGGACGTCTCAGTGGGCTGTCAGACATGCACCTCAATCGGCACAACCGGTTTCATAAGGCATTGGGAAAGTGAGCAACCCGCTAAAGGCAAAGTTCAGCCGTAGTTCTATTTCGAACACTATCAAACACCGTTTCCCCCATCCCAAATAAGTACGATTCACACGTGACGTTCCGTTAACGTTGACGGAAGCTGATGTATCGTCTGAATCGTCCTATACAGTTCTATTCCAGTCATTTAATATCTTATCGGTCAACCAGTGCGCGACATTTGAATATATTTACCTTTTACCTGATGGGATTTTGTATCTGTACCTACTCTACTAGTTGTACTCTTGCTTGATTTGAAACCGTGCGGAAGAGGTGCGAGATGAATTATGGAAAATTGCCGAGGAAAAGTGTAAATAGAGACGACACAAACCGACCAGCAACTGTCTGCTCCTTTTGGCTTCGCGACGTGTCTCGTGCCGCATGCAGTTCTCCCAGCCTACAGCTAATGTATGATGGACCGACCGATACGGAGATGGCCACATTCCGAACAAAAGGAAAAGCTTACAGCAACCCCACGGGGAACGAGTGTGAGTATGTATCGAGTATAGCTAGTCGGCTGGAGGTGATTTATATTTGTTTTGTTAGGGAAAGCCTGTGATATTCGAAACAACTTTCCCAAGGAACTCTGACTGGACACGGGAGTGTGTGTAATTGCAACGATCGGTTCATTTATCAAACTTTCTTTGAGCCACTCGTTGCTGTTCTTTTGGGATTTGATTTGTATGAACGCATCTTTATATCATCTTGCTTCTGGAGTTGGTTGCCGACGTAGGATATTTACCCATATTTCATGGTTTATTTATACGATTAAAAGAATCCGTAAATGCGTAAGTTGACACTTCGGCAGCGTTGCAAACAGATCAATGTTCCTACGGAACAACTTTCACTTGCGATACTTGTACCTTCCACAGGTGTAATCAAGTAGGTAAGTACACATTTGTCAACTGTCAAACTAAATTTCCAATCACCATCATGATTGACTCGTGCACGCAGGAGATATTTAGACAGAGAGAAAGAGAAGAAGAGAGAGAAAGACAAAGTTTGATGCAAAATTCGCGTACATTCGTCACACCATGCGACCAGGCGATGAATGTGAGAACGTGCGTGAAAGCCGTGTCGACCAACCAACGCTGGGCTGAGCTGACCGGACCGGGGCAACAGCATGCTGCCGGGGAATGCCAAAAATTGTCCGCAATTTAAAATCCATCGGAGCCTCGAGGCTTTTGCATATTTTCAGAAAGCGATGACCCGAACGCCGTGCGTGGTCTTTCTCTTTAGCGGAATGGAGGAACTCGTTTTCATTGTGTGTCTTTCGTTTATCTGCTGTTTGCCGTAGCCCGTAGCCGAGGCTTTGATGAAATCGAAGACACGGCCAATCGGACAAACGATTACGGTGCACGTGCGGATCGCTGATCCGGCTCTGGGCTAGCTAATGGCAAAATTTCACCTTAACTAGCAAAGGAGCTGTCACAGATCAACGGGCGCAACATTCCTATGATGTTCGTCGTTTACGCAAAGTAGCTAGTAACCGGAGAAAAAAATCGTAGAAATTCATTTTTGGGAGTAAACTGCCGCTTAGCTAGGTCGAATGAATGTAAGCATTCGTCGAATAGGTGTCATCAGAGTCATGTGCGTCAACAGATCAGTAGAATTTCATTTGTTTTGCAACTAATGCGTGATCGGTACCTGGTAGATCAAGAAAAAGTTCAGCCGACGATTGGAATATTTGCTGGCAAGAGTATATTATGATCAATTTACTTTGCTACGGTCTGCATCATAACATCACAGAGAACAGACGTCCATCTTCAGCATTCAACTTGTGTAAAATCTCTAACGGTTTAGAAGGTAGTTGGGATATCCAAACCAGGTGCGCTACTGTCGTCATGTTTTTGTGGCTGAGTTCGACTGAATTGACAGCGGATGTTCTTCTACCCGGTCAAACTAGTCCGGAACCAGTTCGGACTTCCAGTATGAATTCCAGCTCAAATGCATCAACCGATAGAGTCGGAATCGGTTGTTTTTTTGAGCAAGTTTCCATACTGAATCCATTCAGGATTTCGAACCGGTTCCGGAATGGATTTGACAGATAGTTGGGATAAGTTGGTTTGGCGGCGCTAGTGTTTATCGTATATTAATTGAAATGTTTACACACGTTTTTTAAATATTTTTGTTCGATCATGGATGTCTGTTCTCTATGTTAACATCGATGAACTTATGACCCATCGCTTTCAGTAAGCTATGATTCATTTACCGTGAATATTACGGCACAGAGACAGAAATCCATGATCGAACAAAAATATTTAATAAAAAACGTGTGTAAACATTTGAATTAATATACGATAAACACTAGCGCCGCCACACCAACCTATCCCAACTATCCGTCAAATCCATTCCGGAACAGGTTCGAAATCCTGAATGAAATCTTGCTCAAAGAAAACAACCGATTTCGACTCTCTGTTGATGCATTTGAGCTGGAATTCGTGCTGGAAGTCCGAATCGGTTCCGGACTAGTTTGACTGGGTATAGGAATAACCGCTGTCAATTCTGTCGAACTCAGCCACAAAAAAAAAACATGACAGTAGCGCATCTGGTTTGGATATCCCAACTACCTTCGAAACCGTTAGAGATTTTACACAAGTTGAATGCTGAAGATGGACGTCTGTTCTCTGAGAGGTGGCTGAATCATCGCATAAAATTCTTTACGATTCACTTCCCACTGAGACGTCCAAAAAATTGTTTCAAAATCGTTCAACACGGGTCCAACGATGGACGTTCGTCGAACGGTTATTTGGACGTTGTCCAAATTGGTCCAACGAACGTCCTTCATTGGACGATTTTGAAACCAACCGTTCTTAGAGGGTTCGAACGAATCTAGTCGTCCACGAACTGTCAAGAAAAGTGAGGTTAACACCCTCTAAGAACGGTTGGTTTCAAAATTGTCCAATGAAGGACGTTCGTTGGACCAATTTAGACAACGTCCAAATAACCGTTCAACAAACGTCCATCGTTGGACTCGTGTTGAACGATTTTGAAACAATTTTTTGGACGTCTCAGTGGGCAGTGGCTGTAAAGAACCTAATAGTCGAGCTGTTTTCAATCTGATCCAAAAAAAGTGCTCGAAAAATAGAACTGCATCTCAGCATTGCGATCGATCTGTTTTAGTCGGTGATGTAAAATAGAACAGCCCATATAGAATACATCAACGTAGCGAACAGCCTTATGATTGATTTCGTTTTTAAATCAATTTGCCAATCCAAATTGCCTGGCAGTACCCAGTAAAGTTCAGCCGGATATGAGCGTGAATGCTAACTGGAACCAGCCGGAATTTCAGCTCATTTCCGGCTGAACTTTACTGGGTACACACAATTGAATTTAGGATCTTAACTCGATGATGGCCTTGGTCAGTGACCCAGGTCAACTCATTCCGGAACCGGTTCGGATTTCTGAATGGAGTCATTATGGATTCCAAATCAAATGCAACAACCGATTCCGAATCGGTTGTTGCCTTTGATTTGGAATCCATACTGACTCCATTCAGGATTCCGAATCAAATTCCGAATGGTTTGACCGGGGATAAGCGCGGAACGCATCATTGTCAGTACGACAAACGAATACGCAATCCATTAGCATGTCCACCACCCTTATCCGGCACTCGGTATGTGTGGACAAACCCAATAAATCGCACCGCATCACTGGTCAGGCCAGTCCTGTTCTCGTCGGTGCAATATTTGCGAAAGTGACCGGCGATCACTTAGCGGCGTTAAGTACCCGTGCACTTATGTATGAATACATCTGCAAACTGAGTGAGAGGTGAAAAGTACTCGGTGATACGACGGCAGACTGCACCCTCGATTCCGATTACATTCATCCAACCAGCCACTGATCGACCACAGCAGCATGCTCTACCGGTGTACAATTGATGAATGGCATTGCACTCTTACCGAACCGCCCTGCACCACCGAAGCGGTGTTGAACATATGTGCGCTCGTTATAAGCAAATCAACGCTCCCTGTCACCCCCGGTCAGTGTCCATCCGGTTTCTGAAAAGTTAATGTTAGCAAAGTTAAGTAGCTGCCGGCTGAGGAATACGCAATTGGATCCCAAGACGAAACCACCGATGGTCGATGAAGACGAACGGTGCGAGATAAGCAATTTGTCGGGGTTGACTTATTTGCATGTCATTATTTGCCAAATGCGCGAGAGATTGCTAAAATTAGCTGTCACTATGGCTGACGGTTGGCGCAGGGAACGATGAGCAGGTGTTTATTATTTTATTGTGAGGGCATGACAAATAAATCACGGAGAAATTTATAATGATACTTTCGATTTTTCATCCATCAGCTAACGAAGAATGATGACTTCTTGCTGCTGGAGAAATCGGATGTGAGACGTGCTATTTGTTGTGCCTAGTTGGCTTATGTGTTGGGAAATTCATACGATACAAACAGGCTTTTCTCACCGCAAATCAACGCTACACCTCATTTGGTCGATTCAGGCACGAGGAAATCCTGCTACCATGTGATGCAATATTGATTTTAGTCCAGTGGAGGACATGAAGGAAAAACGAATTAACTGCTGCATAGTATACACCACAAAAAACTGCACGCTCAATTATCCATATTGATGTAAGCGGCGAAGAGAAGCAAAAACGGAACCCACTTAGAAGTGTCTTAAAATTCACTTTCGTTTCACGCCGACATCATCATCATCATCATCTAACCGCATGGTGGCTGTGAATGGCGCGGAAAACACTGAGAGGTACACAAAGGTGAGAGCCCAGTCACAGGCAGGCTGATCGATTCGGAAAAGAAGCGACTTCGTGTATGCAGTTTCGATGAACTCTGATGGCATCGACTCGTTAAGTCGTTGGATATTGGCACAGGCATAAAAAAGAATGGTAGGTGGTAGCTGAGAAAAAAGTCGACGGCTCAAGATGAGCTCAATAAAGGCGCGCAAATTGACCGTGTGTGTGCGATGCGAGCTGGCTCACGAGTCTCACGGCTTTAGCATAAGTAGGTACGTTCGTAATTGAGTTGTGGGTTCAGCAAAAATCGAGAGTTTCCCGTTTCGAATAGATGTGTGGCTTCGACAGCAGTTCTCATCGACGTCGTCATCCGAGCGTACTTATTAGGATCCTGCGGATTTAGATCTCAACGATTTATATACGCGTATCTTGCACACATTGTCGGAGTCGTTATCCGGTTTACAGGAGTTCCACTGAGAAAATTAGAAAAATCCAATTTCAGAACCGCTGAAATAAACTTTTCCCCCTACTCCAGGTAATGGTTGAAGTTGCATAAACTTTGCGGGATGATTATCATTCACACAAACACTTCACCTGGAGCTTCGTGGCATTTCGCGCAACGAGACTAGCTCCATGTGAGTACTCCGTTTTTTTTCTGTATCCTCTTCTCTTCTTCACTGTGATATGACGCTGCGCGGTTTCTTTGGTCGTTCAATGACCGACAGATTGGTGTGCAAAAAAAGGCCATCGACACGGGTTGAAACTTCAAACCAAGCCAGTCTAATCGGCTAATGGAGCAAACAATAGCCGGTGCAGATTATGTCGAAAGTGAAAACTGCCCCATCGCTTCAATCGAGTCGGCTCTCATCTCATCACGTTCCAGTCGTCGGGGAGCGTTGCGATCGTTCCTCCACCGTTTGCCGACCGTAACGAGCCAATAGCCATTGACAATTCGCCGTGCTCTTCGCACCTTTACCTAAAGGACCCGGTGACCAGAGTAGGGCACATTCATTCACGAAACTTTTCGGTAGATGGAGAAAATAGTCGGAGGAATGTAAATTTTCGTTATTTCATCCATCTTTGGGTAGGACAGCATTTTTGCTGACAACGATCAATGATTGATGACGGAGAAATTAGCGGCCTTTCACGGTCACCCAAACGAGCCGCCGACTTCGGGTGAGAAGATTTGCCGTGCGATTTTCGAGTTCGAGTAGGTATACGAGAAGATGCGAGACTGTGTCTCTGCTATGACAAGGTGCACCTGTTATGAATTTTTGACGGTCCCAGAGATTTTTACTTGGATATAGATGAAAATGCCAAAAAATTAAATTTGAAGTCGGTTATTATCAACCTAATCCGTTCATTTTATGACTTCCAGATTATCCTTAGTCAAATACAGATCGAAATATTTCGAAACATATTTCGTGTAAACATTTGAATAAATATACGATAAACACTATCGCCGCCAAACCAACTTATCCCAGAGATGCCAGGTATTTTTTTCAAATGTCTGCAATAATAATTTTAAAAGGCTGGGAAGAACAAAAAATGTGAGGAAAGCTAGTGTAACCAAAAGCCTTTATATTCAAAAATCTGCAAATATCTGCAACCAAACTAAAAAATCTGCAAATATCTGCAACCAAACGGAAAAATCTGCAAATATCTGCGTCATCGAAAAAATCTGCAGCTTAAATTAAAAGTCTGCGAATTTGCAGACTTGTCTGCAAATCTGGCATCTCTGACTTATCCCAACTAGCCGTCAAATCCATTCCGGAACCGGTTCGAAATCCTGAATGGATTCTTGCTCAAAGAAAACAACCGATTCCGACTCTATCAGTTGATGCATTAGAGCTGGATTTCATGCTGTAAGTCCAAACCGGTTCCGGACTAGTTTGACTGGGTCCCGGTCAAACCGTTCGGAATTTGATTCGGAATCCTGAATGGAGTCATTATGGATTCCAAATCAAATGCAACAACCGATTCTGAGTCGGAATCGGTTGTTGCATTTGATTTGGAATCCATAATGGCTCCATTCAGAAATCCGAACCGGTTCCGGAATGAGTTTAACTGGGGTAGAGGAATAAGCGCTGTCAATTCTGTCGAACTCAGCCACAAAAAAACATGACGACAGTAGCGCACCTGGTTTGGATATCCCAACTACCGTCGCAGCCGTTAGAGATTTTACACAAGTTGAATGCTGAAGATGGACGTCTGTTCTCTGTGGATGTACACTCCCACTTAAGCCAGGATCAATGGGGGTCAATTCGACAACGTCAAAATCGTTTGAAATATCATCAAGAGCAGTTGCAGTTAACAATAGAAAATTGATGCGAACAAAAGGGCTGCTCGTTCGTATTTAGAACAAATTTCGTTAATTTTATTACAAACAAAGTTTTTACACAGAGAACAGACGTTCATCTTCAGCATTCAACATGTGTAAAAATCCCTAACTTTTTCGAAAGTAGTAGGGATATCTCCATCAGGTGCACTACTGTCGTCATGTTTTTAGTGGCTAAGTTCGACTACCCGCCGTAACTTGCCATTTACTGTAAAAGTACCCACTGAGAAGTCCAGAAAAACGTTTCGGAATCCTGAATGGAACCAGTGTGGTTTCCAGCTCAAATGCAACAACCGATTCTGAAACCGATTGAGTCGGAATCGGTTGTTGCATTTTAGTTGGGAACCATCCCACCCACTGAGACGTTTAAAAAAATTGTTTCAAAATCGTTCAACACGGGTCCAACGATGGACGTTCGTTGAACGGTTACTTGTACGTTGTCGAAATTGGTCCAACGAACGTCCTTCATTGGACGATTTTGAAACCAACCGTTCTTAGAGGGAACCGATAGAGTCGGAATCGGTTGTTTTCTTTGAACAAGATTTCATACTGAATCCATTCAGGATTTCGAACCGGTTCAGGCGCTGGTGTTTATCGTATATTAATTCAATTGTTTACACACGTTTTTTAAATATTTTTGTTCGATCATGGATGTTCTCTGTGTCATACTGATTAAATTAAAATTGAAATCGATTTGAAACAACTTCGACGTTTTAAAAAATATCTGACGCTCGGAAAGTCAAGGAAAAATGAGACTTCATTAATTTCTGAATATGGGGAATTTTTGGAAGTGATAAGATATTCGGATATCTATGTTTATTGTCCAATGTTCAATATTCAAAACAGTGCAATCAATATGCACAATTTTTAGATAATGTGCCCAAAACCTTCCAATATTCCGCCTAAAACCACACGAGTCTTGAGAAATATTTAAATAAACACTTTCGCATAGCAAAGCTGCAGCAGTGCGGCAATCGGCATTCAAGTTCTCGCTATCAACCGTCTTCCACCGTGATGAGCGATGTTTACTCAACTCACGCATTGAAGGACCCCATCACGACAAGTGGTGTACGGAGGAATGGTGCAACGCAACGCGGCTCGGAAAATATGTGACTAGCAAAAGAGTCTGCGCAGCGTCGAGAGACGACACCGGAGCCCGATGGTGACTTGTTTACTTGGAAAAGAGATGAACTTGTTTTTCTTTCATTTTCATTGCAATTCATAGGTTTTTTTTTCTTTCCATCTCTGCTCCACCAGCTACCATGAAGTAGAAGAAGAGCCAATCCGTCAGGTTTGCTTTTCACTTTTTTTTGCGCCGTGTGTGACTAAATCCGCAAACACGGATGACGGCGGCAGCGGCGGCAAACGGCAAGTGCTTTATGTCCGTTCGACCGGGAACCTGCTGGCCGACCCTGAGACAACTTGATGCTGTGGCTGAAGCAAATGATGCAGCTGGTACTGTACATGGATCTCATCGCCAACAACGAGCCGAGCCAAACATGGACAAAACGGCGATCATGGCGGTGTGTTGGCTTAAACCTAAGGACGTCAGACAGACTTGCGAGCGGCCAAAGAAGTACCTGTTTGACACATATTTTATCGCTGCGTTTGGCCAGAGCCAGTTGTCGATTGATGGCGATATTTATCAATTGATTTCTAATCGCGCGTCCCAAACTCGTCCAGGAACTGGGCGGTTGGCCGACCAATCGACCGACGAGATTCAGCATTCAAGACCGAGAGAGAGAGAGAGATAGACAGTCTATACCCGGAGCTGCTTGTTTTTGTCCTCGTCGTCGTCGTCGTCTCCACTGCTCTCCTATAAGTCAAACTGGAGTGATAAGTGAAATCGCTTAACGTACGACACGCGCAGTAGCGTCCTATGGCGACCAGCAACTAACCAACGGCAGCCACGACAATTACCAAAAACAGATGGTACCGGTGCGGTACATGAGATTACCCGGATCGGGCGTCTGATTATAGGCAAGACGGAGAAAAAAGGGAAACCCGGACTAACCTACAAAACAGAACAAAATCCGTTTAGGCAGCCTTTGTCGCAAAACAAGGTTTGAGCTTGATTTTCGCGCGGATCACCATTAGATATCGATTTCGGTCACACGTCCAAAACGTGCTCTGAATCCGCTCGAAAAGCCAACGGGAACTTTCGCTCATTAGAGTGTGTCTTTTTTCAGTTTGTTTTGCAGATCGTAATCAATTCGGGTGTAGATGACCCTGCCCACCACCGGAGGCTCATTTTGCATTCTGTTGACAATTTTGCCTGACATCAATCACTGTTTCTGGGGCGTGGATAAACATGATCTTTTTGTGGATCGAGAGTCAATCCGCTAACAGTCGAATAGACGAAACACTGAGCCGCAAATGCAAATCGTTTGTTTGGACGAAACCGGTAGCTCTGTTTCTGATGTTCTACAAATAATAACTGGTCCATACAATTTCAATGAAATTTGTTGCCACAGTCCACATTTCTTAAACATAAGAACGGTACTTGGAATTTGCCCTGAGTAAGTCAATACTGCAAGTTCTCTGTGCTATAAGTGAGATCACATGACATCAGCACAGACAATAATATCGATCGAATGTACATACATCAGTTTTGCCATCATACCCGAAATGTGAAAACTCTGGAAAATCGAAAGCGAAACAACCATCAATTCCAAAAATTCACACACCTGTCCGAAGAAAAAAGTGTATACCCCAAAAATCCAACAACAAAGCCCCAGCAACGAGCGGCCAAAAATGGTACATCGAGCGCACGCGGCAGTCCGTCACCGCCCCAGGGGACAGAGTTTGTTTTAGAAAGCTGCCGCACAGCGTCCGCAGCTTCGAACCGGGCGGGAACCCGTTTTTTTTTCACGCGCATTCACGTTTTTCCCTCGGAGATCATTCTTTAATATCTCTTTTATTTCCGCATTGTTTCCCCGCATGCCCTAAGAGACAGCGAACAAACAACGGGCGACGAACGCGCAGTCTTTATGGCAGGGTGATAATATGATAAACCGACAAAATAAGGCTCTCGGCGCTGAAGATGAAAACGATGGTATCATTTTTCATTCTTCGTGCACGGGCAGTGTCTTTATATGCCTGAGTTGCACTTACATCCATCTACAAGGCCGGCTCCGACGGAACGGCAAACTTATGGACGGTACAGATTTTTTGTTGAAAATTTCCATACTCTGGAGGCTCATAGCTCGATTCGGACAGGCAAATCGCACTTCAATTAGCAGATTATACTCTAGCTATGAAAAGCGCGGCTTCCCTTCGAAAAGTCCAAAAATTGCCTCAAAATCGTCCAATCAACATCTTTTGAAACATCCACTTCTTTAACGGAGGCAAGGGGTCTATTTCGAAACAAGTAAAAATATGGTAGGATCAATTTCGTATATTCGTTAACTCAAAACAAATCGAAGATTAACGTTGATCCCAACAATTTTTGATTTCAACTCAAATACCGTTTTGATTCGCATGTTGGACACTTTTTGGATGGGCCGCTTTTTAGTTAGACCGACTACAGAGCATCTGAATGTCACAATCTTATGTCAAATTCACTTTACCAATCAAACTGACTACAGTTAGAGATGTGAGAGGATGCATTTAATCCACTAACATCCTCATTGCTAGCTTTTGACATCTGTCAGTCGTTCTAACTACCCACAGAGAAGTTAAAAAAATTGTTTCAAAATCGTTCAACACAGGTCCAACGATGGACGTCTGTTGAACGGTTATTTGGACGTCGTCCAATTGTAAGTAGATGTAAGTCCACTACTCGGGTTCTGATTGCCCGGCGGACCCTTCTTTTTAGGGCGGTCTAGGTACTCCTACCGGAATTTCGGATTTTCGTATAACAAACAAAAAAGAGAGAAAAAAACAAATGAGCTAAATTTACCGACTTTTATTCTCCTCTCCTCTGTGCTGCACTCTGCCGGTGAAACTACTACTTTTGGCGATGGCGGAAGGCGAAGGTTTATCCGATCGGCCGGGACTCTAATGGGCATGTTCTCCTGCTGGTACCGTTGGCAGCTATCGCAGCGGTCCTTCACAATTAGCCAGGGAGGTGAGCAAGGCTCGTTTGTTGGAACCTCCCTAGCGACGGGACGATTAATCACCGGGTCCACTCACTCCCCGTGAATGGTCCAGGTAGAAACCGCAGTAAACTACCTTAGGTGGATCCGTTGTCCTACCTGCTACGCCCTTCTTTGCAATTAACTGTGGAGGAAAGCTATGCTCGTTCGGCTGATCCGCCACAGTGAGGGCGGCGTGATGTCACTGGGTCCTTTGTAATTAACCGGAGAAGCGAGTGGCTCCTTTGCGTTTAGCTTCTGATATTAGGCGACCCAACACCACAAACAAAACGAGCACCCGGACCATGGGCCGGCACTTTAGACGGAAATCTACCGTCGCACACGCGCACTGAACGTTGGTTACGGAGGCGGGACTGCCCGAAAAAAACAACAAATTTCTGGACGTCTTTTCGTTGCCATGGTCTGTCACTTTCTATCGTATGACGATGGCCGCCTTCTCCATGAACAAAACAAAACGTTCAACACGAAAAAAACCGCACCACCGCATAGCTGTCATCGTTATCGTGCAGCATAATCAGACCACTTTTTCAGCGAAAGGAGAGCGGTAACCTAACTAAACCCTATGTTACGTATACACAAATGTTCAACAAAATTTTCTACACCTATCTGCACACACAAAACCGTTCACTAACGCGAAACTATACAAAAATTTACAAACTAAATGTGAACGGTATCGAACAGCGATGAAACGTAAACAATACACTCTACGGAATGTATACGCAAAAATGGGTATATTTCCACCCAGTGCTAAATTGTCACCCTGACGGATTACACAATGTGGGTCCAACGAACGTCCTTCAACGATCAACACTTTTTTTGGGCTTCTCAGTGGGCGGTGCCTGCCCCAAGATCGCCCAGTTCAATTCATTCCGGAACCGGTTTGGAATTCTGAATGTAGTCGATTCCAACTCAATCGGTTGTTGCAGGTGAGTTGGAATCCGTACTGACTCCAATCAGAATTCTGAATCAAATTCCGAATGGTTTGACTGGGCCGTTCGTTTCAAAATCGTCGATGGAATCCGATCGTTCCAATGAAGGACGTTCGTTGGACCAACGTTGGATGACATCCAAATAACCGTTCAGCAGATGTTTTTCTTTGGAATGAACATGGCGTCCCACTGAGACGTCCAAAAAATTGTTTCAAAATCGTTCAACACGGGTCCAACGATGGACGTTCGTTGAACGGTTATTTGGACGTTGTCCAAATTGGTCCAACGAACGTACTTCATTGGACGATTTTGAAACCAACCGTTCTTAGAGGGGTTGGACGATATTGTAAGCAACCCCTCTAAGAACGGTTGGTTTCAAAATTGTCCAATGAAGGACGGCTGGATGTTGTTGGCTCGAATCAAAACTTGTCGAAAGTAAACAAAGTTCATTTCATATCGTCAACCTGGCGCCCAGGTGGTGAAATCAACGGAGTGCTGGAGCGTTGCCAAAAAATTTTTATTTCCAGATTAAATTTTACTAAACTTCCCAGTTAAGTTCAGCCGGAATGCTGGCTGGTTCTAATTCGTATTCCGGCTCCTATGACAACCGATTCAAGTTAGAATGTTCAAGGGGTACCATTTCGATGCGGCTTAGCCGCATAACCGAGGCCTAGGAACCGAAGCGGCGCAAAGCCGCTGAGGATCCGCCGGGCGAGTTGGCCATCGACCCGCCGTCGGAAGCAAGCGAACCTGTGACCCACTCGTTTGCCCGGCTTACTCAAACATAGGGGCTATCCCTAGTTTAAGTCCGACTGAGCGGTAGCGAAGTCGGACAGCACGCGCAAAAGCGATGTGGCGTAGCCACATTGGGTGCTGGACACAAAATAAAATTGGCAACGCTAGTAAAATGTAAACACAAATGAACACTCCGGATGAACCTATCGTCAATTGACATTTCGACGAGTTTTGATTCGAGCCAATAATATGGGCCCATGAAGGACACTTTAACAAAAGCACTGTTTTGAGCGACTTAGTGGAATGTTAAGTGGAATAAATTCCACTATGATTTGTACATTTTCCGTGACACAGATTTTTAAATGGGTCGCGCACAGATTTTTCAAAATATCACCTGGCATCCCTGCTTATATTTTTCCATTTGTATATCGATTGTCAACACTGCGTCTCATCAGTATCGTTTGGTTCACCGCGTTCATCAACGATTGGACGCGAAATCCCCCAACATATATTCTGATGGATCCTAACCGTGGCAATCCGACCAAGCGGCCGGTTTGTGGCGAAAGGGAATTTCACTTTCGCTCGCTGCAAACATCTGAACATAACAGCGCTCGTGAAGCCGCGTTCTCTGTTCCGATATGAACGCATATCACTCCTGTCCAGAGTGGAAATGTACATTCCTTCTGCGTATCCGAGTATGGACCTTCTGCTCTCGCTTGATGTTGACGACGCTTCGAAACCCTCTTCGACGTTGCACTTCGAGATGATCCGACAGACAGCCACACTGGGCTGGACGTGAAATCAGAAATCTTGTCAACTCCTGGTCGTATTTCTCACGTGTGTGGAATTTTCCCTTTCTGTCACGTTTCGATGCGGATGTGAACTGATGGCGAACTGAAAGGGAAAAGTTGCTCCGCCATGACGATAAGCGCTGCTGGGGTAGAGGGATTCTAGCGAAAATTTACCTGAGGGATCGCGCGAATTGTTCAAACTGGATTTAATTTGGCGGATTCTCCCAAAGACAATTGCTATAATCTGAGGAAGTATGTCATATCAAATTAACTCTAACAATCGAACAAATAATAGTAGCAGTTGGATTCTTCACTATTACGATCATCTTTCACCTGTTTATGAATCTTTCGGTTGACAAAACTAACGAATCGAAATCTTTAGTTGAGCCGAGATCGTGACCCAATTAAGGAATCATTGCTGTAAACGGATTTGATAAAATTATTTCCATTTTTTATTTTGCAACATGAACTTAGTCGTGTGAGAAGAAAAAACATGGCTGTTACCAAACATGCCATTTATCGCTCAGCAACAAAGTTGCCGATTACATTCTCGGTCATGTCCACCGGCCCACGTCAAGACCACCCTCGAGTGGCTCGGGGGGTTTGCGCTTGTCGTGGGAGCTGCTATCATCGAAGGTCTGAGCACCGCTGCAGTGTATAACTAGTCGAACGTGTAAAGAAGATAAGCGTGAAGTTTCATTTGCGACTAATTCATCGTTGGACACTTGCCCTTGCCATGTGTATTCGCACCAGACTGGATTGGATTGGAGAAAATCAGGTAACAACATTGTTGCGAGCCGTCCGCACATGCGTAAATCTCTCTCTCTGGCGGTGTGTTGACTAATAGTAGTCGCTGCGGACGTGACATTGTATTATTGCTTGGACACGATCATTTTATGAAGGCTACTAATGTGCTAAGTGAAACCGACTTTTTGCTTAGTCGTTTAAATTTTTGCTGGAAAATGATTTCTTTTCTAGGCGGCAGTGTTTTCACTCGCTTAAACTCGTCGTGATAATCGGTTCGCAATGTGCAACACTTGCTCTCTTCATGTCATTTGGTGCAGGTACTTAGCCTTTACCAGCGTAGCTTACAACATCACCAATCCTTTGCTAACCTTCTTTTTTCGATATACAGTACATACCTTTCGAGTAACGGCGGCAGCGACAACAGGATCCCGATCGATTATTACCTCCTTCGGTCCATTATCATCGTACAAGTAAAGCGTTTCAGAATGACTCTTAACAGCGAGGGGTGCCTGGATTAGGTAGAGACTCTGCCGATATACTCGCAGAAAGGTACCTTGATGGGCCCCTCAGTGTAAACGTCAAACTGGAGGAAGTGTTTTATCGGGTCGACTTTATCGAAAATATATTTCACGGTCCAATGGCACTGTGCAGTACGGCATCGAGGCCGGAACGGGTTGTGTTGTCGGCTCGCTTGTACATGAGCACCAACCATCGAGCAGCAGACCCTAATGACGATGATTATAATTATTAAATTAAACATTTTTGGTCGCCCGTTTCCCCTTTCGGGTGTGTTTGACTTATCGCCGATGTGGACGCTTTCTTCTGGAAAATGAGATGTTTTCGCGGTTGGCAGTCGTTTCTTTTTGCGATGTTCGTCGAAGTCACGATTCAAAAGGAGTGTTCGGATGCCGCAAAGGATTCCATGATTGCTGGTAAATAGCAGTTTTGACTAATAGGCGCAACTGAACGGAAGTCATGAGCTGTGGGATGTGGTTCCTTTGAAAGTTCGATTAGGAGGAAGGAAAATTTGTCCAAGAAGGAAACATGCAGTGTGTGTGTTTATACAATCCATCTCCCTCTGCCCGTCAGTGCTTCTATGAAAGAAACATGTCTGCATCTACTGATTAATAAATTTAGCATGAAGCGTCAAAATTTGATGTAATCTCCAAAAAAATTTTTTGACGAAAATTGACTTTTTGGACGTTTTTTGTTCAAAGAGGGGAGTAAGGGAAAATTTCAAAATTGAATTTGCATTTTTGATGTCAAATGACTGTAAAATGCATGAAACGTCGAGATTTGATGCAAACTCGAAAATTATTTTTTTAACGAAAATTAGTTTTTTGGACTTTTTTTGTTGAAAGGGGGACAATTTCAAAATCGAGCTGGTATCTTTGATGCCAAATGACTTTAAAATGCATAAAGCGTCAAAATTTGATGCAACCTCGAAAAAATTTTTAACGAAAATTTTCTTTTTTAGACGTTTTTTGTTCAAAGGGGGAGTAAGGGAAAATTTCGCATTCGAATTTGCATTTTTGATGCCAAATCACTGCAAAATGCATGAAACGTCGAGATTTGATGCAATCTCGAAAAATAATTTTTTAACGAAAGTTCATTTTTGGACTTTTTTGTTCAAAGGGGGAAAATTTCAAAATCGGGCTGGTATTTTTAATGCCAAATGACTTCAAAATGCATAAAGCGTAAAAATTTGACGAAAATTAACTTTTTTGACGATTTTTGTTCAAAGGGGGGAGTAAAGGAAAATTTCACAATCAAATTTGCATTTTCGATGCCAAATGACTTTAAAATGCATGAAACGTCGAGATTTGATGCAATCTCGAAAAAAAAATTTAACGAAAGTTCATTTTTGGACTTTTTTTGTTCGAAGGGGGGAAAATTTCAAAATCGGGCTGGTATTTTTGATGCCAAATGACTTCAAAATACATAAAGCGTCAAAATTTTATGTAATCTCACAAAAAAAAATTTGACGAAAATTGACTTTTTTGACGAATTTTGTTCAAAGGGGGGAGGGAGTAAAGGAAAATTTCAAAATCGAATTTGCATTTTCGATACCAAATGACTTTATAATGCATAAAACGTCGAGATTTGATGCAATCTCGAAAAAAAAAAATTTTTAACCAAAGTTCATTTTTGGACTTTTTTTGTTCAAAGGGGGGAAATTTTCAAACTCGGGCTGGTATTTTTGATGCCAAATGACTTCAAAATACATAAAGCGTCAAAATTTTATGTAATCTCACAAAGAAATTTTTTTAACGAAAATTGACTTTTTTTGTCCAAAGGGGGAAATTTCAAAATCTAATTCGCATTTTTGATGCCAAATGACTGCAAAATGTATGAAACGTCGAGATGCAAACTCGAAAAAAATTTTTTTACGCAAATTAACTATTTGGACTTTTTTTTTGTTGATAAGAGGAAAAATTTCAAAATCAAGCTAGTATTTGTTGATGTTAAATGACTTTAAAATGCATGAAGCGTCAAAATTTGATGTAATCAAAAAAATTTTTTTTATCTAAAATTGACTTTTTTGGACGTTTTTTATTCAAAGGGGGGAGTAAACGTGAAACGTCGAGATTTGATGCAAACTCGAAGATGTTTGCACATGTAAAAGTTTACTTTGGAGTGACTCCGTGTACTGGAACAAACCTACTGTCATGGTTACCTGTCAGTGTTATTCCAAACGAATTTGACTCGTTTGGAATGACACTGACAAATAATCAGTGTTCCATTTTGGATAGTTGTCGTCACTCTCCTTATACACTCAGGGAGAAACGACAAGACTGTCTCCAAAGAAAGGACGTCTTTCGTTGGACCCGTATTGAACGGTTTTGAAACAATTTTTTGTACTTCTCAGTGGACTTCGGCTCATTTTCCGGCTGAACTTACTGGGATATTGAATCCATTCAAGGTTCCGAGCAACCCATCAATCGGTTTCTGCTTAATATTTTTTCCACGAGCGTCAGATCGTTTCGCGGTCCTCGAGACATTGTTTCACTATTAAATTTCCTACTAAAACTACAAATCGATTTATTTTTAGGATGTAATGGGGTACTCCTGGGGGAATTATTTTGTGAAAATCAATTTTCCCATGTGAACTTTAAACCATGGGCGCAACAATATAGTTTCACCGATCGAGCTAAGAATTTGCACGATTGTTTTAGGACCCAAATGTAACCCAAATAATTGCTCGAAGCAATATTTTATTTTTTTCATAGAACCGTGTCCCACTATACTGGTCTCCCTAGTCACAGAGAACAGACGTCCATCTTCAGCATTCAACTTGTTTTCATTTTCTTTGGATATTTGTTCACTTTTACCTCCTTCGAATCCTGCCGTCTCGATCACTTTTCCCACCCAGATTACTAAGTCGAAATCCATCGGTCCGTAGTCCATCTCCGTACACCACATTAATAGCGAATGCGGTTGATGGCGGCATTGATTATAGTTGTTTTTTCGACGTTTTCCATTTCATTCCACTAGCCGCTACTGATAGACACTAATTGTGGGAAGACTATGCGCTTAATTCGCGACAGTAGCTGCAAAATTACGGTGGCTGAAAGTGCATTCCACATACGCGCATCAGGTGGCACAGTGCTCCAAAGGATGAGGAGCAGGGCAGCGGTCGCTGCTGGTTCAATTTCCCCACATGCACCAGTTACAAATTGATCCTCCCGAAGCCGAGTCGGATCGCATCGTAGCTGTTTGGGATCAGTAGCGGGGGAAACAGCAGGCCTGCAACGTAAGCCGTCTACTGCAAGGGTAAACTGAAACACGAAAGCAGCCCGATACAGGTGTGCTGAGGGGTACCTTTCCCAATGTTCCATGGAGTGTTCTTTTCATCATCTGCACTGAATAGATGGATTAGCAGCCACCACGAGTGGAGTGATTTATTTCGTTTGGCACATTCATCCCGGCGCTAATGGGTGATCGCACACACACGGATCCGACTGCAGGGCACAGTTTGAGAGACAATAATTGTACACGGTGATGATAATCGAGCGCGGGAGATCATTGTGGAATATGTGGCGGACCACCCGTCTATTGGATCGGTCTGAGGTTGGCGTTGAGTCGATAATTGGGTGTTGTCTATAGAGCAGGGAAGAATGTGCAGGTCGCTGTCTAAGGGTAACTCAAAGGCCATTTGCCGTGGTTAGAGACTCCACAGTGAAATTTGTTTAAGACGCTACCGTTGGAGTCTTTGAGTAAAATAAATTTGAAAAATAAATCTTTTTTTTTTTTTTTTCATATTCATCGATAGCAGCGGTGCTTGCGAACAAACGTAACTATTTTTCTCATTATTTTTAAATTTGGGAGAGCAAAATTAAATTCAGGTCACCAGCAATAGTCAATTGGTTTACCTAATGACCCAAAAAATCCGTCCGGAAATGTGCCGCACAATAACCCACATATTATTAAAGATTCCTATAACTAGTACCCAAAGTTTTAAGCGAGAAATTCTACGACATTAGAGTTCGTATAGACACAAAGAACAGACATCCATGATCGAACAAAAATATTTAAAAAACGTGTGTAAACATTTGAATTAATATACGATAAACACTAGCGCCGCCACACCTACCTATCCGTCAAATCCATTCCGGAACCGGTTCGAAATCCGGAATGGATTCAGTATGGAATCTTGCTCAAAGAAAACAACCGATTCCGACTCTATCGGTAGATGTATTTGAGCTTTGAGTTTGATGATTTGAGCTTCATGCTGGAAGTCCTAACCGGTTCCGGACTAGTTTGACTGGGTAGAGGAATCGACAGTAGCGCACCTGATCTGGATATCCCAACTACCTTCGAAACCGTTAGAGATTTTTATACAAGTTGAATGCTGAAGATGGACGTCTGTTCTCTGTGGTATAGTATTGCTTCTGAACTGAGCTCCGAAATATCCATCTCCACGTTCACCGGGTAGAAGTCAATGGCCGCATAGTGCCCTAAAGAGCGCTCCGCAACCCAAATGGTATGCATTGGGGACTGCTCACCTCTTCAATGCCGTCCTGTGATATGTGGTCACCCGTTCGGCATGTTAAACCGTCAGCAATACTGCCTGAATTAGCAATAAAATTTACACAAAGTGAAAATAAGAAATTTCGCACCAAACAAATGATCTTCCGCACCCGCACGGAATGTATTTTTAAATGCAGTTTAGTGCACCTGATGGGGGAACAATATGCGACATGATTCGACACAAGAAGCACGTGCAGTTGACGGTTTCCCCTCTTGTCGCCGGCCTTCGCTGACGCTGTCGATGGTGGTGGTGGCGAAAGAGAAATCATCGTCCATTGGATGGTTTGTTTCTCGTCTTATCTCGGTCTGAGAAAACGGAACACGATGGACGGCGACGGTAGCAGACTTTTGATTGCTTTTTGCAAGTTGTCCGATGATGGGGACACTCCTTTCTTTCGCCTAAATTCCAGACATCCACTGGTCACTGTGGCTGACCGTGGAAATGCGGTTTGTATTTGGCACCTGCTGCGTTTGCAGCGATGGTAAGCAGGTAAGGAAGATCGTTTGAGAATGGAATCGTTGTATAAACCTTCTTAACCCTTCGCAGACCAGGTGGGGTCGGATATAACACCATGTTCTATTGGTTTTTGGGTACCGCATGCGTGGGGAGAGGGAACGAATTTTCGTTTTAGGTAACCTTGAAGGAGATAAATTAGAAGTGTCTTCAGCGCCTTTGATTCTCATCTGGTCAGCGGAGAGTTATTGTACTAGAAAACTCGCGAATAAAACCTTCAAGACATTTTGGTGTATAGACAGCTCCGTGAAGAAGCGTCTAATTTTTCAGCAACTAAACAACCACAGTCGGAATAGTGACTGGATCCTGTTGGAAGCAGTGGACCAACTCAGCCAGTCCAGTCGGAAAATGACTCTAATTAGTATCCGGCTCCAGTAACATAACCGATTCTCAGCCTTATTCTACATAACGACGGATCACATTTTCGAACAAGTGTGGTTCGATCGAAGTAGGCTCCCGTTTGGTTTTGCTGTCGTTATTGAGAATGCAGATCACATTCGTTCGAAAAAGCGATCCGTCGTAATAGAGAATAAGGTTGTCTAATTATTGTTCGGGATCCTGAATGGATTTAACACAGAGATGTGGATTCAATATGGATTCCCAGTATTGTTGTGACACTGGAGCCGAATACTAACTAGAACCAGCCAGAATTCCGATTCGAAATCGGTTGTTGCATTTGAGTCGGAATCCATTAAGGACATTATACATGCGAGCCACAACATAGCTCATACGCCGCACACACCCCTCTCCCCTTCCAACCCAAGTAACAATTTAAGTTTTATGGCACACTACAAGTGCAATTTAAGTTTTAAGAGACTTCAAGAGTGCCATCAAACCTCAATTTTTACTTGGGTAACCATGTGTCTGACATGAGCAAATATAAAAATACGTTTTTCAATACACTAACCTTACCCGTGTACCACGAAATTGCTACTTGAGGAAGCTAAACCTTTTTCCTATAAAATCAACCCGAGTTTTTTGACGGAATACCATCTGTAGCTCTTATTTTGCGCGAAAGTATCACCCCTCTTCACTTGGGGTTTCTTTTCGAAACACTATTATCTTTCTTCTTCTCATTTTCAGAACACTTTTTCAAATGTACTTTAATCACACACCACTGAAAAAACACCCGCGAAACTTTAATCGTTTACTAACTAAACTTCAAATTTTCAGCTAATGTGCAGATGACCGAAGGAAAATGTCCGAAAACTCTCATTTGTGCATTTGAATTTTCACTTCGAATTCCAATTTTTCCCTATGTCAACAAGCGCGTCGGTGCCTAGCAACAAGCGTGCGTTCCTGGCTTCCACATGTCTTCACCTTAAGGATTCTGAATTAATTGACGAATAATTTAACCGGTGACTAATACCATCAAAAATCACGCTTTCACCCCAATTGCCAAAATGGTGCTTAAATCAAATTAGGGGCGCATTTCTTTTTTCCCGAATGCGGAATTCCTCTAACATGATGACACGCGAAACGGCGCTGGAAACCTGCTTGAAGTGGGGACTAAGAAGCGCCCGACTCTGGACAGAGTTTGCATACAAAGTAGTGAGAAATCGTTTGGACGGAAATTCATCAAACTTTTTACTGCAATCATCATCAGATGAAAGAGAAAGCTTCAGTTTTCGGATTTAGTAATCGCGTGACCATCTGATGAAGTTGACCAGTCAAACTAATCCGGAACATTCCAGTGAGCAAATTTTCTGGCAGAGACCGCTCTGCTAGATTTCTGTAAGTCTTGGTTTGGCAGCCCTGTCAGATTTCTGCGCGTATGCTGTCGGGTTAGTTGAGCTAGGGCGAACTCGGTTTCGCTCGCGTTTTCTGGCAAATTTTGACAGGAATCGAGCAAAATCGTGGCATAACTCGGACATAAACTGTGCAAAGATTCAATTCCTACCTGGTAGAGTTTAGCACGAATCGAGCAAATCATCTGACACAGATATAGCAGGAAGTGTACAGAGATCTTGGCCGTACATTCTGGGCTAGATTCTGGATAAAAGTGAGCAGCATTGGTTGGTTTAACCGCTTCTGTCAGAAACGGTTGTTGCATTTGAGCGAATTCTTTGCCAGAATTCTCGCACAAAATGCTCGCAGAAGCTCTGCCAGCATCAATTTCGCTTTGCTTAACTTTTGCTAACTTTCTGCTTGCCACGATGACTGGGATGGTACGGCATTCTGACTGGGGCCACATTACGCAACCAAGTCGAAACGAATTTTTCATACAGGCTTGTACACGAAAAACATTTTCCGACTCAGAATCCCCTCTAAGAACGGTTGGTTTCAAAATCGTCCAATGAAGGACGTTCGTTGGACCAATTTGGACAACGTCCAAATAACCGTTCAACAAACGTCCAACGTTGGACCCGTGTTGAACGATTTTGAAACAATTTTTTGGACGTCTCAGTGGGTCGGTTGTTGCATTTGATTTGGAATCCATACTGACTCCATTCAGGATTCCGAATCAAATTCCGAATAGTTTGACCGGGGAGATGTGGAATGTTTCCTCTGGTTTCTGTAGGAACTCCAGCTCAAATGCTATAACTGATTTCGAGAGGCAATCGGGCATTACAGTAAAAAGCGGAATTCCGACAGAAACCAGTCAGGAATCCGTACAGAAATCCGGCTTATCCGCCATAACGTTATAACACACCCTTGTGTCACAGAGAACAGACATCCATGATCGAACAAAAATTTTTGAAAAACGTGTGTAAACATTTGAATTAATACACGATAAACACTAGCGCCGCCACACCAATCTATCCCAACTATTCGTCAAATCCATTCCGGAACCGGTTCGAAATCCTAAAAGGATTCAGTATGGAATCTTGCTGAAAGAAAACAACCGATTCCGACTCTATCGGTTGATGCATTTGAGCTTGAATTCATGCTGGAAGTCCGAAACGGTTCCGGACTAGTTTGACTGGGTAGAGGAATAACCGCTGTCAATACTGTCGAACTCAGCCACAAAAACCTATTTTAATCCACCTAGCGGTGCAATTGTGCCTTTCTCAATCATGAATCACGAGAATGTGTGCGTTGTTTATATTCATTAAAAGCTTTTAAATGCATATATTACATTTTATTATTATACATCACATGACAACTATATACAGGAAAATAAATCATTATTCGAGTTCTAAAATTTTGAAAAAGAAAAAACAGCCACGGTAATATTGAACTAAAAAAGCTGCAAAATCGGCAGTCCCAAAAAGTCGATTTTTATAAAAAAAAAATTTCGAGATAACATTAAATCTCGACGTTTCATGCATTTTAAAGATGTTTGGCATCAAAAATACGAATTCGATTTCTGAAATTTCATGAGGTCCCCCCTTTGAAAAAAAAAATTTGAGTTCCGGCTTATATGGGAATTTCATATGTGACCGGACGGTTTAGTCTATATTTCCGGAACCATATAAGCGATCCGTACGAAATTTTATAGGCATCTATGGGGATATTATAGCTATCATTTGGGACTAAGTTTGTGAAAATTGGCCCAACCATTTCCGGGAAACTGATGTGAGTTCGTAAATTTTGAAAGATGGCCGCTTTTTCGGGCACTTCCGGAACCGTTTATGGTGGTCAATGTAGTCAACGAAAGTTTGGTTGGCCGTCGGTGACCTAGAACAGCAAATTTAAGTTGTTTGAGAGACATTTTAGCGAAATTTTTACCTTTTTTGCTTTCATCGGAGTATCGGTTTGAATCACAATTTGCTATGTGATCGCACGCCACAACCTGTAACTCCGGAACCGGAAGTCGTATCGGGATGAAATTAAATAGCCATTTACGGGGACGCAATACCTTTCATTTGAGGCCAAGTTTAGTCGAATCGGTCTAGCCATCTCCGAGAAACCGATGTGACTGTTATTCTGAATTTAGATACTTCCGCCGGGGCTTCCGGAACCGAGGATGGTGGCCAATGTGGCCAAATAGACTTTGAATGGATGTTAGTGACCTAATACTACAAATCGAAGCAGTTGTGGTCGTATTTTGGAAAAATTTTCACCTTTATACATTCATTGCAGAATTTATTAAAATCGACATTTTCTGCGTGTTCGTACTTATCACCCTGTAAATCCGGAACCGGAATTCGGATCCATTAGAAATTCAATAGCAGCCTATGGGAACGTTGCACCTTTCATTTGAGACTAAGTTTGTCAAAATCGGTTCAGCCATCTCTGAGAAAAATGAGTGACATTTTTGGTCACATACACACACACATACACACACACATACATACATACACACATACATACACACACACAGACATTTGCCGAACTCGACGAACTGAATCGAATGGTATATGTCACTCGGCCCTCCGGGCCTCCGTTAAAAAGTCGGTTTTCAGAGCAATTGCAATACCTTTCTATTGAGAAAGGCAAAAACATGACGACAGTAGCGCACCTGGTTTGGATATCCCAACTACCTTCGAAACCTTTAGAGATTTTACACAAGTTGAATGCTGAAGATGAACGTCTGTTCTCTATGGGGATATATACCCAAATAAAAAAATAACTTTCACATTTATTGTTTAAATGGTTAGGTATCTATGAAAAGTTTGTAGAGGAACTTATTTTGTGAAACTTTGTCGAAGATGGAAAATGTTCATCTCTTAAAACAAAAAGTTATAAGGTAAAACAGAAGCATATATCGAGGTACCACAGAGAACAGACGTCCATCTTCAGCATTCAACTTGTTCAACACGGGTCCAACGATGGACGTCTGTTAAAGGGTTTTGACCATGAAGAAAAAGAAAACATGTTATGTATTCGAACGAACATGAAATTTAACGTATTTACAATTAAAAAAATCGTCGGATTTCTGCTCGTTTGGATTCGTCAGACTTATCTTCCATACTCAGTGCTGTATTGAAGTAGCTGGTATGGTTTTAGAAGTAGCAGAACTTCTGATAGTTTGGAAAATTTTCCGCGACCAAAATCTCGTGCCATAGTCCGTACTCAAAACGGCAACCTCTTCACTTCCAAAATTTATTAATATCTATCCAGTATGACAACAGCTACTGGCAGTTGTTAGTATTTCAATAATTTCTTACTCATTCTTTTCGTGTAGCCCAGCAATCATCCTACATTGGCGCTCTGCTACAAGTCAGCATCACAATTTTATTGCCAATTATTTGACAGTTATATCACACAGATCTATACACGTTCCGGTTTTTTTTTTATTGCCGACGTAAAACAGTGATTTCGACAGCAGAGAGCGAGCTGTATGCAAATTTTCTGCCAACCGATAGAAGAAAGTTGTCAAAAACCAGTCAATAAATCCTTGAAATTTCACTCCGGTGACATTGACACTTTTTTCGGTTGGTATGTGCGTTTTTAGATGCCGGCGATGCTGCCCATTCCAGCAGCCCATTGGACAGCGCACGCCGTAGCTGCTGCCGGGAGCTAATCAATCAATGAAAGTAGATGCCATTCGGTGGGGCGATGAAGGTATACACACCGAAGCCCAGGCAAATTTCGAATGGAAAAAAAATCAAATTGTTAAATAAACTGGTTTCAAATTAATGTCTACAGTGACCAGCCGTTATCGGATTTGCCAATTTGTGCGCAAATATTTGATAGCTGAAGTTATCCACTTTCTCTGGTTTAAGGATTTTCTTGTTATAGTCTTGCTGTGAGCATTTTAAACTAACTCACAGCATTTGTACTAAATTATTTTGTAATTGTATTGACTCTTCGTGACACGGCGATACAGATACGCGCTGATAAAGAATTTCGAATACTCAAATGCTTTTAGCTAGGAAACTGAGCAAGTTTCGGAAAAGGGACGCCATAAGTCTCTCTTCTTAACGATTAGTTGTAAACGAGAGCGTAACTCCACAGGGAGAACAGATGGTGCTTATGGATTCGATTGGTTTTCCCAGGAACGACGAGAAAACGCGAGTGCTAAAATCATAAACGGTATCGTTTCGGCGGGTATCTTGTCGGCTATCAAAGACGTCTTAGTTTCACCGAGGTCTAGCAAATTAAAAATTAGGACAAAGTAGAGGTTTAAAACAATGTTGTGCCAAACACTGTTTCTATTGCCCAGAGCGTAACGATCTCGCGATTTAATTATTTGGATCACCACATACCATCCCACAGACAACGCTCAAAATTGCATCAATTTCAGCGACAACATTTTCAATTACATTCCAGCAACGAATTGAAAGTCGCTTCGCAGCACCGTTCACTTAACTTTTTTTTTCGAGTGGCTTCCCGTGTTTCGTAACCAGTGTAATTGTAACTTATTACAAGATGAATTATCTTATTAAAAAGATTTCCACCGATTATAGGGGGCTTGAAACGGTGAAGCCGAAGCCACGCGTCAGACAAAATGGATATAGCGATTACCAATAACAGAAAAAAACGATTGGATTATCGAACAAGAAAGCGATTAAGTTTGGGAAACCGCCATGGCAAACAATAAGTTTAAACTAAATCTCTCTAAAATTGCATTTTAGTGAGCAGAGGAGAGATGTTTCTCATACTAATTTAATTTTAATTAACCCTAAATAGCACTGCGCAAGGGTGGGATGGTTATTTTTTACCGCCATTATATTGAAGACTTGGAAGTGAACACTTTTCCATCTAGGCAATTTTATTCCAATTAATCCAACAGTTTCAGATTGCCGCTTCTTGGCGCATCAGATCACATTCGAAACTTTGCCCAAAAATTAATTTGACAGGTATACAACGCACACCCGGCCGCACACAATAGAAAGGGAAAACTTGCGTCTCATATAATGGAGACGGAAGGAACTTTATCACCCTCCAGGCATGTGCCAAAACAACTTTCGCTGATGCTGCGAAGCAGCTTTCGGTATCGGCAAAAGACCCACGGGATAGGAAAAAAATGAAACAAAACTATAAGCAGGCTGGACGAGCGACAAATGAGAAGGCGATCGCTCGCACATGGTAAACAAATAGCTGTCAAATTGACCGCACCAAACTGGATTATCGCTCACAATTCATCAAACCCATGCAGGAGGAGAGAACATCAATCGATAAAGCGGACAGAAAAAGCGCACGGTGATATTTATTGAGCCGAGTCATCAGAAATTTAAATGCAAATTGAGAAATCTGTACCCGAAATTGGGGTCTCTGAAAATTGAGCAGTGGACTACGTTGTTTCGAAGATGTTTTGAGCTAGCGCACAAGTGGTTGTTGGTGGCGCATGGGAAAAGGGAAACTTGGTCGATTGACTCAAAGCGATGTAGTAAAGTACACTACATTCCGTAGCAGAACTTTACTTTCTAGCAATTTGTGTATGTTTTGATTGGGATGTTAAGGTTGGACAGAGAATGCGCAAAAATCGGAAACGAAAAAGATGGGTGGGTAATGTCTGCGACATAACCGGAGAGATGTAGAATACATAAAGAACACGTTCTTCAAATATGTTGATACTCATTGGAATTTTCGGACAAAAGGTGATTTGGGCGAGGAATATTTCAAATTATTCTTTACAAAAATGATGGTGGTCCTGAAAAGGACCGGTTTTGTTGGCGTTGTTGGCCTTGGTGAGGGAGATGGCTAACGATGAAATTAATTGTTAGCATGAGGAAGTCGCGTAGTACTGGCCAATGGAAGAACAGATAATAATTGATTCCTGAAAATCAATTTTTCTTTATTCATGTAAATTATACATACTTACAAATCTAATAGAAGATTCCTGGTCATATTTCTGAATCATTAGTGCGAACATTGTGTAATTTGGTTAAGTACAATGAAAGTTACAAACTTTCCAAACTCGACCTTCTGTTCCTTCAGAAATATTGAAATGGGGTGTCTATATTAAACCGTTAGTCGTGGTCACAATAAAAAAGATGGGTGGGTAATGTCTGCGACATAACCGGAGTGTCGTAACTACACTTGTGACGTTAATCCAAATCTAATGATATGCAACGAAATTACGTTTGCATGTGAAATTTTCAAATGATTCGTTATAATTATGGTTAAAAATTCTAATTGGAAATTCTTTTCCATCACCAACTATTTTTATTTTTTCGAATCTACAGCATTCTTTGAAAATATTGTTGAAATGTTATTGATGAAAAACTGAAAATGCGTTTGGCAACACTGCTCACTAAATGGATGGTGGGAAGACGCACATTCGTTTTGATTATGCTAGTATTAGTAGCAGAAAAGAAAGAAAAGGCGCATGGCCCGAAAACGAGTAAGCGAGAGAGCGATAGTAGTTCGTATTCGCTCTACTAAACTAAAAAAAAAGATGGGTGGGTAATGTCTGTAACATAACCGGAGCATCGTGACTTCACTTCGAGACGTTAATTTAAATCTAATGATTTATGCAGTTAATCAAAGGAGGCTGCCAAAAAGTTCGAATAAAAGCAAGCGACTAGTGTACTTTGCACGTTCTATATTTTATCAATACTAGAGAGGATCAATAAAATAATTCAAATTGTAATAGCGACATGCAATTGTGGCAACACTGGCCATGAGATGGTGGGGGAACACGCACATTCGTTTTAGTTATGATGGTATTAGCAGCAGAAAGGAATGGAAAAGCAGTGCACGAAAACGAGCGAGAGAGGATAATTTAAATTCTCTTTCTTTCTTTCCACACATCGTATTTCTTATATAGCTTTCTGAAAATTATTTGTTATACACCATAAAATGTAAATTTCAGTTTAACTCTTATTAGAACAGAATTAATTGGTCCTGAAAAGAACCGTTTACTGTTTTATTGCGGGAGCATAATTCAGACGCACTCCTCGCGGACACGGTGAGCCAGAAAGCACTATTTTGCATCCTCCAACAAACCGACCAAGTAGGCATCGTTGGCTTCTCGGGGCATCATTACGATTGAGCTTTGTAAGCGTAGCTCGACTTTGCAGTCCTGTACAATCTCACGAACCAGACGCTGGAACGATAGCCTACGGATTAGTTGCCCTTTAGTTGGGGCGAAATTCTTGCAGGGCGACAGTTCCGATGAGTCACCAGTAGCTGGGGCACTTTTTCCGTCCGTCGCTATTGCCAACTGCTTTCCTTCGGTGGACTGGCTGCTTGCTAGTGCTTGAACGAATACGAATGATGAGTAAAACCGACCGACCAATATTCATATATGAACACACGAGAAAGCACTACTATCGCTCTCTCGCTCGTTTTCGTGCCATTCCTGCGCCTTTCCTTTCCGTTCGGCTACCAATACTAGCATAACCAAAACGAATATTCTGTCTTTCCATCGCCTTCAATCTAGTGGCCAGTGCTAGCAAACTTGCATGTTCAGTTTTCAATAACAACATTCAAACAATATTTTCAAAGAATGTTGCAGATTTGAAAAGAAGGAAGGAAAAGATTTTCACAAATTTAAATTCTTTCGTGTTATTTGTTAGCGCTGATAAAGGCTATTTAGTTTGCTACTAGCAAGGAGCTGCACAAACAAATCGATTTATGCAGTTAATCAACGGAGGCTGCCAAAAAGTTCGAATAAAAGCAAGCGACTAGTGTACTTTGCACGTTCTATATTTTATCAATACTAGAGAGGATCAATAAAATAATTCAAATTGTAATAGCGACATGCAATTGTGGCAACACTGGTCATGAGATGGTGGGGGAACACGCACATTCGTTTTAGTTATGATGGTAGTAGCAGCAGAAAGGAATGGAAAAGCAGTGCACGAAAACGAGCGAGAGAGGATAATTTAAATTCTCTTTCTTTCTTTCCACACATCGTATTTCTTATATTGCTTTCTGAAAATTATTTGTTATACACCATAAAATGTAAATTTCAGTTTAACTCTTATTAGAACACAATTAATTGGTTCTGTAAAGAACCGTTTATTGTTTTATTGCGGGAGCATAATTCAGACGCACTCCCCGCGGACACGGTGAGCTAGAAAGCACTATTTTGCATTCTCGAACAAACCGACCAAGTAGGCATCGTTGTCTTCTCGGGGCATCATTACGATTGAGCTTTGTAAGCGTAGCTCGACTTTGCAGTCCTGCACAATCTCACGCCCCAGACGCTGGAACGATAGCCTACTCTGTTGCCCTTTAGTTGGGGCGAAATTCTTGCAGGGCGACAGTTCCGATGAGTCACCAGTAGCTGGGGCACTTTTTCCGTCCGTCGCTATTGCCAACTGCTTTCCTTCGGTGGACTGGCTGCTTGCTAGTGCTTGAACGAATACGAATGATGAGAACAACCGAACGACCAATATTCATATATGAACACACGAGAAAGCACTACTATCGCTCGTTTTCGTGCCATTCCTGCGCCTTTCCTTTCCGTTTGGCTACCAATACTAGCATAACCAAAACGAATATTCTGTCTTTCCATCGCCTTCAATCTAGTGACCAGTGCTAGCAAACTTGCATGTTCAGTTTTTCAATAGCAACATTCAAACAATATTTTCAAAGAATGTTGCAGATTTGAAAAGAAGGAGGGAAAAGATTTTCACAAATTTAAATTCTTTCGTGTTATTTGTTAGCGCTGATAAAGGCTATTTAGTTTGCTACTAGCAAGGAGCCGCACAAACAAATAGATTTATGCAGTTAATCAACGGAGGCTGCCAAAAAGTTCGAATAAAAGCATGCGACTAGTGTACTTTGCACGTTCTATATTTTATCAATACTAGAGAGGATCAATAAAATAATTCAAATTGTAATAGCGACATGCAATTGTGGCAACACTGGTCATGAGATGGTGGGGGAACACGCACATTCGTTTTAGTTATGATGGTAGTAGCAGCAGAAAGGAATGGAAAAGCAGTGCACGAAAACGAGCGAGAGAGGATAATTTAAATTCTCTTTCTTTCTTTCCACACATCGTATTTCTTATATTGCTTTCTGAAAATTATTTGTTATACACCATAAAATGTAAATTTCAGTTTAACTCTTATTAGAACACAATTAATTGGTCCTGTAAAGAACCGTTTATTGTTTTATTGCGGGAGCATAATTCAGACGCACTCCCCGCGGACACGGTGAGCTAGAAAGCACTATTTTGCATTCTCGAACAAACCGACCAAGAAGGCATCGTTGGCTTCTCGGGGCATCATTACGACTGAGCTTTGTAAGCGTAGCTCGACTTTGCAGTCCTGCACAATCTCACGACCCAGACGCTGGAACGATAGCCTACTCTGTTGCCCTTTAGTTGGGGCGAAATTCTTGCAGGGCGACAGTTCCTGATCGGGTTGCGATGAGTCACCAGTAGCTGGGGCACTTTTTCCGCCGTCGTCATCGCCCACTGCTTTTCTTCGATGGACTGGCTGCTTGCTAGTGCTTGAACGAATACGAATGATGAGAAAAACCGACCGACAGATATTTATATAATCGCGCTAATATGCACTACTATCGCTTTCTCGCTCGTTCTCGTGCCGTGCATGAGCCTTTCCTTTCCGTCCGGCTTCTAATGGCCTAACCAAAGGAATATGCAGTCTTTCCCCCACCAAGTGCTCTCGTCAAGCAACCCAATGCGAATAACCATACGAACAAACATGTAGTGGACCTATATATAAACTTTTCATTATTTTATTGTTCGGTTGGTCTACCATAACGACGGCTCTGTGCGGGATGGGCTGAAAATTTTCACTTTTCCGAGTCGTTTTCGAAAGATTTTTCAAAACATTTTTTTTGTTATTAGTACATGTTATACATACTTCAAATTTTAATACAGCATAGAGGAACATATTTGCAACAAATTGGCCTAAAAATCAAATCATTCTGTTAAGTATGATAAAAGTTATTAACGTTCAAAATCTGACGCGGCACCGCAGCCGATATTTTGAAACGGGACCCCTATATTGAAACCTTAAATGTATTCTACATTAAAAAAAATATTCTTAATGTCCCAATTAAAACAGTCTACTGATTTTAGTAGCGATCTGTCTTCATCGCCTCAAAAAAAATCCTATTAAACGACGAGCATCTTCCGACTTTCGATCACTAACTTCCGCAAATGATTGATCAATATTCACGATAAGCGATTGTGATGGTTGGTTTGGCTACTCGAATTTACTAGTTTACTAGCGAAAGTGCGTAGTGTAAATTTGTTTGCAATTTCATTATCAATTGGCGAATCGTGAGATGTGCCTCAATGTTTGATCATGATCCAAGCTCGCCGACGGATTTTGTCCTCAGATTGCATATCCGCACATTAGATCTTCGCTTGAGATGGTAGTTCCCGGTATCTGTGCCTTTCACATTCAACGATCGAAATGTCAATGAAAGTCTGTCCGTTGTCGAGAAGCTAGTGGACGGTTCTCAGAATTACCTCAGTTGGGTAGTGGGATTTTCGTTGAACCTATAGAGACTTTTCGATACAGAAAATTGTTAAAACAGGTTATGCTTGTTCGAGGCGTAATTTTCCAACAAACATAACATGTGCAGCTTAGCTTCATCCGACTGATTGGAGTTCAATTAGAAAATAAGAGGAAACGCGCGAAATCATAACTATGCTAATCCGCATCCGTCGAAAGTTACGAGTTACGACCAATCCAATTCTCTGGTGAAGTACATGCAGCTTGTTTGCCAGTATACCAAAAGCTTCGGTATAGAGTTGGTTGTCCATGCCCGCCCATCCCACGGACCAGCTATAACCGATTATTCAACATTCTCTCTGGAATGAAAGGAAAAGTTTGCACTTCTCAGCGACCATCGATGAGCACACCGTCGTGAGTGCCTTCGTATTGATTTTTGTTGTTGTTTTCCAATGTGGTCGTTCATTACGGACGGTGAATGGAATTTGCTTCCATCCGGTCATAGAACTAGCGTGTACCTGGTGTGTCCGAGACTTGTGTTTGATGTGTGATGCTGCTCGTCTCTTTGGCAGGGTTGTATTCGTTGAAGGTTGAAAGGCTCTGTCACAGAGAACAGACATCCATGATCGAACAAAAATATTTAAAAAACGTGTGCAAACATTTGAATTAATATACGATAAACCCTAGCGCCGCCACACTAACCTATCCCTACTATCCGTCAAATCCATTCCGGAACCGGTTCGAAATCCTGGATGGATTCAGTATGGAATCTTGCTCAAAGAAAACAACCGATTCCGATTCTATCGGTTGATGTATTTGAGCTGGAATTCATGCTGGAAGTCTGAACCGGTTCAGACTAGTTTGACTGGGCAGAGGAATAACCACTGTCAATTCTGTCGAACTCAGCCACAAAAAAACATGACGACAGTAGCGCACCTGGTTTGGATATCCCAACTACCTTCGAAATCGTTAGAGATTTTACACAAGTTGAATGCTGAAGATGGACGTCTGTTCTCTGTGATGATAAGATAATATATTACAATAGTCACATTTTTATTATAAATATAATTAGAATTTAAAAACTGATAAAACTGTAAATCAATCCGGTTCTGCAAGGGCGTGCTTGGCAAATGTCCGACAGAAAAAAAAACCAAAACAAAACCGTTTATAACCTTAAAGCGAAATTTTCTCCCAGTAAAGGGTGTCGCTTTTTTTCGGCACTGAAGTCATCCCTGTCGCCGCACTTTCGCATTCGGATGCTGACCGGTTCCCAACGCGACTCTCCATAGTCTCTTCACATCGCAAACCTAACCTTTCTCTCTCTCTCTCTTGTTATTACCAACACAAATTCATACGAGGCGACGCGACGTGTACTTCCGATCCCCGGTACCACATGCCGAGAGTTACCCTCCTCTGGAGTCACAAACCGCAATCGGATAGGGCTCACGTTAGGGCACTGGTGTGGACTGATCGTCTACTGTGGCTCGCTTCGACCCAGCGCGGACACAAGCGGGAGACGCATCATCACGTACTACGACCATGTGGCACTTGATCGTGGATTTGTTTGCGGGCTACAACAGTGGATATCAGCCAAAATTTCCTCCCGAGAGCACTCGGTGAGAGCGAACTTGAACTTACCTGCCTGGTGTGCGCCTGCCAACCTCAAACCCGCCTGTCTGACAGCCGCCGTTACCCGTCTGTGTCATACAGCGCGGCCTGCTGCGGTGGTGACTTGTTTTGGTTTCGTCTCGTGCGAGCACGCCGGAGACGCTGTGGACCCCATGCTCCGTTCAGGCTCCGTCGGTTGGTGGCTTCGGTGAGGTTCAAACCACTCCGGTTGAAGTATAACGTTGAAAGCAAACAGGTGAATTAAACACTCTTGTCGAGACAACCGCACCGTTAAGACACACAACCGTCGATCGCGCGGGGATCAGTTAATTCGTTGAGCCTGGAGCTTTGCTATACCTTTGTGCCTGTGAACTCGTTCGTTGGGTCTGTTTGTTGCTGTGTGATTTCCATCCGGACGCGGGTGTCGGGATTTGATAAAAGCCCTTGCATTTTTTTTGCGATCCGGTAGCTTCTATAGCTCGAAGCTGGTGTTGACAATCCACGGCGAAACGGTGCTGCGTTTGCAGCATGTGAAACGATCAAGTTCAAAGATCAAAAGTGCAAGTGAGAATTCGACGGAAGAAAATTGAATGTCAAACAAGGGTTCACAGTGAAGTGCCACAGCATTGAACGCCACTGTAGGAAAGTAAAAGTTAAGAGATTCCAGTGCCAAACAAGCCCAAGACAAGGATTAACACAAGTGTTTACAACGAGAATATTGTGCCCAGGTGATCACACAATCGACTAATGGATTGATTGTGGGCAGTAAAGGATTGGTAACAGTTCTGCAATTGGATATTTGTCGATTTCAGTGCTAAGAGAACATCATTTAACAGGTAATTAGTCTGCTTAAGAATCACAATAGCGGCACTATAGTGTGTATGACAAACATAAATGTACATCTTTTGCCGTATTAGTTATGTGCCAAAACCAATTCCTATGTTCGAGGATATTCGAACACCATAGTTTGTAGCTGAAAGTTGGCATAAGATTCAAAAGTGAAGCCAATTACGGTTCGTGAATTGTTTTGGCGAATCTAAATAATGTGCCACCTGAAACAATCGACGCATTGTTAAATTTGCAAAGCCAAAATTGTGATAACTTAAAACGAGTGATGTGTCTTATATTTGGGATTACTTGCGAGCGTGGAGATGCGTCGAAGAATACAGTTGAATTAGAAGTATCTAAGAGTTGAAAAAGATTGGAATTATATGAAGAACAATAGATGTGCATTCATAGACTTAAAACGAGTAAGAGAAATGAGCCTCACATATGCCAGCCGGGATTCCTTCTGGGCTCCGCCAGAATTCTGGCTACGTTTAACTGGGAACAGTTTTTTTTAAATTTTTATTACCAGTGGATTGAGTTTCTGGGTCAATGAAAGTACCATTAGAGTCGCACCAGATCACGAGATATTTATCTACTGCTCCAATTACATATCCGAGACCCAACACGGTTTCCTGCCCAATAGATCAACTTCTACTAACTTAATCACCCTTATTCTTGTTTACGGCGAACGCGAGATTCGTTTGAAGGCGGTTCGAACGAAAAGTAAGCCCCTTTGATTTTGCTATCATAAACGGAAATAGGAACCGCTTTCGTCGTAAAAAGAATATGGTCGAATATCCTACACATCCTTCATCATCTGTTCCTTGAAAGCAAACTATTTTGATTTGGCTTCGCTCATATCTATCTGGACATAAAATGTAAAAATCGGAGACTGCACGACCTCTCCATTTGCTGCCAGCTCTGGGCTTCCTCAGGGTAGCAATCTTGGTTCTTTCATATTCTTACTCTACCTCAATGACTTAAACCTCTCGACAGAATGTATGAAACTATTATTTTCCGACGACTATAAACTATTCCACCTGATTAAAATATACACCGATATTGAATTGTAACAATCTCAGCTATATTCATAAATTGGTGCCATGTCAACAGAATCCAACTAAATGCTTCTAAATGCTCAGTCATCGCTTTCACCTGCAAACATGCAATGATCAAGTTCGACTATAATATTTTGCAGGCTGTTCTACAACGCGAATCGTCCGTGGAGGACTTGGGAGCTCTGTCAAATTCAAAAACTGAATTTTAAAAAAACACGCAGAATGCACCATTCTCAAAGCTTCCAAACTCTTAAGATTTGTTATTCGTGTTACAAGAGAATTAGTTGAATTGCTTAACGTAAATTTGTCCGATACGTGCTTCGGCGACTTCCACGGAGACTTCATTCAGGATTCCGAATCAAATTCCGAATGGTTTGAATGAGTTCACACCTAGGGGCAGATCATTTGTGATTTGTAAAACGTCAAAACTCTACAAAAAATAAGTCCTACATTCAACAAAACGTCGAACAAAGTGAATCAGCGTAGGACGTTTGTTAAACAAACTTTTCTGCGAGGGAGTGCAAAGTTGATGCAAAAATGGAAATTAAATGCATTTTTTCTAATTTGATGCATATTTGTTATACATTTCTAGAGTGATCTGCCCTTAGGTTCCCACTCAAATGCAACAACCGATATCGGCTTAATCCGTTTTAGAATCGGTTGCCGATCTCCGAATGGTTTAACCGGACCCTTCCCAGTAAAATTCAACCGGAAATGAGCGGGAATGTTATCATGGCGAATAGCAGTCTATATCGATATAATAATCTTCAGCGTTGACCAAATAGAACTAGGAGTAATTTGTAGACTTTTTTTTAAGAAAAAGAAACAACACAACACCGAATTCCAGCAGCTGAGATGGACATTCATCTAAGCTAGGAGCAGCGTAAGATTCATTTGGCATTTGTTCTCTTTAAATTCGGTCCACCTTTTCAAGAATCGCAAATCATAAATTCGTCGATCTTGAATTTACTACTCCGCCAATACCTACCAAGTTCCTCTTATCAAAGTACACTCACATCCGCCTTTTACCAGGGAAGCACCAGTTAATCACTCGTGATAATCATCGGAAATCGTCCGATCCTTTCATAGCCGAGGTAACATTAGGAATTTTTCGAAATCAACACAACTGGTTTGCAAAATTTTGACGGGAGCTGAAAATTTTCACATCCCTCGCAGTAAGACTACTGCGATCGAAAAGTCAAGTTTTAACTCCAACTGCTGTCAAATTGTATGAACTGACAGCGGTTGGGGTTAGAACATGACCCAGTCTCGGGGTCAAGCACCACTATTTTCCGCCTTGAATTTTATACTAAATTTTAGGTTGATTTTATCACAAAGAACAGACGTCCATCTTCAGCATTCAACTTGTGTAAAATCTCTAACGGTTTCGAAGGTAGTTGGGATATCCAAACCAGCTGCGCTACTGTCATGTTTTTTTGTGGCTGAGTTCGGCTGAATTGACAGCGGTTATTCCTCTGCCCAGTCAAACCCAGTTAAACTCATTCCGGAATCGGTTCGGATTTCTGAATGGAGTCTTTATGGATTCCAAATCAAATGCAACAACCAATTCCGACTCAGAATCCATACTGACTTCCAGCTCAAATGAATCAACCGATAGAGTCGGAATCGGTTGTTTTCTTTGAGCAAGATTCCATACTGAATCCATTCAGGATTTCGAACCGGTTCCGGAATGGATTTGACGGATAGTTGGGATAGGTTGGTGTGGCGGCGCTAGTGTTTATCGTATATTAATTCAAATGTTTACACACGTTTTTAAAATATTTTTGTTCGATCATGGATGTCTGTTCTCTGTGTTTTATATTTGATCTTATTTTCCCATAACAAGAGAGCCCGGCCTGACATTCCGGAAATCGGATCGGAATTCTGATTGCAATGAACAGTACCGTCATGGTTAATCGAACCAATCCCATTCGTTACGATTTCAACGCAATTTTTCAACCCTTTTAATTGGTTAATGCTCCAACTGAGCAGTACTCTAGCTGTCATCTAGCAATTCAATCCAAAAAAACACACGTGCGCGTGCAGACGCATTTCCCGATTTGGTGAAAGAATTACCACTGTACAGTAGTATATTTCTTTCTCTCTCTCTCTCTCTCTCTCTCTCTCTCTCTCTCTGGAACGGATTTTCTATCTTCGATCGTCTGGCCCGTCTCCGAACAATAAATAGCAATTGGGCTACGAACCCGTTTTTCGGCAGCGAACTGCGTGACGATGACTTTGTCGCTCATTCGGTCAGTGTGACTCTTTTCCCGGTACAAGTCCCGTAGGTACCTACCGTTTCTTAATTCATAGAAGTAGGAAAAAATTGAATTCCAAGCCTCGACGGTCAATCGGTGTCGGTGATTATTTTGTCATTATTGAGAGATATTTGCCGGAACGGAATGAAACGAATGGCGGCAAAAGTTTCTGCTACTGATCATGATGAATTGGTCACTTCTGTGTGAAATATGTTTCCTTTCTGGTGAATCAAGGTGGTTGTGATCTGAAATTGCACATAGTTTAACTTTTAACGAGTTGTGCAGATGCTGACGGTTCGCTGTGGTTGATTGATTGCTTATTGGCCGGACCTGTTTCGTCACTTTTTTTCTCAAAATATTACTATTCAAATTTACGGTAGACCACTTTTGAGACGAAAACGTGCCCGTGGGTACAGTTTCCCAGATCCTGGTGTCCCTAACTGAAAAAATCTCATTTTTATTGAACACCCGTTATGACAGAAATAGTAATTTGAGAACTGTAAAACAAATGTCTTTTTCTAAGTTGAACGTCCTCCATTGGACGATTTTGAAACCAACCGTTCTTAGTGGGCATGTCTCATGAAATGTCACCAGACTGTCATAAAATGGCATTAAAGCTAAAATTGATAAGGAAGATCGAAAACAAACTTCAATTGATGATTCAGATCACTGTGCTAAAGGTTCCGTGTCGTATACAGAATTCCCTTTCTTCTTCTTCTTCTTTCTGTTTCGGAACTGGTCGGTGTTAAGTCAGACCGGACTAAGTGACAATTTATTGATTTCGAGAAAAAACGAGTTTAAAGTTTGAATCACAGCGTCCTTTACATTATAATTGGAAATTAATTATCCTCATAATTCTTGCTTATTATTACATATTTCAAATCTGGCAAAAGTCGAATGTAGATGAAGAAATTCTTTATCCAGTGCTACCATTATCTCATCTTTTGATGCTTTGCGACTTAGTCCGGTCTGACTTAACGCCGACCAACTGTCATCATCAGTTCCATTAAAGTGAGACGTCCAAAAAAATGTTTCAAAATCCTTCAACACGGGTCCAACGGAGGACGTCTGTTGAACGGTTATTTGGATGTCGACCAACGTTGGTCCCACGAACCCTCTAAGAACGGTTGTTTTCAAAATCGTCCAAAGAAGGACGTTCGTTGGACCAACGTTGGACGACGTCAAAATAACCGTTCAACAGACGTCCATCGTTGGACTTGAGTTGAATGAGCTTGAAACATTTTTTGGTCATCTCAGTGGGTAGTGCCGGATATACTCATCCTCGAGGAAACAAACAAGGTTATTATCTTGCAGTAATTGATCTACTTCAGTTATCAGCTCTCAGCATACCTCGGAAAAGCTTGTATCAACGTTGAACAACGTCTAAATAACCGTTCAACAAATGTCCATCGTTGTTAGCTAGCATTGGGCAATCTTTGCGTTACATAACCTATGAATGGTCCAAAATACCACTTTTCCAATTTGCTGAGATTTATATAGACTAACGCATCCCTTTAAATGCATTGTTTATGGTCCATTTTATACTGTCGACTACGCTCTCGACAGTCCGCTGTCCGGAGTGCAAGTTGTTTTCGATGCAACAAACTCTCGATAAACGGTTGCCCAGAGTTTAAACGCCTTAACACCTAGAACATTTACGTATCCTACAGTCAATAAACTATTTAAACTTTTTATGCACGAAAATACCTTCTCAGTCGCCTCGCTTACTTGAGGCGAATCCTGACTAACAAACCTTCCACTATCCAATTCGTGGTACTTATGGGAGTGTCACTGAGTCGAGGTCTTCCGTTAAGTAAGTACCATATCAACACTTCCTTTCTCATATTCATATTCCTCAAGTTACGGTAAAGATGGTCGTGACCGGCAATGGTGGTTCTCAGTCGAAATTCTCGCGTGGACTGGATCAATTGTTATTCCCAATAATGTCTGGGAATGAGAGTCAGTCTGCAATCTACGAAGTATACCGTGCTTACGCAATGCAACGCAACGCATCTTGTTTTTTCTGCTGTCAGCCGTCATACATACTAATGAAAAATATTTAAAACAGTGTTCTATTCGTGTTTCAAATTGTGGAACAATTAAAAGAGAATAGTCGAGCAGTTCTAAATCTAATCCGAAAAAGTGCTCGAAAAATAAAATTACAGCATTCCGATCGATCTGTTTTAGTCGGTGATGTAGAATAGAACAACTCATATAGAACATATCAGCGTTGCGAAGTCCAAAAAATTGTTTCAAAATCGTTTAAGGTTGCACAGAGAAAGCGCAAAATTCGCAAACGAAAAAAGCAGTTTTTTTCCACACCGTATGTCAGATCTTCATAAAAATCAATCAGCGTATGTAGAATGTTGTTACAGTACTGCTGATTGATTTTTATGAAGATCTGACATACGGTGTGGAAAAAAACTGCTTTTTTCGTTTGCGAATTTTGCGCTTTCTCTGTGCAACCTTAACATTTTGAAGGGGTTAAGGGGACGATTCCGAACCGGTTTCGGATTGGATTTTACTGGGTTCTACCCAGTAAGTTCGGCCGGAAAATAATCGGAATGCTGGCTGGTTCTAGTTAGTATTCTAACTCTAGTGGGCAGTAACGCAACCGATTCTAACTAGAGTCCATTCAGAAATTCGAACCGATCAACTGGGTAGCAGTGACATCATTCTAATACCAACAGTAACCCAGTTAAGCTCAGCCGGAAATGAACTGGAATTCCGGCTGGTTCCAGTTCGCATTCCGGCTCCATTGACACAACCGATTCTAGTTAGAATCGGTTGTGTCACTGGAGCCGGAATACGAATTGTAGCTTAGGAAGAATAACTACGAATCACTACGAGTTCACTAACATGCCCAGTTAAGCTCAGCCGGAAACGAACTGGAATTCTGGCTGGTCCCAGTTCGTATTCCGGCTCCAGTGACACAACCGCTTCTAGTTAGAATCGGTTGTGTCACTGGAGCCGGAATGCGAACTGGAACCAGCCAGAATTCCAGTTCATTTCCGGCTGAACTTTACTGGGTGTGTCCTGATAAAGGTAGACGTATCTATCTTTACCGTGACAACCGACAGCAAATTATAAAATTAAATTTTATTTTTAAGATGTAAATCGACTCAGTGAACTGCCACAGAGAACAGACATCCCTGATCGAACAAAAATATTTAAAAACCTGTTTTAATCCACCTAGAGGTGCAATTGTGCCTTTCTCATTTCTCCAAACTATGATTTAATAGCTGGTTCGTACAATATAACATTATGGAAATGTCTTTCATTCTTATTACACTTGGTAAGTATATATAAGAGCACCTTTTTGCATTCATCGCGGTATCGGTTTGAATCGGAGTTTTCTATGTGATCGCACTTCACAATCCGTAACTCCGGAGCCGGAAGACGGATGGAGATGGAATTAAATATCAGTTTCCAGGGACACAACACCCTTCATTTGAGACTAAGTTGACCAAATCGGTCTAGCCATTTTCGAGAAACCAATATAACCGTTATTCTGAATTTGGATGCTTCCGGATCCGTCGATGGTGGCCAGTGTGGCCAAAGAGACTTTGAGTGACTGTTGGTGACCTAGATCTACAAATTCAACAGTTGTGTTTACATTCGTTAGAATCGCGATTTGCTGCGTGATCGTACGTATCACCCTGTAATTCAGGAACCAGAACTCGGATCCACACAAAATTCAAGAGCAGCTGATGGACCTTTCATTTAAAATCATGTTTGTCAAAATCGGTTCAGAAAATTCCGAGAAACCGATGTGGACAAATCAACAAATTTTGTTTTGTAACCATACTCTTCAACTCGTAATCCGGAACAAGATGTCGGTTGAAAATGAAATTCAATAGCAACCTATGGGAATATTATACCTTTCATTTGAATCTTAGTTTGTAAAAATCGGTTCAGCCAGCTCCGAGTAACCGATGTGGACATTTTGTTAACAAATCCGCACATACACACACACATACATACATACATACATACATACATACATACACACATACATACATACACACATACATACACACA
The DNA here is from genome assembly GCF_030247195.1 of Topomyia yanbarensis. NCBI lineage: Eukaryota > Metazoa > Arthropoda > Insecta > Diptera > Culicidae > Topomyia > Topomyia yanbarensis. The sequence goes on from NC_080670.1 coordinate 193,844,840, forward strand.
GATATTTTGCGATCTCGGCGAACTGAGTCGAATGTTATATGAGACTCGGCCCTCCGGGCCTCGGTTAGAAAGTCGGTTTTTGGAGCAATTGCATAACCTTTCTATATGGGAAAGGCAAAAGAATAATATTTAATTAGCTTAATCAGCATGAGTTCAATGTTATCTTCATGTGATTATATTTTGAAATGTTGGTGGAATGGGTTTGAAAGTGGAGGGAATGGGGGGGGGGTTAGTAGAGTAGGAGTGGAGGATGCGTCAGAAACCCTTCATCTTATTTCGGTATACGGGGTGGACGAAGGAAATGCGGGCGTGAGGGTGGTCCAAGGGGAGGGGAGTGATGAAGGAAGGAGGTGTAAGGGCAAGGCGGGGGGGGGGGGCGACGACGGAATACTCAACTGCATATTTTGCCTTCCATTTGAGACTTGGTGTGAGAAAATCGGTTCAGTCATCACCGAAGAACCGATGTGACTTTAATTGTAGAATATGCCCGGAATTCCGGAATCGTCGATAGTGGACAATATATTCAAAGAATGTTTGATTGGCAATCAGTGATCCAGATCTGCGATTAGAAGTAATTTGGTGACCATTTCAATAGTTTTTAGCCTCTGAGGTACGATTGTACCGATTTATATGGGAAATTCCAGTGTATCCTTACTAACACCCCTGTAACTCCGGAAGCAAGAGTCAGAACCGAATGAAATTCAGCAGCAGTCAATGGTATTACTGTATCTTTCATTTGAAATCAAGTTTGTAAAAATCGGTAGAGAATTCGTTGGGGAATGGGTGTGATATTAGCTTAGGAACTTGGCGGGTTCCCCGGGGGCGTCATGAACCGTCATAGGTGGCCAATGTGGTCAAAGCTGCTTTGATTGATCATTAGTGATCCAGACCCGCAAACTAGAGTAATGTTACATCAATTTTAATATGTTTTACATCATTTGAACATCATGGTGGTACCAGTTTATATGGGAATTTGCTGTGTGACCGCACTCTTTAACCCGTAACTCCGGAACCGGAATTCGGATCAACTAAAAATTCAATAGCAGCTTATGGGAGCGTTATACCTTTCAGATGAAACTAAGTTTGCGAAAATCGGTTCAGTCATCTCTAAGAAAATTGTGTGAGTTTAAATGACACACACACATACACACACACATACATACACACACACACACAGACATTTGCCGATCTCGACGAACTGAATCGAATGGTGTATGACACTCGGCCCTCCGGGCCTCAGTTAAAAAGTCGATTTTTACAGTGATTGCATAGCCTTTCTTTATATGAGAAAGGCAAAAACGTGTGTAAACATTTGAATTAATATACGACAAACACTAGCGCCGCCTCATAACAGTTTTTGCAACCGACCGAGACGGTTGTGCCTCCAGGTGGAAGGTTTTGTTCTCGAGAGAGTGACGGAGTGCGAGACGCTGTATGCGTTATTGTGGGAGAGAGAGAGACCAGTTTGTTAAGTGTGAGTCGACAGTTGATACGTCGGAGGCGTGGTCAACGGCATCCTCGACAAGTGGTGTTTTCACAGTAAACCGCGGGTAGACGAATTTGCCTACCGCGGTGGCAGAAATCGACAGTGATCGTGCCTGTACACACAGAAAAAAAATATAGTGTATTGGTGTCGTCGGGCAATTCTAATCGACGAGAGGGAAGCGTCACAGGTAGACCCATTTGCTCTATTTGTCTACCGCCGAAGTGGTACGACGAATAGTGGCACCGAAAAGTGCCGCATCGACAGTGGGATTTTCGCAGCAAGCCACAGGCCACATTTGTCTACCGAGGTGGTGGAAACGGAGAGAGCGCGCTTGTGGTGGTGATACCGACGAGCAGCTTAATCGGAGAGAGTTTTGAAGTGTTGAAGGTAGGACTATTTCTCTACTGAAGAAGCAACGCGACGAAGAAGGACAGCAAGTGTCACATTGTCAAACAACGGGCACCGAGTTTACAACGTAACACATGAGGTGTGTTCTACCGGTGTCTTCGTCACCTAATAGATAGCAGATAACAGGTATATTTTTCATTCCTTTTTGTGATAGTTTTTCTTATTAGGTAAAATGGATGAAGAGATGGGAGAACGAGTAACAGACCCTCCCCCTAAGCCTTATGCTGAAAATGTAAATCCGACTAGAATTAAAATTTACCCAGAGTCGTCAACGGGACCATGGATTGTATTTATTAGGCGTAAAGCAAAGGCGCTAAATATCATTCAAATTTCTAAAGATTTGACTTCGCGATTCTCGGATGTAAAAGAGATCGTCAAAGTTAATAAAGATAAAATACGCATTGTCGTTGGTAGTTTCAAACAAGCCAATGCAATTGCTTCTTGCGAGCTTTTTACGCGTGAATATAGAGCGTATATTCCTTCAAAAGAAATTGAAATTGATGGGGTCATCACAGAATCGAGTTTGACTGTTGATGACTTAGTTAAGCATGGGGTTGGTCGTTTCAAAGACACCATACTTAAAGACGTAAAAATACTTGAATGCAAGCAATTGCATTCAGTATCACACGAAGGAGATAAAAAAGTTTATCGACTGTCTGACTCATTTCGAGTGACTTTCGCTGGGTCTGCGCTGCCCAACTATGTCATTATCGATAAGATTCGTCTCCCTGTTCGCCTTTTTATCCCTCGTGTAATGAATTGCCTTAATTGCAAACAGCTTGGCCACACAGCCACTTACTGTTCCAATAAGGCACGGTGTGACAAATGTGGGGGTTCTCATCAAGAGGATACATGCAATGAAAATTCAGAAAAATGTTTAATGTGCGGAGAAAACTCACATGAGCTCCCTGCATGCCCCATTTATAAATTGCGTGAGGATAAAATTAAACGATCCTTGAAGGAGAGGTCTAAGCGCTCCTATGCAGAAATGTTGAAAAATGCTACCCCTAAACCCATCTTCTTAGAAAACACTTACGCATCTCTATTTTCGGAACAGTCTGACTCTGACGGAGCGTGCGAAGGTACATCATTTGTTTTACCCGGAAATTCCAGAAAAAGAAAACAGTCTTCTTTTCCCAAGCTGCCAAGAAAGGGCCTTAAAATTTCTCCACCAATAGATAAACTGCGCCCAAAACCGAAAAATTCCGATTCAAAACCGAAATCAATTCCGCCCGGTTTTGGGAACGTACAATCCAAACAGAACACCATTACTGGAAATAATAAAATTTCGACTTCCTCTGAGCCTCAGCCGGGGGTAGGATTATTGAAATTTTCTGAAATTGTTGATTGGATTTTTAAAGCATTCAATATTTCTGAACCACTAAAGAGTATACTTTCAGCTTTCCTCCCAACAATTAGAACATTTTTAGAGCAGCTGATTGCTCAATGGCCCATCCTTGCAGCGATTGTATCTTTCAATGGGTAATTCACCTCCTCCAATGAAAGATTCCATCACTGTTTTACAGTGGAATTGCAGAAGTATCATACCTAAAATTGATTCCTTAAAAATTTTACTGCATAATTTAAAATGCGATGCTTTTGCTCTATGTGAAACATGGCTTACCTCAACCATTAATTTCAACTTAAATGATTTCAACATTATTCGCCTAGACCGAGACACTCCGTATGGAGGAGTGCTTCTAGGAATTAAAAAGTGCTATTCTTTCTATAGAATTAACATCCCCATGATTGCTGGCATTGAGGCTGTAGCAGTCCAAACGAATATTAAAGGCAAAGACATGTCTATCGCTTCTATATATATACCTCCCAAAGTTCAAATTGGACAACGTCAAATTTTTGAGGTAGTGGAATCCATGGCTGCTCCGCGTCTGATACTGGGAGACTTCAACTCGCACGGTGTATTGTGGGGTTCCCTCTACAATGATAATCGATCCTCTTTGATATACAATGTTTGTGACGAATTTAATATGACAGTTTTAAATACTGGCGAATCAACACGCATCCCCAGACCTCCTGCACGTCCAAGTGCATTAGATCTATCTCTGTGCTCGACATCACTTCGGTTAGATTGCACGTGGAAGGTTGTACCTGATCCTCACGGTAGCGATCATTTGCCAATCGTTGTTTCAATTAACAGTGAATTAGGCCTTACGAATTCAATCAATGTTCCTTATGACTTAACACGAAATATTGATTGGAAAACATACGAAACATTAATTTCCACTTCTCTTGCTTCGACAGAAGAGCTACCCCCTACCGAAGAATATGAATTCTTAGCGGGTTTAATTATTGAAGCAGCAGAACAAGCCCAAACGAAATGCAATCCTGGAATGACAATAAATAGACGGCCCCCTAATCCTTGGTGGGACAAAGAGTGCTCTGATGCATATGAAGCTAAACAAGTTGCCTACAAAGAAATTATGAAACAGAAAGGGGGTATACGTGAGAACTTTGAAAATTATTTCATTTTGCAAAACAAATTTGACAGTATACGTCGTGCCAAAAAATCTAGTTATTGGAGACACTTCGTTAATGGCTTGTCAAGAGAAACATCAATGAGTACTCTTTGGAGCACAGCCAGAAGAATGAGGAATCGAAACGTGACTAATGAAAGCGAAGATTTTTCGAATCGTTGGATATTTAATTTTGCCAAGAAAATTTGTCCCGATTCTGCTCCTGCGCAGAAAATCACTCGCGATGCTCCCTCAAGTAACGATTTCATAAATTCGCCTTTGACAATGATGGAATTCTCAATTGCACTCCTCTCATGCAACAATAATGCTCCGAGACTAGACAGAATTAAATTCAACTTGGTGAAGAATCTGCCTGACCTAGCAAAAAAACGCTTGTTGAATTTATTCAATAAGCTTCTTGAGCAGAACATTGTCCCGCACGACTGGAGACAAGTGAGAGTTATCGCTATTCCAAAACCGGGAAAACCAGCCTCCGATCATAACTCGTATCGACCGATTGCAATGCTATCCTGCATCAGGAAATTGTTGGAAAAAATTATCCTACGACGTCTCGACAATTGGGTTGAGGCGAACGGCTTGCTATCAGATACCCAGTTTGGTTTTCGGAGGGGAAAGGGAACGAATGATTGTCTGGCGCTACTCTCGTCAGAAATCCAACTTGCTTACGCAAAAAAAGAACAAATGGCGTCTGTGTTCTTAGACATAAAAGGAGCATTCGACTCAGTCTCCATTGATGTTCTCTCGGAGAAGCTACATCAATGTGGTCTTTCACCAATATTAAATAATTATTTATACAATTTATTGTCAGAAAAGCACATGCATTTTTCATATGGCGATTTGGCGACACTCAGAATAAGTTACATGGGCCTCCCACAAGGTTCTTGTTTAAGCCCCCTTCTCTACAATTTTTACGTGAATGATATTGATAATTGTATTGTCAGCCCATGCACTCTAAGACAACTTGCAGATGATGGCGTGGTTTCTGTTACAGGACCAAAAGCCTTAAATTTACAACAACCACTGCAAGATAGTTTGGATAATTTATCAAGTTGGGCTTTGAAGTTAGGCATCGATTTCTCTACGGAGAAAACAGAGTTGGTTGTTTTTTTCAAGGAAGCGTGATCCAGCTCAGCTTCAGCTTCAGTTGGTTGGTAGAACGATAGCCCAAGTCCTGACTTTTAAATACCTTGGAATTTGGTTCGATTCTAAAGGCACATGGGGAGGCCACATTAGGTATCTAATAACGAAATGCCAACAAAGGATAAATTTTCTGCGAACAATAACTGGATCATGGTGGGGTTCTCATCCAAGTGACATGATAAGATTGTATCAAACAACAATACTTTCAGTAATGGAATATGGGTGCATCTGTTTCCGTTCAGCTGCGAACACTCACATTATTAAACTGGAACGGATACAGTATCGCTGTTTACGAATTGCCTTAGGTTGCATGCAGTCGACCCATACGATGAGTCTTGAAGTACTAGCGGGAGTTCTTCCTTTAAAAGACCGATTCTGGGATCTCTCTTCTCGTTTACTTATCCGATGTGAGGTTATGAACCCACTGGTAATTGAAAATTTTGAAAGACTTGTCGAGCTTCAACCCCAAACCAGATTCATGACAGTGTATTTCAATCACATGTCACAAGAAATAACGCCTGCTAGGTATGTTCCCACATACGTCAATATACTAGATACTCCTGAATCCACTTTATTCTTCGACACGTCCATGCAAGCAGAGATTCGTGGAATTCCGGATCATCTACGCTCGCGGGAGATCCCTAAAATATTCACAAGTAAATATCAACACATAGACTGCCTTAAAATGTTTTACACTGATGGGTCACGAATCAGTGAGGCCACTGGTTTCGGTATTTTCAACAATAATTTTTCAATTTCTCTCAAACTTACAGAACCCGCCTCTGTTTATATAGCGGAACTAGCAGCAGTTCACTATAGTTTTCAAATAATTAATACTTTACCCCCGAACCATTACTTTATCCTCACTGATAGTCTCAGCACAATTGCAGCTCTACGCTCAAAGAGGATTGATAATCACGATCCATTCTTTTTGGGGAAGATACGAGAATCTCTGAGTAACCTGACAAGAAAATGTTATAAATTTACCCTAGTGTGGCTCCCCGCCCATTGCTCTATTGCGGGCAATGAGAAAGCTGATAATTTAGCCAAGATTGGTGCACTAGATGGTGAAATATATGAAAGACCCATCGCTTACAATGAATTTTATAGCGCTTCTCGACAGAGGACACTTACTAGTTGGCAAACATCTTGGGACAATGGAGATATGGGACGATGGCTACACTCAATTATCCCTAAAGTATCAACGAAGGCATGGTTCAAAGGATTGGATGTAAGTCGGGACTTCATCCGTGTGATGTCTAGGCTCATGTCCAATCATTATACTTTAGATGCGCATCTCCGTCGTATTGGGCTCGCTGAGTGTAATCATTGTGCTTGTGGAGAAGGTTACCATGACATTGAGCATGTTGTTTGGTCCTGCACTGAATATCGCGAAGCCAGATCACAATTAGTAGATTCTTTACAAGTCCGAGGAAGACCAATCCATGTTCCTGTTAGAGACATCCTGGCGTATCGCGATCCTCTATACATGGAACTTATCTATCATTTTCTAAAAACAGCGTCTGTCAAAATTTAATTAAATTCGTCTCCTCATACTCTCATCCAAGGCTAATCATTCACCAATTAAAGTGTCCTAGAATATTTAGTTTTTAAATTTAGACAATAACAGAAAAAAAAGTAAATAAATACACCCGAAAATACTAGATCAGTATGAAATACAACAATGTAAGGAAAAAAGCAAACAATAAAGTGATTTCAGTGTTAGTTTTAGACAAAGTACTAGTATAGTTAAAATTAGTCTTAAGGATTTTTGTAACGTGCTATGTAAAAAAAGAAACTGGCGTAAAAAGCTTTTGCAAATGCCGTGTCAAATAAACGTATGGAAAAAAAAACTAGCGCCGCCACACCAACCTATCCCAACTATCCCACTGAGACGTCCAAAAAATTGTTTCAAAATCGTTCAACACGGGTCCAACGATGGATGTTTGTAGAACGGTTATTTGGACGTTGTCCAAATTGGTCCAACGAACGTCCTTCATTGGACGATTTTGAAACCAGCCGTTCTTAGAGGGTGGGTAGAGGAATAACCGCTGTCAATTCTGTCGAATTCAGCAACAAAAAAATGACAATAGCGCATCTGGTTTGGATATCCAAACTACCTTCGAAACCGTTACGGCCAATTTCTTCACATGAATGAAAACCGGTTTTCGGCTAATTGGTCACCAGCAACCTGAAAACTGCCCTGTAAGAACGGTTGGTTTCAAAATCCTCCAATGAAGGACATTCGTTGGACCAATTTTGACATCGTCCAAATAACCGTTCAACGAACGTCCATCGTTGGACCCGTGTTGAACGATTTTGAAACAATTTTTTGGACGTCTCAGTGGGTGGTTTTAAGCGAAAACCAGTTTTCATCCAGTGAAGAAATTGGCCGTTAGAGATTTTACGCAAGTTGAATGCTGAAGACCCTAGTAACAATTAAGGTTTTATGGCACTCTTGAAGTCCTTCTTAAAACTTAGAATGCACTTGTAGTGTGCTATAAAACTAGATATACTACTTGGGGATGGACGTCTGTTAGGTCAATAAATTGGATAGTCAATCAAATAAATATCATTGTGCTGTATTCAATTAAATGAGTCACACGAATAAAAATCCTTAACAAGAGGTATATATCCTATTCATCACGAAAAATGAGTACCAAAGAAAAATAGACTTCATGCATTTAAGGGTTAAACTCTGATTTCGAGCAGTAGACCTATCCAGCTGCGTTGGTATTGTGCCGTTTTGACGTTTAAATTGGGAGGCAAACCAATCGTTTGCACGGCGAATTGGGAAGCAAACAAGCCGCTTCTGGGCTTAATGAGAGCTTTATTATATAAAAATACGAGATCTCAGTGTGCGTATTTTAAACTTCAGATATCGCTATATGTTAACAATCGTTTTCACTTCCAAATACAATCGTCCATCAACCAAATAAATCATGCTTTCATCAGAAAGACGAGCAGTATTGCGAATCTTTTTCCAAAATTCACAACTGAACTTTTCAATCATACGCCACCGGGCTGTGTCGGGTGAAATACGAGCTTACTTCATTTACATCGATGCGCGCGAATGAAAAAACTTCGATGTTTATGTTTCGGTTGTTCGTTTTCGACTGTATTTTTATCTCGGGATTGACAATATTTTAACGAGCTGCGCAGGCGCACATGTCCACTCCACCAATACTCAGAAAATAAGGCGATTCCGAAGAAATCGTTATCGTTTCTAAGAATTGGCAGAGGATTATTCATAGCGCGGCGAGTATGGTAAACAAAAGCATTATTCGTGTTTCGGAACGGGTTCCGACGAGATGCAAAGAGTTGGTGAGTGTTACTGTTCGTGACAATCGTGTTCTATTTAGTGGTTATTTTATTTCTGGAGTATATTTCAGCATTTGGCTGCGGATAAGCAAAGAATGAAAAATCACCATTTATGAAATGAAACATATTAGCTATTACAGCAAGGATGCCATCGAATCGCGTATGAGTGCTCGCCAACGTGCAGGCCATGAAATAGAGACATACCGGCGGCACACAGAATATGGAGTGGTTGAAATTTACTATTATATTAATGTAACAAAAACTTTAGCATTTCTGAGTGGGTTGACCGTGATCCCTGCGTTGGTTTATCTCGCAGATCAAGCTATAAATGATGGTGATTTGTGTACGCATGGCGAAACGCACTATTTTGACGCCGATAGTGGCAATGAGATATCGTATAGCGAAGCTCGAGAGAACAAAAGTAAAAACAAGGAAGCATGTCAACTAGACCAGGAAGCTAATGAATTATTCCAGCAAGAAAATTACCACGAAGCGTATGAAAAGTTCCAACAAGCCTACAGTAAATGCACAAATGGTTACAGCGAAGAAGAGAGATTCAAAAGTAACAGGGATAAAGCAAAAGTAGAGGTTGATGCAGCTGATCTCAACTCGGAAGGAGATAGTTTGTTCCATCAAGGAAGATACAGTGATGCGCAAAGCAAATATCAACAAGCTTATGGCAAATCGCAGCGCAGCATACAGAGAGAAATATATATGGCTAACAGAGAAATAGCTGATGTTGAAATCCGGGCACAAGATCTCAACTCTAAAGGTGAAAGTCTCTTCGATCAAGGCAAGTGTCAGGAAGCTGAGAGTCAATTCCAGCAAGCCTACGACGCATCACAAGTTAAAACGGAATACGATAAATACAAGTCGAACATTGCTAAAGCTAGAGCAGAGTTGAAAGCTGCTGAATTGAATGCGGAAGGGAATCGTTTGTTCCAGGGAGGTCGGTACAGCGATGCGAAAGCCAAGTTTCAACAAGCTTATAGCAAATCGCAGCACAGCACCAGGCGTGCAAACTACAAAGCTAACAGCGAGAAGGTTGATAATGAAATCCGGGCACAAGATCTCAACTCTAAAGGCGAAAGCCTCTTCGATCAAGGCAAGTATCAGGAAGCTGAGAGTCAATTCCAGCAAGCCTACGACGCATCACAAGTTAAAACGGAATACGATAAATACAAGTCGAACATTGCTAAAGCTAGAGCAGAGTTGGAAGCTGCTGAATTGAATGCGGAAGGGAATCGTTTGTTCCAGGGAGGTCGGTACAGCGATGCGAAAGCCAAGTTTCATCAAGCTTATAGCAAATCGCAGCGCAGCATAGAGAGCAAAATATATATAGCTAACAGAGAAATAGCTGATGTTGAAATCCGGGCACAAGATCTCAACTCGAAAGGTGAAAGCCTCTTCGATCAAGGCAAGTATCAGGAAGCTGAGAGTCAATTCCAGCAAGCCTACGACGCATCACAAGTTAAAACGGAATACGATAAATACAAGTCGAACATTGCTAAAGCTAGAGCAGAGTTGGAAGCTGCTGAATTGAATGCGGAAGGGAATCGTTTGTTCCAGGGAGGTCGGTACAGCGATGCGAAAGCCAAGTTTCATCAAGCTTATAGCAAATCGCAGCGCAGCATAGAGAGCAAAATATATATAGCTAACAGAGAAATAGCTGATGTTGAAATCCGGGCACAAGATCTCAACTCGAAAGGTGAAAGCCTCTTCGATCAAGGCAAGTATCAGGAAGCTGAGAGTCAATTCCAGCAAGCCTACGACGCATCACAAGTTAAAACGGAATACGATAAATACAAGTCGAACATCGCTAAAGCTGGAGCAGAGTTTGAAGCTGCTGAATTAAATGCGGAAGGGAATCGTTTGTTCCAGGGAGGTCGGTACAGCGATTCGAAAGCCAAGTTTCAACAAGCTTATAGCAAATCGCAGCACAGCATCAGGCGTGCAAACTACAAAGCTAACAGCGAGAAGGTAGATAATGAAATCAGGGCACAAGATGTCAACTCTAAAGGCGAAAATCTGTTCAATCAAAGCAGGTATCGGGAAGCTGAAAGTCAATTCCAAAAAGCCTTCGATGGATCACAAGTCACAACGGAACGCGTTAAATACATGACGAATATTGGTAAAGCTAGGGCTGAGTCAGAAGCAGTGGAATTAAATTCAGAAGGAGTGCAATGGTTTCTTCAAGGAAGATACATTAACGCTCAGCTAAAATTTCAGCAAGCTTATGACAAATCAGAGCTCAACGGCAACTATGCCATTTATGAAGCTAACAAAGCAAAGGCACAAACTGAAGCAGAAGCACGAATTCTCAATTCCGAAGGAGATGATTTATTGGATCAACATCATTATAACGAAGCCCAGCAGAAATATCAACAAGCTTATAATAAATCTCAGCTCATCAAAGAGCGAGACAAGTATCAAGCGAACAAATTAATAGCCAGTGCTGAACACCGGGCACAAAACTTTAACTACAAGGGCGATAAGCTGTTCAATCAGGGAAAATACCAGGACGCAGAACAATATTACCAACAAGCTTACGATACATCTGTAGAGAAAACCAATCAAACTAAATACGAGAGCAATATTAAGAAAGCTAAAGCAGAGTTTGATGCAGCCACATTAAATGCAAAAGGAGACCATTTGTTTCATCAAGGGAACTACATCGAAGCACAACGCAAATACCAGGAAGCTTATAACAAATGTAATCGGCCGACAAATTTTATTATTCGCCTGTTTACCTCGTCGGAGTCTGGGCCAATCTGTAAGGAATATGAAAAATATAAAGCTAACATTGCGAAGGCGAACATCGAAATCAGTGCACAAAGCCTTAACTCTCAGGGTGACGTATCGTTCGAGCAGGGCAAATATCAGGAAGCTAAAAGCCATTATCAACAGGCCTACGACGCATCAAAAGTAGAAAAAGATCGTGAGCAATACCATTCCAACAATAAACGAGCCACGACAGAATTGGCAGCATCAGAATTGAATGCAGAAGGAGATAAATTATTCCGTCAAGGTAGATACAATGATGCTCAAAGTAAATATCAGAAAGCTAACGATATGTCTCAGCTTGGCAAATATAAAGCGAACTTGGAAAAGGTCAAACTTGAAGTAAAAGCCGGTAAGCTTAGCTGCGAAGGAGATGTCTTATTCAATCAAGGCAGGTATAGAGAAGCTAAAGAAAAGTATCAAGCGGCTTGCAGTATATCACAGTATCAAACATATTCAACCAACAAAGATAGGGCTAAAGCGGAAGAAGATGCAGTTGATTTGTTTAGTGAAGGTAACATTATGTTCGAACAAGGCCGATATGAAGAGGCGAAAGTGAAATTCCATCAAGCATACGACAAATCATCTGTTGACACGAACAAAGCCTTATACCGTCAGTTGGAAGGGAAATGTGTGAAAATGTTAGCTGACAAGCTATGGGATGATGCTTGGTTAGCGGAAAATGAGGACAAGGTCGAAGAAGCGACCAGCAAGTTCAAACAGGTAGATAGTATGGTGAAAGAAGCTTGTAGTATTGTACCGACTGATCAAGTGGTCAGGAGATTGAGCGAAGCCTGTGGTTTGAAGCTGGAAGGAAATGAGCTATTCAACCAGGGTATAAAAATGCAGCTGGATGGAGTTAAACTGTTCGAAAGCGGAAAGAAGTTGCAACAGACAGAAAGCTATGAACGGGCGAAGGAAATGTTTAGGAAGGCTGTTGCTAAACTATCTGACGCGAAGCAGACATTCGAGCAGGGATGCAGCCTAGATCGTCGTTTTTCCCGGTGCGTGGAGTTTGTCCAAGAACAAATAAACGAAGTTGAACAGTTTAACACCACTGTCGAGCAACAGGTGTTGAATCAGCAAATTGGAAACTTGAATATATCGACTAGTCGTGTTGATGAAGGATTTTTTGAATCTGATCAGTTCCGTAGCGAGTATAGTCAACAGTACAACGAAATAATGTAGAATTATATCAAGATTATTTATCAACAGTATACAGTTTGGAAATACATTATGTTTGTGATGTAGCAGGGAATACCGATTTGAGGCTGGAATACAATTCATGAGTTCATTGAATAGAATTTAGTTCTCTAAAATATTATTGAGGTTACAAGCCATTTTCTTAGTTTAAAAATCCAGTTCTTACAATAAAAATCAAATCCAATATGAATATGTATTCAAATTTCAAGGAATTAATATTAAGTTTTTAAATCAAAAATTATTCAAATAATTACTAAAAATCAATATAACGAATTGTTGTTTAAAATAAATCTAATCCGAAATATTTACACTTCAGAAGATTAGGCACTTTGTTAAACCATAACTGTTTAACAGTTGCTCCACGTTGCTCGAACATACTTTGAAATAATATTTTTCATTTGTTAATTTGATACAGATCGAACCCAGTGAGAAACCCAAAAAACTATTTCAAAATCGTTCAACACGGGTCCCACGACCCACTGAAAATTGAAAATTCAGCAAAACTCCATAGTTTACAAGAAAGCAAGGAGCCTTGATGTGCATTAGAGAATAGTAGGCAAACGACATAAAGGTCGGAACCAATTTTCAGAAAAGCAAGAGAGGAAATGCGATTAACCTGCTCGGATTTACTGCCATTCTCGCTTTGATTTACTTTTGTATATAGGGTTTCATACATTTACCATCTGTTCAAATCGACGAAAGTCGCACAACTTAGCAGTTATTGATTTCAAAGTGGCCTAGATTTCGAAATAAAAGAAGTTGCCCTATATGAAAAATATCTTCTGTGAAATAAGTCTTGCCATTCCGAAGCAATTAAAAACAATAAACATGTTTTTTGATCAGCACAAATCAATCATCTGAGAATAAGATCATCAGTTTGAGCATTCAATTTCAGTTTGAGGCTTTTTTCGAATTTAAAAAAAAATATTCGAGTACCGGTACTTTACCGGTACTACCGGTACTGAGGGCCTCCGTACCGTAGTACCGGTTCTTGCCAAAAAGGGTCGGTACTGCGAACCCTAATAATTATCAACTCGATTATTTTCAAGTGGATAGTGCTACCTTTTAACTACTCGCATTACCCACCGGCCCTGATTATTGAATATTTCATTACACATATGTATAGTGGGATCAAAATACATTCGTCTTGGTGAATATTTTTATAAATAGGCCACTTTAAAGTATGACATGTACAAATAAAGTAAATTAAGGGCCAAATCGGATAAAAAAAAAGTTTTGGACTTACTGTAAATTGTACTTACTCTACAGTTAATAGCCAGCAGAAGGGCATTTGCGCGTGGAATGTCAGCATTAGAGAGTTAAGGCGAATGCCGTATACATAATATGTTCAAACCTTCACCAAGCAGGTTTCTTAGCGTGGAGTTTTCGCAATAAGCCTGCAATTGCCACGTATGATAATATCCCACAACGAATGTAGTGCCAAGCAGCGATGCCACATGTTTTTATGAAATGTCTGTAGAAGAATTATTAAAATGTCTGTAAATGTCTCTAGATGGTTGAGTAAATCCTAGTTACACTAGAATATTAATTTAAAAATTGATTGAAATTAGAATACTATTAATGAAGGAATCACTCGTAGACGAATACAGTTATTCTAGTTCAATTTTGCTAAATACTATTACTCTTTTAAAAGTCTGTAGATTTCTAACTACGTCTGTAGGAGGCTATCAAAAGTCTGTAGAATTCCTGTTCCTTATTACTGAAATGTCTGTAAATCTGGTATCGCTGGTGCCAGGACATTACTTTTAATGGAGCATTTCACTAGTTGAACTGCGAAATAAGTGTAAAATCATTTAGCTGAACATAAAATAAACCGATCTTAATGTGGATGTACAAATCCCGTCATACATGCAGCAGTTATACAATTAAACTGTGTTTATAACAGCATATACATAGATGATATGTAAAAAGTTATCCCAGGTTGCCCCAAATGAACGGCAGAAACATATTGTATCAGTATCCAATAAGCCAACATCATCTCCTTCACACAACAACCAATGCTATTAAAATCGTCATCGTCAATCGTACTACCGCTTACCAAAAGAAAATTAAACAAATCTTGAGCGTTTTTTCAAAACGTCATATCTGCAATGAGTTACTCTCTGTTTATACTTTCTCTTTCGATTGTTACGGTGTCACTATAACACTTTTCACTTATTTTACAGTACAGATCGAAAGACGGTGGTTTTAGCTAGCATATTATGCAAAGAGCTGAGGGATAAATGTTAAAGAGACCGAATTATTAACAGAAGAGAAAGTAAACAAAGAGAGTAACTCATTGCAGATATGACGTTTTGAAAAAACGCTCAAGAAATGATGAATTTATCTGAGCCCGCCACGCATAATTTAAAGAGCAAGAGAGCGCAGTCTTTCGCACTCAACCACCCCTTCACACGCGCACACTTGCAATCCGCGTATTGAACTCCGAAAAAAGAGCGTTCTGCCTTTTCTGCGATGTGCGCTGATCATTGTATGATCATTGCATTGGATGGAACGATGCCTGGAGGCAGTCATTGAATATATTCCAACCGAAGAGTTTGAGCTGACACAAAACGTAGCAGCTACTACGAGGTCAGAAAGCAAACTGACGAATTTTCTCTTATGTGCCGTTTTTATACCTGGCGAAGTTCATTTCGTAAAAAAGAGGCAGTGCTAGCAACGCTCGCTGCTTGGTTGAATTGTATGGACCAATCAGCGCAGATAATTACCACCTTTACAAATTACATTATTTTCGTTATCTATAATAGACGTACATTTTACGGGTTCAAATACAATATATGTGCACATATTACCGATCGGATAGTGCAAAAATATAGCGATTTCGATCAGTACAACGGAAGTTATTTGCATTTGAAAACTGGGAAAATATCTCAGCAGAAATTTTTGAAAAGGGACCCCCATATTGAAACGTTAGAAATATTCTACTTCAAAAATTGTTTCAAAATCGTTCAACATGGGTCCAACCATCGACGTCTGATGAACGGTTATTTGCACGTCGTCCATCGTTGGTCCAACGAACGTGGTTCATTGAACGATTTTGAAACCAACCGTTCTTAGAGGGAAGTTGGGTAACTCAATAACCCGGTCAAACCATTCGGAATCCTGGTTGCAGTCAGTATGATGGATTCCAGCTCAAATGCAGCAACCGATTCAGAAACCGATATACTCGGAGTTGGCTGTTTCATTTGAGCTGGGATCCAGTAAAATTCAGCCGCAAATGAATCAGAATTCTGGCTGGTTTAGTTAGTATTCCGGCACTAGTGACACAACCCATTCTAACTAGAATCGGTTTCCGATGTTTTAAATATAAAGACACGCGAAGAGAAAGTCAGTCCATTTGGCAGCACGACTTACCAAGTTTTTTTGTCTGCTAATTTTGGCAACACTGTGTAAACGGTGACCCAGTCATCGTACTCTAACAGAAAGTTAGCAGAAGTTGAACAAAGCGAAATTGATTCCGGCAGAGTTTCTTCGAGCATTTTACGCGAATTGTGCGAGAATTCTGGCAGAGAATCCACTCAAACCCGGTCAGCGTGGCAAGCAGAAAGTTAGCAAAGGTTGAGCAAAGCAAAATTGATGCTGGCAGAGTTTCTGCGAGCATTTTGCACGATTTGAGCGAGAATTCTGGCAACGAATTCGCTCAAATGCAACAACCGTTTCTGACAGAAGCGGTTAAATCAACCACTTTCATCCAGAATATCCAGAATTCAGCCAGAAATGTACGGCCAAGATCTCTGCACGCTTCCTGCCACATATTTGTCAGATGTTTTGCTCGATTCGTGCTAAATTCTACCAGGTAGGAATTGCCAGGATATTTGTTCAGTTTATGTCCGAGTTATGCCAGGGTTTTGCTCGGTTCCTTTTAAAATTTGCCAGAAAACGCAAGCGAAACCGAGTTCGCCCTAGCTCAACTAACCCGACAGGATACGCGCAGAAATCTGACAGGGCTGCCAACCCAAGACTTACAGAAATCTAGCAGAGCGGTCTCTGCCAGAAAATTTGCTCACTGGGAATACAACAACCGTTTCTGACAGAAGCGGTTAAACTAACCGATGCTGCTCACTTTTGGTCAGAATCCAGCCAGGAATGCACGGCCAGGATTTCTGTACGCTTTCTGCCACAACTTTGTCAGATGTTTTGCTCGATTCGTGCTAAAATTCTACCAGGTAGGAATTGCCAGGATCTTTGCACGATTTATTTCCGAGTTGTGCCAGGGTTTTGCTCGAGTTTTCTGGCAGAGATAGTTCTGTAAGTCATTGGTTTATCAGCCCTGTCAGATTTCTGCGCGCAGCCTGTCGGGTTAGCTGAACTAGGGCGAACACGGTTTCGCTCGCGTTTTCTGGAAAATTCTGACAGAAACCGTGCAAAACCCTGGCCTCGGAAATTAACCGTGCAAAGATCCTGGCAATTCCTACCTGGTAGAATTTTAGCATGAATCGAGCAAAACATCTGACAAAGTTGTGGCAGGAAGCGTACATAGAGCCGTCAATAGGGAGCACCTTAGTGACTCAAACGAACACGAAAAGTTATAACAAAATGTGCCGCGTGCCTGTTTGAATCAGTTGTTGCTCTTTTGCCAGACAAGTAACATCGTGCCTATAGCGACTCGTACGACAGATTTGAGCACACAGCACACTACGCTTCTATGAATGACGTCATCCTCGACTATTTAAAGAATATCATTCCTCGAGCGAGTTCATTCTCTCGTCGCACGTTGGGCCGTGAAGAACAGCAGTAGCAGTCAGGCATGTTGACCATGCGCTGCGATGAGTGCTGCATTTGATCACTGCCACCGCTGGGGGGTGGGAACGACGACAGGTCTAGGCATCCAGCGGCCAAGCGTTCGTGATGTCTCCTTTCCATGGCTCTGATTGGCTGTATTGATTTTGCCCATGACGTCATCCTCGGTATATAACTTTCAGCATTGCTCGGGCGAGCTCATTCCCTGGTCGAATGTCGGAGCGGAGACGATAGCAGTAGCCGACAAATATATTTAAATTATGCAGTGCGCTGTGTACTGCTTTGCACACCATAACTTGATAGTTACGGTACTCAGTGCTAGTTGAGAGCATGCCGTTGCGGTGAATCTAGTACCGCGCTGCTTTTTGCGATACTGGAGTTTATAAACCGACAAAAAAAACAAATCGACGGTTTTCAAATTTGGAAAACCGATTGTTTTGAGCAGAGTTAAAAATAATCGAATCTCTTTTTTGACGACTGAAAATGAACCTGATACGACTCGCGGTAAATAGAAAAAAATATTCATTCAAATATCCATGTTATGCACTCAGTTGAATATCGTACAATATATTCATTCACTAATTATCTAGGATTAGGTTTTCAAATGCCGGTAAAGCAAATGAAACAACAATCATCATCGCTTACATTGTGCCAGGGCCTACTTTGATGCGGTTGTATCGTTACTGCACGGTCGCTTCGTGTAAAGCGGCCCTTACACGTTCAATATTTTGTCAATACCAGTATTGACGATATTGTTACAATATTTCAGTCCCGTTTGAAATCCACATCGTAAATACAACTTTTTTCCATTACACGTACAATAGTTTTGTCAATACTCTTTAGTATTGACAAAAATATTGAACGTGTAAGTGCCTCTTAATAATCAGAGACGAATGAAAATCTGCATGGATGAATGGTCGGTTTGTTCGTTTGACGTTTTCAGCTGCGTCGCTGAATATTGAAAATGAATGCGGCTGAATATGATCAATTTTCATTCAATGAATTTGAATATTTTTAACTCTGGTTTTGAGCTTCATGGAACACCTTGAAGCTCGGTGTATTCACACAGACACACTCTTGCTCATTTCGATTTTTTTAGGTACTCGTTCCGCATAAAAGATTAAAATTTGTGTGTACCGAAAATGTTGAGCCCTAGAAATGTGAAGAATCCATTGCCTTCTGCTGGTACGAGTTGGGCTTTCCACCCAAGTTTACCGCATGGTCGTTGATTGAACAAGACTCATCATGTTTTACCGCCGACGCCGCGAATTATATTGCACATTACATTTTCAATGTCACCGTGGTCGTGTCCTGCACAACCCTTTAATTTTTTTAAACTAGAGCTAACCAGAAGAAGAACAAAATGTACATGTTGCCAGCTGGCTCAAACACCCTAGTCTTAAATTACGCGGCCTTTTCCTGGTGCGAAAACAAAACTTCCGAATTGAGCTTAAAATTGGAAACAAAACACTGTCGAAATGACATTCTCTCATACCAACCTGTCAGATGCAGCACAGCATGTTAGCAACGCTAGCCGAATGGTTTCACTTTCCACGTCAAATCGCTCCAGCTGCCCCACCCGTGAATTCCAACGCATAATCGGCGTAACAAGTGGCATGGCCTGCTGAGGGCCTTTTTGTAGGTTGCATATAAATTGACTGAACTGAGCGGTCGCCTTCCAGTCATACTGTGATGCTCTCATCTCGGTTACTATCGTCAAGCTGTCATCATTCGGAAAGGTGAATAACGATAAAAACGACAAACGCATAGTAGCACAGGCTGGCACCTAACTCCCATTCAGCTCAGCTCTGTCCAGTTCGGTGCGAATGATGCAGATTTGAAACCTGATTCATATTTTAATATTTATGAACCCGGTCAAGCCGGACAGGGGCCCGCGATGCTCAGTGAAACTGACCGACCAGATTTACACAAGTACTTTTATGATTGATTGGTGACACATTGCATCCGCTGTCGGTTTTTTCCCCGCTGCTTTCTCTGATACTAAACATTCTGCAGATGAAAAGATCTATCGAAATGGAGCAAGGATATCTACGTTGGAACAAAAATGAGTCGAAATGAATCAGCGCATACCCCTTAGGAACGGTTAGTTTCAAAATTGTTCAATGAAGGACGTTCGTTGGACCCTAGGATAGGATCCGCCAGCTCTGTCTTCTGTTTTTGAACCAATTCTGAACCAGCTCGTGATTGGACGAAAGTGACATAGGCAAACCTTCGGCTTGGAAACTAAAAGTACCAAAGGGCTGCTTGGAAGTGTTGTCATATTGTGATATCAAATATAAAACGACGATTGTTAACCGTGTTGATTTTTTTGTTTTCTCGAGATACCGCTTTCTTTCTATAACATCCGTCTGTAATTATGAAGTGCAGGCATTATTTGGCAGACGAAATCAAACATATTATCCAGAACTGAAATTCCCGAGAGATCCGGTAGCGCGGTTATCGTGGATTCTGTTCTGTGTGCGGAGTAATGCGGAAATGCCTCTTTTCGAAATCAACAGGCTGTGTAGCGTAAGTATGAAAATATTTTGAACATCATGTAAAAATTGTCTTTGTTCCAGTACCGAGTAAATTGGAAGTACTGAGCAAACAGGGAGAAAGTTATCCCGGAAGTCGCTTCTTGTTCTTCCTTTGGTATTATCGATACAGTTGAATTGTACAGTTTTCAACTGAATCGATCATCGGTGTAAATAGGAGAGTGTATTTTCTACTGCTGTTTTCTCCGAAACAATCACATGTAAAAACCTATACATTCCTCCAAAACAAAAATTAAACCTTGCAGAAAAGTAGTTTTAGAATATTTAAAATAAATCCGAACAGAGAAAATTATTCTTGTGACAGAGGTTGCTTGACTCAGAAAGCAACTTACAAAAATGAAGAGGCGTGAAGATATTTTTCGTAATGTCCAACAACGAATATATATTATTTTGTTTTGCTGTATTCCGATGGAAAAAACGTTATGATCGTTTAAATGCGGATATAAAGACTAAATCTTTGATTTTTCCATGAAATTGGTACATAATATAGAATATTTTAATCAGAACAAATATACGACCGAAACAAAACAAATATTTTGGCAACATTGGTCGAGTGGGGGTATGTCGTTTTCAACAGGGATTAGTAAAATATAAGAAGCCAGCTGGCGGATCCTATCCTAGGTTGGACCAACGTAGTACGGCGTTCAAATAACCGTTCAACAACGTTGGTCCAACGAACGTCCCTCATTGAACGATTTTGAAACCAACCGTTCTTACCCACTGAGACGTCCAAAAAATTGTTTCAAAAACGTTCAACACGGGTCCAACCATGGACGTTTGTTGAACGATTATTTGGACGTTGTCCAAATTGGTCCAACGAACGTCTTTCATTGGACAATTTTGAAACCAACCGTTCGTTCGTACGCTCTAAGACTATCAGCACCGGGCGTGGGTATAAGCAATTTACTAACCGTCATAATAACACAACACCGCACCGGCGGTTGGTAAACAGGTTAGGAAATGGAAACTTATCGTTTCGGTTTACAGCGAGTGTCTATATTTGGTAACTTCTTCCAACTGACGCCAACGTTGCTATTCGCAGAAAGGAGGCAAAACAAAGGAAAATGTAAAGAATAGGATCTCGCGATAAATGTTATGCAGAAGTGTTCTGCGTGAATTTTGATTCGACTCGTGAAAGATTTTTATTTTAAATAAAATTATGGATTGAGCTCAATAAATAAAACTATCGGTTGTGAGACAATAAATTATTTGATTGAATTCAATAACATTTTTTTAAAGTTTACAGAAATGAAAACAATTATTGAAATTAAAAGTTTATTGTAACTTTAATGAAAATATACTTTCAAACCTCGATTCACACCAATTATTTTGTCGTTTGATACAATGAACAGTATTTGTTTGTATTCAATTACCCACAGTTTTGATTATGCTGTATGATTTCTGCGTGGAAGTAAAAATTAGTGCATCTAAGCAGCTTGCATTGAACTGGAAGATGTAGCATTATGTCAAGCTGGGCATGATGTGTCCCAGGATCCGATTGATGGGATGCTAGCAAGAAGCTGAATTTCATTGGCTTTGAAGCTTGTAAAAGCCCGAAAATTTTTATATGTGGAGGCCAATACGAAAGCTAATGATAGTGTCCAACGAAAATCGAAAATCGCTGCGAACAAATGGTGATGATTGTGGGGACTGTGGAAACTACGATTCGAGAAGAACGAAAATGCGTGTATTTTTCTCGCACAAAGTTTTTAATTCAGGACCAGTAGTAAAAAGATCACAACGATAATGGTTTATCACACAGCGCTTAGTTCAAAAACGCTGGATTTAATTGCTAATAGGTACGCATGGCAGGACACAGATCACACCTGTTACATCATCACCATCTCATTTCATCCGGTGGTTCATCATATTTTCGAGGGATAATATTGTGTTGTGGGTTGCACAGTCGTGATTCGCTGGTTGGACACTTTTTAACTGGACCGCTTTTTAGTTGGACCTCCGCTAGTTGGACCATTGTCCAACTAAAAAGCATCT
The DNA here is from genome assembly GCF_030247195.1 of Topomyia yanbarensis. Classification (NCBI taxonomy): domain Eukaryota; kingdom Metazoa; phylum Arthropoda; class Insecta; order Diptera; family Culicidae; genus Topomyia; species Topomyia yanbarensis. The sequence goes on from NC_080670.1 coordinate 193,866,985, forward strand.
GAACATCAAAATCTCGTGCCAAATTTACTTTGACAATCAATCTGACGATATTTAGAGATAAGAACAGATGCATTTACACTGCCAACATCTTTGGAGAGTTTTTGACATTTGTCAGTCGGTCCAACTAGCGAATCACGACTGTATACTACCCAAGATCGCCTATTTGCCCCGTTTTCTATGGGATTTCCTATCTTCATGGGACTGACTTGCGAGCATAGGCAGTATAGTGAAATGCATGAACGTGAATGCACTTGGAATTCAATTCACTTAGTCTGTAAATAAGGGGAGGGCGGGAGTAGACTGTGTGGGGGTTGTGCTTAACTTATAAAAATGATATTTTTTAATACATTTCAACATTTCTAATATTGTTCTTAGAAACAGTAACACGAAATGTTAATTAACTTTATAATTTATTGTTGGACAATGAAATTGCTTGTTTCAAGACGTTTATTATAAATTTACTAGAAGTATTCCGCGTCGAACAATGTGGAAATGTCCTATAATTCTAGGATAGCCTCTTTTGTTAATTCGTTGCAATATTTTTTGACTTACCCCGACAATTTTGGATGGATGTGGATTTGATGACCAATTTGGTAAGCAGCGAAATTTGGCACTACCCCGCAGTACTGTTGTTTGAAAGCAAGATTCCGTGTTATGTCATTTGCCATACTGATAAATTGGAATCAAATTTATAATTTTTGAGCAATAACTCATTATTTGATTCCATCTTTGGAATTACCGTATCGACGACAAAATGTTGAATTCAGTTAATATATATCTGTATTAACTTGCCACAAATTCGTATGTACCAATTTGCTCCAGGGTACGCACTTAATGTTTATTTCTTGAAGTAGATGTAGTTGTAGTTAGTATTTCAGCTCCAGCGATACAACCGATTGTAATTAGAATTAGTTGTCTTATTGGTGCCGGAATACTACACAGTTAAGCTTTTTCGGGAAATCGGCCGGAATACGAATTACGAATACCAATTAGAACCAACCAGAATTTCCGATTGAACTTTACTTTATCCATAGGTGCACGCAAAGTTCATATTTCGATTACTGGAAGCCTATTGGCCGATAGTAGCGCCGGCTAGCGGCTACTTGTTGCCAAAGGCCTTGTTTGCAGAGTTAAAAATAATCGAAGCTCTTTTTTGACGGCTGAAAATGAACCTGATGCTACTCGCGGTAAATAGAAAAAATATTCATTCAAATATCCATGTTATTCATTCAGTTGAATATCGTACAATATATTCATTTCACTAATTATCTAGGAAAATGTTTTCAAATGCCGGTAAAGCATATAAAACAACAATTGTCATCGCTTACATTGATGCGTTTGATTCGTTGCTGCACGTTCGCTTCGTGTAATAATCGGAGACGAATGAAAATCTGCATAGATGAATGGGTGGTTTGTTCGTTTGACGTTTTCAGCTGCGTCACTGAATATTGAAAATGAATGCGGCTGAATATGATTCAATGAATTTGAATATTTTTAACTCTGCTTGTTTGTGTTATAAAGGCTCGCACAGAGTGAACCCAAATCTACCTATCGAACAGTCAGAGGGCTACCTATCGTGCAAAGTAAACAAATCCATATTAAATTTGCAAAAGGGCGAATAAGATTTGTAAACAAACTTTTGTTTTGATGGTTTTTCTTAATTTACTGTAATTTTAAAGCAGAAAACAATTGAAATTACTTCTACGAAGGGTAATAATTTACATTAACGCATATTTTTCATGAAATTCCACTCTGCAGCAGACTAATGAGCGAAACAAGTTTGTTTACAAAAAACACTTTCGCCCTTTTGACGAATTAATATTGAAATATTCTTCTTTCGGAGAACAAGCAAGAAATGTATTAGTTAATATCATGGCGAAATATTTCAATCGTCGAAACAAGACACTGTATTCAGTTTATTATGCTTTTTTGTAACAATGTAAAATAAATTACACGGAATAGTATCAAGAATAAAGTGCTATAAGCCACGAAACAGTGGGTTTTCAATTCACTCCATATTAATTTGTGTAACTCGGTTGAAGTCACTCAAAATTGCAGCAAAAATTATCGGTGCCAGAAACAAAGAAGATGGCATCATTTTAGGCAGCGTTGCGCATTCCTCTGCACGGGACTCTATAATACACATAATGTACAGTAATGTTTTCATTTCGAATGGTTATAGTCCAGCGTACCAAGTATTCATGAATAAGCCCACTATTCTGCGATTCAAAATTGCCTTTGAATATACTTAAAACCCAGATATGTTTACCCGGCTATGCTGTCTACAATATGACCACAGCTGATGGACATTTGGGCTACAAAATTTATGTAAAAATCAGTGTAAACGTCTATTACCTGGGGTATTAGAGTGGCCCAAAGTTGTATGAAAAAAATGCAAAGTGCGAAATTTCAAACCTTGCAGCTGAATATGATAGTTTGGGTGGCTAATAAGCTTCCCTGAAGATTTCAGCTCATTTGGTACACTGGAAGTGGTTCCGCAAATGGCTCAAAGTTTGTATGGGAAAAATTGACCAAATGTATGGAGAAATGCATCAGTTTCACATTTTCAGACCTAGGTAGCGCTGTAATCGATCAATGTTTTTCGTGAGAAAAATTAAGAATCTTCTTGTAACAACAGATCGACTCGTGAAGACTGCAATCCAACAAAAACTGACAAATAAAACTGTTCTCCGTTGGCAAGCCCTTGATTATATAGTCTACTTTGTCGAAGACTATCCCGTCAAGTGTTTCCACCCACGAGGTATGCCCCAATATCAAATGTATCAAAAATGCTCAGGCACTATAGCGCCACCCACTGGAAGAATTCACAATTAAAATATGCTCCATCGGAAAGCCCTGGATTTTAGGATTTACTTTGTCGAAGCGTCCACCCCGCTAAGTGTTCCCGATCATGAGATATGACCCAATATATAAGTTAACTATAGGTCATTTCCCTACTCCCTAGTGCCACCTGGTGGGATAATTCTGCATTGTTCTGTTCTTCATCGGAAAGCCCTTGACATTCTGATCCAGTTTGCCCAAGATACTACCCTTCCAAATGGTCAGCATTTCGTGTTATTAAAAGTTGAAATTCATGTAGTTATCTACCTCATGGAAATCGTGCGTTCACCATAAGCCGCTTTTTTCACTTTCGACAGAGCCACCCAAACTACAACTCATGACACGCTCAACTTTGCGCGCTTATAACTTTATCAGTTTTTGTTGGATTGACTTGCAGTCTTCACGAGTCGATATGTTGTTACAAGAAGATTCTTAATTTTTCTCACGAAAAGCATTGATCGATTACAGCGCCACCTAGATGTGAAAATGTGAAAGTGATGCATTTCTCCATACATTTGGTCAATTTTTCCCATACACACTTTGAGCCATTTGCGGAACCACTTCCAGTGTACCAAATAAGCTGAAATTTTCAGGGAAGCTTATTAGTCACCCAAACTATCATATTCAGCTGCAAGGTTTTGATTCTGAGATTTAAGGTATTTTGGGCCAGGCTACTGGGGTATGGCAGTATTCTCACATACATCAACGCGCAATTTTTCTCCCATCCGAATATATTTGACTGCAGCGTCTGAAGGACGTACATCAGATGGCTTCCGTATAATTTGGTAAAACCCAACTTTCTCTGGCTTTTCAATATAGTATTAGCTCCTCTTCAAAGGCTTCGAAATACATAAAAACGAAAGCGTATTCGAAACTGATCGTTCGTATAAACTGTTTCCGCAAAACAATCGTTGAATGGTCGTAAAGGTTCCTTCTCCGCAAGTTTGTTTGTAATATCTAGCATGAGATCCTTTTCATTACACTCCTGATTCATTACACTCCTGGTTCAGTAGACTCCGTAGTATGTGCTTCAGACAATAACTTCTGGGTAAACTTTAGTTATTAGAATTCGTTGTCCGTTCCGAACCCATAACATTTCTTAGAATTTATATTACATAGAGAATTTTAGCATATTTGAACAAAAAAATGTCTTATTCAATTCAATAATACAATGTTTATTGCTTCAAACGGCAAAATTAATGGTATGAGCATTTTTTTCATTGAAACAATAATTAACTTTTAATCTCAATAAACATTTCCAGTTTGAATAATTTTACAATCATTGCAATAAAATATTTTTAGAAAAGAGAACGATGTTTGTTACTGAAAGGGTTTTATTGAATTCAATAAATAAATGTATTTTCTTTCTAGCAATATTTTTTTCACTGAATAAAGTCCATATCATTAAAAAACGATTATTTTATTGCATGATTGCAAAAAATGTAACGTAACTATAATAACAACTACCGGTGTAAAAACAGATTATTATTTTAGCAACCTATTTACCAACGACCGGTGCGAAAACGGGTGTCTAAATAAAATATTATCGTTTAGCGTAATCAAAATACACACGCATTTGCTTACGCACCGGTGCTGATAGTCTAAGAACGGTTGGTTTCAAAATCATCCAATGAAGGAATAAATAACCAAATAACCGTTCAACAGAGGTCCAATGTTGGACCCGTATTGAACGATTTTGAAACAATTTTTTAGGCTTTTCAGTGGCTTTATTAGACCGATTTAGTTCCCCACTTCGAACAGTAATAAACAAATACATTAAAATACATATAAATTAAATAAAATAGTATAATTTCAACCGGTTCAGTTTTTATTTCTGCTTGCCTGCATCAAAACATAACAACTACCTTTTTCGGCTCCATGTTTTCGCATACGAAGTAACCCACTGAGACGTCCAAAAAATTGTTTCAAAATCGTTCAACACGGGTCCAACGATGGACGTTCGTTGAACGGTTATTTGGACGATGCCCAAATCGGTCCAACGAACGTCCTTCATTGGACAATTTTGAAACCAACCGTTCTTAGAGGGCCATTCCACCCTCTAAGAACGGTTGGTTTCAAAATCGTCCAATGAAGGACGTTCGTTGGACCAATTTGGACAACGTCCAAATAACCGTTCAACAAACGTCCATCGTTGGACCCGTGTTGAACGATTTTGAAACAATTTTTTGGACGTCTCAGTGGGAAGTCGCCACTTTGCAATCCCGATCATTCCAATGCCAGTTCCAGTTTACCGCGGGGATATGTCGAATCTGAACGCAGTGTTCATTGCCTCCCGCATTGTCCGGTTGCTTCTTATTCCAGTTGGCGTAACCGATCTTGGCCCCAGTCGATTGCCAAATAAATTCTCCTTCTTTCGCCAAATCACTTCCACCAATCCAGATTTCCATTTTGGCTGTGTTGTACTTGCTGCTGGATTTAATCATTGCCACCAAATTATCCTGCTGTTGATTCGATGAGATAACTGCCAATCGCATACCAATCGAATTGCAATATTCGCTTGCTTTATACCAGTTGGCCTGAGAAAAATGCAATTGTTCTTACGAAATGTTACAATTTGACAGAATATTAGATTTACCGTAACATCCGGGATGTGATATTGGGATTCCGACGAGCACTTTAAATCTTGCGCGTAGCAGTAGGACAACAACGAAAGAATTAATACAGAAAACGTGCCTCTTAGCATTGTTAACAGTATACTGGAGCACTATCTTTCAGGAATATCAGACTCGTTTTGTTTGGAAGGTTATGGCTTCTCTTCGTATATAAAGGAATACCGCTGATTGCAGAGAAATCGTGCTTTTTATCATTTTATCAGTTTATGCTAGGTGGGACAATTAAACGAAAGATAGAATTAATTTGTTATTGCCCCTAATTGACACTTCCGTCGCAGAGAACGGATTTTCATGTTCAAGCAAATAGGCCATGGCATTTGATACATGTGCTACCTTGAACCTAATTGACCAAAAGAGCTCTGAGAGAGCAATGGCCTGTTTCTAGATCAGTGATAAAGTGATAAATAGATGAATACACTGTCTTGGGTGGCAGGGCATCAAAGTATATGCCCATAACCCCTTGCTTCCGCCTGCGAGCATTTCCTCAAGGTTGCTATGGACAGATCTAACGCATGGCTCACATGCCCTGCCACCCATAAGTTTGGACACGAAAATTGACCTGAACCAAGAGCTCTTAATCCGGCCTGGCTATCCGACACAATAACTAATTCCTTGTCCCTTAGGTCACTTCTAAGCAGATATTTTCTGGTACAGAAAATTAATTGCATATACCTCCGCTTTAAAGGGCTGACTGTGTAGAACATAGAGCCGCAGAGAACAGGCGTCCAACTCCAGCGTTAGTTGTGTAAAAATCAGACATCTTCTAATGTGGTTGGGATATCATCACCAGGTGCGCTACTGTCGTTATTTCGTTTGACAGGTAAGTTCGACTGAATTAACAACGGCTCACATATAGAGAATTCTAGTTAGAGTGTGGCCATGAGGAAGAAGAAGACATGACGTATCCAAACGAGCATGAAATTTGCATCTTAACAATAGAAATACGTCAAATTTCATGCTCGTTTGGATACTTCATGAGTCACAGAGAACAGACATCCATGATCGAACAAAAATATTTAAAAAACGTGTGTAAACCTTTGAATTAATATACGATAAACACTAGCGCTGCCACACCAACCTATCCCAACTATCCGGCAAATCCATTCCGGAACCGGTTCGAATTCCTGAATGGATTCAGTATGGAATCTTGTTCAAAGAAAACAACCGACTCTATCGGTTGATGCATTTGAGCTGGAGTTCATGCTGGAAGTTCGAACCGGTTCCGGACTAGTTTGACTGGGTAGGGGAATAACCACTGTCAATTCTGTCGAACTCAGCCACAAAAAAACATGACAACAGTAGCGCACCTGGTTTGGATATATTAACTACCGTCGAAACCGTTAGAGATTTTACACAAGTTGAATGCTGAAGATGGACGTCTGTTCTCTGTGCTAGAGTGCTCTACTCATATAGACATTTCAAAATGGTCGACATAATTATATCTCTACCTTGTCAAACTAGGGGCAGATATTAATAGATATTCGTAATGCATTTAGCGTTGCGTGTAAGACGTCAAAACCCTACTAAAAACAGCCCTACATTCAACAAAACGTCGAACAAAATGGATCAGCGTAGGACGATTGTTAAGTAATCTTTTCTGCGAGGGAGTGCAAAGTTGATGCAAAAATGGAAATCAAATGCATTTTTTCTAAGTTGATGCAAATTTGTTATACATTCCTAGAGTGATTTGCCGCTAGCTGTCAAACCATTCCGGAGCCGGTTCGGAATTCTGAATGGGTTCAGAATGGATTCCCCTAGAAAAACTCGAGAAAGAGAACTGAGGAGACTCCATTTTGGATCGATTGGATTCGCGTTTAGCTGTCAAAAAAGGAATCCAATCGAACATTGCCTATCCTTATAACATTGGACGTTTTGCCGGACAATGCCGGGGCATACGTTGCCAAAAATGCTGTTTTTCTCTCCGCAGTTCTCTTAGTAGTTTTTCTAGATTCTAGATTCTATTCCTTGACGGTTAGTTGAGATAAGCTGGTGTAGGGGCGCTAGTGTTTTAACGTATATTAATTCAAATGTTTACACAAGTTTATTAATATATTTGTTCGATCATGGATGTCTGTGCTCTGTGATAGAGCCTTCCCGGTCAATCTATTCGGAATTTGATTCGGAATCCTGAATGGAGTCATTATGGATTCTAAATCAAATGCAACAACCGATTCTGAGTCGGAATCGGTTGTTGCATTTGATTTGGAATCCATAATGACTCCATTAAGAAATCCGAACCGGTTCTGGAATGAGTTTAACTGCCCACTGAGACGTCCAAAAATTTGTTTCAAAATCGTTCAAAACGGGTCCAACGATGGACGTTCGTTGAACGGTTATTTGGACGTTGTCCAAATTGGTCCAACGAACGTCCGTCATTGGACGATTTTGAAACCAACCGTTCTTAGAGGGTGGGATTGTTTAACATATAACACAGAGAACAGACATCCATGATCGAACAAAAATATTTAAAAAACGTGTGCAAACATTTGCATTAATATACGATAAACACTAGCGCCGCCACACCAACCTATCCCAACTATTCGTCAAATCCATTCCGGAACCGGTTCGAAATCCTGAATGTATTCAGTATGGAATCTTGCTAAAAGAAAACAACCGATTCCGACTCTATCGGTTGATGCATTTGAGCTGGAATTCATGCTGGAAGTCCGAACCGGTTCCGGACTAGTTTGACTGGATAGAGGAATAACCGCTGTCTATTCAGTCGAACTCAGCCACAAAAAACATGACGACAGTAACGCACCTGGTTTGGATATCCCAACTACCTTCGAAACCGTTAGAGATTTTACACAAGTTGAATGCTGAAGATGCTGTGACCTTAGTTTTATTAATTTTTAAGAAAACACAGTTGATCTTATGTAACGTGACAGATGTTTTCCGCTGTGAAGCAATTCCCTCAAGTTTGATTCAACTACGTCAAAAATGGTGACCAACTTCGATTCTGATGAAACCTTTTACGTATCATCTTTATGAGAGACTAAGTATTTTGCATTATTAAACAAACAATTTTTATTCAAGAGTAATATTTAAAAAGGGCGCATCAGATCTGAATGCACTACTTTCAAAATATATTGTTCGAAAATCGCCATAGGTGCAGCAAAACTATATGATAGCGAGTTCTAGGGAATCAATTCTTCCTTGTGAATATTTTTTGGTGAAAATTTTCAATAAGAAAACAAAAAAATGTTAAAAAATACAATTACAAAAAAACAATGATTTTTTTTGTTAACGATGATCTAAAAACTGAAGGAACTGTCAAAACATTATTAGGAAGTTATTAGTAAGGAAGCATTTTTAACTTCAAGTATGCCCCTTAAATTTTTTAGTATTTGCCAGTCATAAATATAATTTTCTTATGCAATACTAATACTAAATATAATTTCAAAGCAAAATGCTCATAAGAAACATTTTGCGAAATATTTTGATTTTTTTTCTTCAACAAAAATATCTAGTAGTAAAACTACGCCCAGTTTGACTGGGTAGGGGAATAACCACTGTCAATTCTGTCGAACTCAGCCACAAAAAAACATGACAACAGTAGCGCACCTGGTTTGGATATATTAACTACCATCGAAACCGTTAGAGATTTTACACAAGTTGAATGCTGAAGATGGACGTCTGTTCTCTGTGCTAGAGTGCTCTACTCATATAGACATTTCAAAATGGTCGACATAATTATATCTCTACCTTGTCAAACTAGGGGCAGATATTAATAGATATTCGTAATGCATTTAGCGTTGCGTGTAAGACGTCAAAACCCTACTAAAAACAGCCCTACATTCAACAAAACGTCGAACAAAATGGATCAGCGTAGGACGATTGTTAAGTAATCTTTTCTGCGAGGGAGTGCAAAGTTGATGCAAAAATGGAAATCAAATGCATTTTTTCTAAGTTGATGCAAATTTGTTATACATTCCTAGAGTGATTTGCCGCTAGCTGTCAAACCATTCCGGAGCCGGTTCGGAATTCTGAATGGGTTCAGAATGGATTCCCCTAGAAAAACTCGAGAAAGAGAACTGAGGAGACTCCATTTTGGATCGATTGGATTCGCGTTTAGCTGTCAAAAAAGGAATCCAATCGAACATTGCCTATCCTTATAACATTGGACGTTTTGCCATACAATGCCGGGGCATACGTTGCCAAAAATGCTGTTTTTCTCTCCGCAGTTCTCTTAGTAGTTTTTCTAGATTCTAGATTCTATTCCTTGACGGTTAGTTGAGATAAGCTGGTGTAGGGGCGTGTATATAACCCTTAATATTAAAAAATATGAATGGTGAGCCCAGAAAAAAATTCCATGCCTGTCATTTTTAAAAGTTTGTTGATGCTACTTGCATGACCTAAAAATGACTAAAAGATCGTAAGGAGATAAAAATGTGCACAAAATCCATATTTTCAACTTTTTGCCTGAAACCACATTTCTCCATCGCAGTCTAATTTAAATTTGATGATATTGCTTTAAAAATTGAGATGAATATGGATAAATGCTTATTTTCAATTGTGAAGTAGTAATGGAAACCATATAACTTGTAATGTGACAGATCAAAAATTCGAAGAAGTTTTGTGGACCACACTAAAAGCACAGAGAACAAACATCCGTGATCGAACAAAAATATTTAAAAAACGTGTGTAAACATTTGAATTAATTTACGATAAACACTAGCGCCGCCACACCAACCTATCCCAACTATCCGTCAAATCCATTCCGGAACCGGTTCGAAATCCTGAATGGATTCAGTATGGAATATTACTAAAAAACAACCGATTCAGACTCTATCGGTTGATGCATTTGAGCTGGAATTCATGCTGGAAGTCCGAACCGAAATCTCTAACGGTTTCGAAGGTAGTTTGGATATCTAAACCAGGTGCGCTACTGTCGTCATGTTTTTTGTGGCTGAGTGCGACAGAATTGACAGCGGTTATTCCTCTACCCAAACTAGTCCGGAACCGATTCGGGCTTCCAGCATGAATTCCAGCTCAAATGCGTCAACCGATAGAGTCGGAATCGGTTGTGTTCTTTCAGCTAGATTCCATGCAGAATCCATCCAGGATTTCGAACCGGTTCCAGAATCGATTTGAAGGATAGTTGGGATAGGTTGGTGTGGCCGCGCTAGTGTTTTTAGTATATTAATTCAAATGTTTACACACGTTTTTTAAATATTTTTGTTCGATCATGGATGTCTGTTCTCTGTGATATAGGGCAGTCTTAAAGAGACATTGAGCCCTATATCACAGAGAACAGACGTCTATCTTCAGCATTCAACTTGTGTAAAAAGCTGTAACGGTTTCGAAGGTAGTTGGGATATCCAAACCAGGTGCGCTACTGTCGTCATGTTTTTTTGTGACTGAGTTCGACTGAATTGACAGCGGTTATTCATCTACCCAGTCAAACTAGTCCAGAACCGGTTCGGACTTCCAGCATGAATTCCAGCTCAAATGCATCAACCGATAGAGTCTGAATCGGTTGTTTTTTAGCAATATTCCATACTGAATCCATTCAGGATTTCGAACCGGTTCCGGAATGGATTTGACGGATAGTTGGGATAGATTGGTGTGGCGGCGCTAGTGTTTATCGTAAATTAATTCAAATGTTTACACACGTTTTTTAAATATTTTTGTTCGATCACGGATGTTTGTTCTCTGTGCTTTTAGTGTGGTCCACAAAACTTCTTCGAATTTTTGATCTGTCACATTACAAGTTATATGGTTTCCATTACTACTTCACAATTGAAAATAAGCATTTATCCATATTCATCTCAATTTTTAAAGCAATATCATCAAATTTAAATTAGACTGCGATGGAGAAATGTGGTTTCAGGCAAAAAGTTGAAAATATGGATTTTGTGCACATTTTTATCTCCTTACGATCTTTTAGTCATTTTTAGGTCATGCAAGTAGCATCAACAAACTTTTAAAAATGACAGGCATGGATTTTTTTTCTGGGCTCACCATTCATATTTTTTAATATTAAGGGTTATATACATAGGGAAAACAAACAGTTTGACGTAAAATTTTATAAAAAAAAATTCGCGTGTGGTTGCCATTTTCGGAGCCTTGACCATATGCAGGTCTAAAGCAGATATTAGGCTACGTTACAATGCTTATTGGTAACTTATTTATGTCGTATATCAGCCTTATATTTCGCCAAAAGCGGCTTTAAAGTAATATTCAAGTACAATATTGCTTCGATATGCTCTGCTACCTTTGAGCGGCTATAGAACTGGCCTAATGCCATTTACACGACTGTGGTAGCTTGGGTCACAGAGAACAGACATCCATGATCGAACAAAAATATTTAAAAAACGTGTGTAAACATTTGAATTAATATACGACAAACACTAGCGCCGCCACACCAACTTATCCCAACTATCCGTCAAATATATTCCGGAACCGGTTCGAAATCCTGAATGGATTCAGTATGGAATATTGCTCAAAGAAAACAACCGATTCCGCCTCTATCGGTTCATGCATTTTAGCTGGAATTCATGCTGGAAATCCGAACCGGTTCCGGACTAGTTTGACTGGGTAGGGGAATAACCGCTGTCAATTCTGTCGCACTCAGCCACAAAAAACATGACGACAGTAGCGCACCTGGTTTGGATATCCCAACTACCTTCGAAACCGTTAGAGATTGTACACAAGTTGAATGCTGAAGATGGACGTCTGTTTTCTGTGCTTGGGTTATCACCACGGAGAGCAATTTATCAGTTACAAAACTATTCAAGGAATATTGTTAACTGATTTCAAAGAAAACTGATTGGATTTTATTTTGTACTCACTGATAAAGGACTACGAAAGTTGGCAACAGACTGCGTTCCAATATTAAACAAAAATTTCAAGTACGCGAATTTCGAATCAAACGGCCATATGATCACAATTCACAAATAACAGCTCATTCAACACAAAACAAACCTAAAATCACTCTCAGCTAACTCATTACCAGCGAGATTAGATAATCTCCCTTTATAAATTGATTAACTCCCTTACAAGCCACCATTAGCTAATGGCTGCTGTCGAAACCCACACCCGGTTTCAGCAGCTTCTCATCCGTGGCTAGCTTTTGCCACACGAAAATCGAAACCTGCTCTCACGTGAACGAGAAAAAACTCGCACTAATTATATAGCTTCTCTTCCACCTGTCTCTTCCGAATCGCCGACCGTGCGAACCGTTCTATCATTCATCCATTCATTGACACGGATTGCTCGGTGAAATTGAGAGCTTCTTTTCTTGAGCTAACTTTCCCGCCCCGATAATGATACAAGCCGGTCATCGTTCGTAGTTGATGGATCGTTTCTCCGCAACCGTGTCGTGGAGCAAAGAGAACTGAAATCATGCAGGGCAGACGGCACTGTGTGATGGCTCTTGAGAGTGAGGGGAGTATGCTGCACACTGTTTACACTTGATAATTATCCAATTCACTTTCTTGCCGCAGCTCCATTCATGTAGACAATACAATTATTTGGGAAAAGTTGATCTAATCCTGCGCTGTTCTCTATTCGAACTTGCTGGTGTCTTCTCTAATAGATATTAGCAATGAAATTTTCTCTATAAACAATCATACTCACAAAAAAACATTCGTAAAGAAGCCATCGAAAAGAAAGGCTTTGTATATTCTGGTTGCCTTTTCGGTTTTTTAACACGAAATTGTTCGAATAGAACCTCAGGATCGCTCAATTGCAAATTTGCAATTACGTGCAGCTGGAGCTCGTTGGGGAAAGTTGACGTTTTTGGGAGCAACTGGGATCTTCAAACGCCTCATGACATCGTCCTTCAGGTGGTATTTCTTAATGTAGACCGTAACTTCTGGTAAGCAGTTTGTGCTGTACACCTCCCCGTTGACAGCAAGTTGCGAAGATAAGAAGGCCGGCTCTTGGACCGGCTTCTCACTGATTGATAGCCACAACGGGGGCCTTCTTTGAGAACTTTCTTTACGTCACTGATCGCCGCCATTGCCATAGAGCTTCAGGTACGTCTTGTCGTCCATGATCACAACAACGTTGCGCTTCACAATGAAGACATCCTTGACGAGCTGCTTAAGCCGCTGCTTTTGAGTCACCACTTGCGCTTCCAACACGGACGGTCTCCGCATCCTCATGACACGATGTCCATGTTGGCCAAGTACTTGTTGACGTCTGGCCTATCACACCGATCTCCCGACCCTAGATTTGCGCCAAATTGTCGGACGGCCGAAATCCGGCATTCCATTTGTGTAAAAAGTTCCAACGGTTTCGAAGGTAGTTGGGATTTCTAAACCAGCCCACTGAGACGTCCAAAAAATTGTTTCAAAATCGTTCAACACGGGTCCAACGATGGACGTTCGTTGAACGGTTATTTGGACGTTGTCCAAATTGGTCCAACGAACGTCCTTCATTGGACGATTTTGAAACCAACCGTTCTTAGAGGGAGCCCACTGAGAAGTCCAAAAAATTGTTTCAAAATCGTTCAACACGGGTCCAACGATGGACGTTCGTTGAACGGTTATTTGAACGATGTCCAAATCGGTCCAACGAACGTCCTTCATTGGACGATTTTGAAACCAACCGTTCTTAGAGGGAGGTGCGTCACTGTCGTCATGTTTTTGTGGCTGAGTTCGACTCCACTGAGACGTCCAAAAAATTGTTTCAAAATCGTTCAACACGGGTCCAACGATGGACGTTCGTTGAACGGTTATTTGGACGTTGTCCAAATTGGTCCAACGAGCGCCCTTCATTGGACGATTTTGAAACCAACCGCTCTTAGAGGGACAGAATTGACAGCGGTTATTCCTCTACCCAGTCAAACTAGTCCGGAACCGGTTCGGATTTCTAGTATGAATTCCAGCTCAAATGTATCAACCGATAGAGTCGGAATCGGTTGTTTTCTTTGAGCAAGATTCCATACTGAATCCACACCAGCTATCCCAACTAAACGTCAAACCTGTTCCTGAACCGGTTCGGAATCCTAAATGGATTCCAGCTCAAAGGAAACAACCGATTCTGACTGAATCGGTTGATGCACTTGAGCTGAAATCCATGCTGAATCCCATCATAATTCCGAACCGGTTTCAGAATGATTTGACTGGGTAGAGGTATAACCGCTGTCAATTCAGTCGAACTCAGCCACTAAAAACATGACGACACCTGGTCAAACCATTCGGAATTTGATTCGGAATCCTGAATGGAGTTAGTATGGATTCCAAATCAAATGCAACAACCGATTCTGAGTCGAAATCGGTTGTTGCATTTGATTTGGAATCCATAATGACTCCCCTCTAAGAACGGTTGGTTTCAAAATTGTCCAATGAAGGACGTTCGTTGGACCAATTTGGACAACGTCCAAATAACCGTTCAACAAACGTCCATCGTTGGACCCGTGTTGTACGATTTTGAAACAATTTTTTGGACGTCTCAGTGGGTCCATTCAGAAATCCGAACCGGTTACGGAATGAGTTTAAGGCTCAAGTTACCTCAAGGCTTGGTAGTATGCGTAAGAAAAATTGTGTTCAGCTTTGCCAGCAGATTATCCATTTGAACCTTTTCAAAACTCTAAAAGAAGAATATCAGTCGATTTATTAGATCATCACGATTCAATTCATGCAAAATACCTGCTGGAAAAACCATCGGCTTAGCTGGATAGTGCTTTTGAAAAAGTGGCTGTGATTTTTTTTTCACACTACCACACCGAGCTGGGGTACGCAACACAACTGCGCAGTGAAAAAACCACAGCCACTTTTTCAAAAGCACCATTTAGCTAAGCCGATGGTTTTTCCAGCAGGTATTTTGCATGAATTGAATCGTGATGAACTAATAAATCGACTGATATTCTTCTTTTAGAGTTTTAAAAAGGTTTAAATGGATAATCCGGTGGCAAAGCTGAACACAAATTTTCCTACGCACACTACCAAGCATTCAATTCTAACACATGCTTAAAAAAGGTAACTTGAACGTTAACTGGGCAGTAGCGCACTTGGTGGTGCTGAAGATGGACGTCTGTTCTCTGTGACTCAAGACTGGCGTCTGTTTTCTGTGCTTTGCGGTTCTGTCACAAATAAACTCAAGCCTTCATTATTACTTTACTTACAAAATTACAGAAATCGAGCAAGAGTGGCCACATATGTATTGAGTTTTACAAGATGATACGAATGAACCAGGAATGAATAAAGTACATGTAATTCCCGGTGGTTTGTTTGCTCTGTCCGTTACGTGAGTTTGAATTCAACGGATGTTCATCTGTTGCTTTCGAACTCACGTAAGTCTCATGCAAAAAAAACAGCGAGAAAAACGAAATTTATCCAGCTTATTATTTGAGGTTATGTTAGAGGGTGGTGTAAAACTTAATAGAATCCACGATATTGAACCTGCGGAACTTTCTCTCTTGGTAGTCGAGGTACAGGATTACCATATCTTCATTATCTATCATTATTCAATGCTCGGGAATCTTGTTACTGTTCGACATAAATGTGCATCATTTTTCATATTCAACGAGTTCGACGATCGTTTGCAATTCATCAAACAGCTGCCGCAGCAAAAGATTGTCACCACAGACTATCAGACGTGATTCAGTGCGAGTCGGAGGACAGATTCGTAAATCACATCCAATCGGCATTCGAAAGGGGGAAAATTGGAAAAGTAAAATTAATTTATTATCATTTCCAAATAATTTTATCTACTGTTCCTATTTCCGCTAAAGGTGCGTATGTAAAATTATCTTAAATTAAATTCTCATGGAATGAAGGTAGTTTACACACAGTTCTAATTATAATCGGTTGTGTCACTGAAGGCGTAATTCTAACCAGAACCGGTCAGAGTTCCGGCTAAACTTTACTGGGTTAGAGTGCTTTCCTTCTTGGGTACACAGCATATGTGAAATAATATGAGAAATTGTTTAATTGAAGGAAAACAGAAGATAGTGTTACGTCCGGCAAACCGATCAACTATCAATGATATCAACAAAGAAAAAGTAACAACGATGAGAAAAATGCACACACGCTATACTGCCGAGCGAACCTGCACAGAAAATCATATTTGCATGCTAGATGGAATGGATGTGGATCAAGCTCAATTCCGAGTACCTACCAAGTCGTCGTATTCCCCGGTATTTGATCTCACCATATAGCGGCAATGGCAATCATGCACACCGGCTCCAGTGTGGAGTGTGCCCATTGGTTGGTGGTGACAGGTTCGAACAAAAAACAAATTGACCCTCGCTCGAATGAATAATGGATCAGATTCAAAACGGATCGAATTGGTTGGCAAATTAGAGCCAAACGGGACAATTTGTTGAATACGTGAAGTGAACCGCTGGGGAATGGAAAGGAAGCTTAATGGGGCGCAACTAGCTAGGTTTGCTTAAATTTCCATAAGTGATTAATGATTGCTGAATTGATCAACTGACTCGCCATGGGAATAGTTGGTGATTTTATTGTTTTATATTTAATTTTTCGTTGCTTTCTATCTACCTAAAGTGTCTATCACCAACACCAGAGAGACGATCCTATCATTTGGATTCAAGATATTAACCCAATAACACGTGGACCGCGACAAATGGCTTTCTAGCTTTATCAAAATTAACAACAATCCACAGAGAACATGATCGAACAAAAATATTTAAAAAAGCGTGTGTAAACATTTGAATTAATATACGATAAACTCTAGCGCTGCCACACCAACCTATCCCAGCTATCCGTCAAATCCATCCCGGAACCGGATCGAAATCCTGAATGGATTCAGTATGGAATCTTGCTCAAAGAAAACAACCGATTCCGATTCAATCGGTTGATGCATTTGAACTGGAATCCATGCTGAATTCACTCACAAGTCCGCAATGGTTCCGGAATGGTTTGACTGGGTAGAGGTATAACTGCTGTCAATTCAGTCAAACTCAGCAACTAAAAACATGACAGTAGCGCACCTGGTGGAGATATCCCAACTACCTTCTAAAACGATAGGGATTTTAACACAAGTTGAATGCTGAATATGGACGTCTGTTCTCTATGGTTTTAGCACAGAGAACAAATATATTAAAAAAAACTTGTGTAAACATTTGAATTAAAACACTAGTGGCGCTACACCAGCTATCCCAACTAACCGTCAAACCTATTCCGTTACCGGTTCGGAATCCTGAATGGATTCCAGCTCAGAGGAAACAACCGATTCTGACTCAATCGGTTGATGCAGTTGAGCTGAAATCCATACTGAATCCATTCAGAATTCCGAACCGGTTCCAGAATTATTTGACTGGGTAGAGCTATAACCGCTGTCAATTCAGTCGAACTCAGCCACTACAAAACATGACGAGAGTAGCGCACCTGGTGGAAATATCCTAACTACCTTAAAAACGTTAGGGATATTTACACAAGTTGAATGCTGAATATGGACGTCTGTTCTCTGTGATTTCAACTTATATTCGTACAAGTGAATACAACAGTTTTGCTAGCAGTTTTGTTCGATCATGAATGTGTGTTCTGTTGTTGTTTTAATGACAAAAAACCTAGCTGGTTCCGATTTCACAAACGAAATTTCTACGAGAAAAGTCGAGCCTGTCATTAATTTCTATTTCCTTTCTTTGCATTTTCCCTCAGAATCAGCTGGCCCCCACAATTGAGGATGCGGTTGACGAGGTTTTTCTACACAACACTACTTATCGGCATATTACAGGTAAGTGCGGTCTATTCCCGCTCATACACCCAGTCTGTGCAACACTAAACATGTCACATCACAGCTTCCGATTTGCTGCGCTTTCATGATTCGAAAATTACTCCTACTCGATGGGAGACGGGTGTACCCCGTCCATAAGTCGTATACATACATGTAATTAATGAATGGACATAGAGAACTTGCCCCGAAAGTTGCACCATCTCGCCAAGTTCGATCCGCTTTAGGGCGTCGTCAAAGCGTTTTGTCATTTGGAGTAACGGAACCGAAGGCTGTTAGCGTGTGTAGAAAATGAAGTCGCTCCCAGCATGTGGATAAAGCCGTAATGGAATGAAATCGATTAATGGGACCACACAACTCAACTCACGTCATACTGTCAACTTTTGTCCAGTATCCGCCCAATGTCCGTGCGATTAGCGAAGGAGGTTTGGATATTCAAACACGCTGCTTCGGCCTCCCGCTCCTCGATCCGGTTTTTTTTAACGGACCACTTCAATACTGTGGTAATACTGCAACTGTATTATTTGATGTTTTCCTCTCTTGCAGCATTCTGAATTGCGTCCAATTTTCTTCAACACCTAAACCAAAGTGTAACGAACGTTTAGAAATAATTATTTTTTCCTGTCCAAAAAATTTAAAGTGCATTGCATATCGAAGCATTATATCAGTAACTAGTTAGAATCGGTTGTCACTGGAGCCGGAATGCGAAAAGAAACCAGCCGGAATTCCAGTTCATTTCCGGCTGAACTTAGTTGGGATGGTGCTTTCTGACACTGCAGCCACAGAGAACAGACGTCCATCTTCGGCATACAACTTGTGTAAAAATCCCTAACGTTTTAAAGGTAGTTTGGATACCTCCACCAGGTGCGCTAATGTCGTCATGAATTGACAGCGGCTATACCTCTACCCACCCACTGAGACGTCCAAAAAACTGTTTCAAAATCGTTCAACACGGGTCCAACGATGGACGTTTGTTGAACGGTTATTTGGACGTTGTCCAAATTGGTCCAACGAACGTCCTTCATTGGACGGTTTTGAAACCAACCGTTCTTAGAGGGCAGTCAAATCATTCTGGAACCGGTTCGGAATTCTGACGGGATTCAGTATGGATTTCAGCTCAAATGCATCAACCGATTAAGTCGGAATCGGTTGTTTCCTTTGAGCTGCAATCCATCCCTCTAAGAACGGTTGGTTTCAAAATCGTCCAATGAAGGACGTTCGTTGGACCAATTTGGACATCGTCCAAATAACCGTTCAACGAACGTCCATCGTTGGACCCATGTTGAACGATTTTGAAACAATTTTTTGGACTTCTCAGTGGGATACTGAATCCATTCAAGATTCCGAAACGGTTCCGGAACAGGTTTGACGGTTAGTTGGGATAGCTGGTGTAACGGTGCTAGTGTTTTAACGTATATTAATTCAAATGTTTATAGTTTTTTTTAAATATTTAATATATAAGTTTTTTTAATATATTTGTTCGATCAAAATTCATCTACGTAACAACATAATAGCACAGAGAACAGACATCCATGATCGAACAAAATATTTAAAAAACGTGTGTAAACATTAAAATTAATATACGATGAACACTAGCACCGCCACATCAACTTATCCCAACTATCCGTCAAATCCATACCGGAACCGGTTCGAAATCCTGAATGGATACAGTATCCCAGTTATAAACTCATTCCGGAACCGGTTCGGATTTCTGAATGGAGTCATTATAGATTCCAAATCAAATGCAATAACCGATTCCGACTCAGAATCGGTTGTTGCATTTGATTTGGAATCCATACTGACTTGCTCAAAGAAAACAACCGATTCCGACTTCTAAGCATTCCGAATTACGACTCCTGATTCCAATCTCGACATTGAATTCCGATTTCTAGCTGAAAACTCCGGCACAAACCAATTTCTAACTCCGAATTACAATTTCGACTCCTTACTCCAATTCCGATTTCGAACTCTGAAGTCCGACTCCGAATTCAGGCTTCACATTGTGATTACGAATTCAGAATTGGAACTCAGAATTCCTACTCCTATTTCCAAATCCGAACTCCCGATTTCCGAGTTAACACACCAAATTCCCATTTCGAATTCCGATTTTCAACTCTGAACTCCGATTTCGAAATTCGGGCTACAATTCCAACTCCGAATTCCGGTTTCGAACTCCAAATTCTCACTCCGTATTACTATTTCGACTCCGAATTCCGACTCCGATTTCGATTCCGAATTCCGATTTGAGAGCCCGACTTTGAATTCCGATATAGAACTGCAAATCGCGCCTCATACCGATTTTATCTAGGAATTTAAACTCCGAATTCGAATTCCGATTTCCAAATTCGTGCTGCGAATTTGGATTTCAAACTCTAACTTCGACTTCCGATTTGGAACTCTAAATTCCGGATTCGAATTACGATTTCAACTCTGAATTCTGAATTTTAACCATGAAATTCGATTCCGAATTGTGAATCCGAACACAAATTCTCGTTTCGAACTCCGAAATTCAATTTCGAACTCCGACTGCGATTACCGAAAACGGACTCCAAATGCCGATTTCGAACTCCGAATTTGGATTCCGAGCTCCAATTTTGAACTCCGAACTTCGATTTTCATCTCCGAATTCTGGCTCCGATTTCCAAATCCGGACTCCGAATTCTAATTTAAAATTACAAATTTCGGTTCCGGAGTACGATTTCAGCTTCGAATTCTAAATGTGTACTCCGAATTCCAATTCCGATTTCCGAATCCGGACTCCGAATTCCGGTTTTGAATTGCAACTCCGCATTCTGAGTTCGAACTTCAAATTGCGACTCCGTATTGCGGTTTGGAATACCGATTATTAACTCCGAATTCCAGTTTCAAACCCTGGATTCCAACTTCAATTTCCAAATTCTGACTCAAGTTCTGATTTCGCACTCCGAATTTCGATCTCGAATTCCGACTCCCAATTCCTATTTCAAAGTTCGACTTCGAATACCTAATTCGAACACCGAATTTTTTATTTCAAACTCTGAAGCACAGAGAACAGACATCCATGATCGAACAAAAATATTTAAAAAACGTGTGTAAACATTTGAATTAATATACGATAAACACTAGCGCCGCCACACCGACCTATCCCAACTATTCGTCAAATCCATTCCGGAACCGGTTCGAAATCCTGACTGGATTCAGTATGGAATCTTGCCCAAAGAAAACAACCGACTCCAACTCTATCGGCTGATGCATTTGAGCTCGAATTCATGCTGGAAGTCCGAACCGGTTCCGGACTAGTTTGACTGGGTGGAGGAATAATTCTGTCGAACTCAACCACTAAAAACATGACGACAGTAGCGCACCTGGTTTGGATATCGCAACTACCTTCGAAACCGTTAGATTTTACCGAAGACTGCATATCAAGAAGACTGGCAACTCTGTCCAGAATCTGGAGACAGTAACAGCAACGCCACTTGCGGGTAAAGGTGGTACTTCCCATAGTGATGCACACACATATATACACTTTTACATTAAGCTTCCTACCTTCCTCCAGTATAGGCGCTGGAACCTCTGTCGCTCTTCGTTTGTATGGAGGAAGGAAAGAGATATCAGTCTTCATAATATGGAGTCTTCGATTTTACACAAGTTGAATGCTGAAGATGGACGTCTGTTCTCTATGTCTGAAGTCCGACTCCGAACTCGGAATCCGCATTTCAATTTCGAGTTTAGATTTCGAACTCCGAATTCTGATGACGAACTCCAAATTCAGACTCCGATTTCGAATTCCAGACTCCCAATTCTGATTTCAAGCTCCAGATACGATTTCGAACTTCAAATTCGAATACCGATTCTGTATTCCGCCTCCGAATTCCGATTGTGATTCTTAACTCCTAATTCCAATTTCGAGTTCCGATTATAAATTCCTGTTTTCCGGCGCGATTTCGAATACCGATTATTAACACCGAATTCCGATTTTGAACTTCGAATTTGAAATACGAATTCCAACTTTGATTTCCAAATCCGAACTCTGAATTTTGATTCCAATTTCGAAGTACAATTCCGTTTTCCGATTTCGAATTCCGGCTCCGTATTACGATTTCAACTCTGAATTCCGACTACAAATTCTGCCGTCGAGCTCCGAATTCCGGCTTCGAATTTCGTTTTCAAACTCCAAATTCCGGCTCCGTATTTCGATTTGGAATACCGATTATTAACTCCGGATTCCAATTTCGAGCCCTGAATTTCAACTCCGATATCCGAATCCGGACTCCATTCCTCTCCGAATTTCGAATTCGAATTACGACTCCTAGTTCCGATTTTAAAGTCCGATTTCGAATTCTAATCTCGAACTCCAAATTACGGCTTCGAATTCCTTCCGATTTCGAACATCAAATTTCGATTTTATACTCCAGAATCGGCATCCACATTCCAATTTTGAATTTGGATTTCGAACTCCGAAGTACGATTTCGAACTCCGATTCCTATTTTCAAACCCGGACTACAACTTCTGATTTCAAGCTCACGATCCGATTTCGAATTACCGAAGTACGATTTTGAACTACGAATTTCGGCTCTCAACTTCGATTTCGAATTTCGATTTTTAACTCCAAATCCGAATTCCGATTGTGATTCTCTACTCCGAATTCCGATTTTGAGTTATAAATTCTGGTTTTGATCTCCGAATTTCGAAAGTTTTTCAAAACGTTCAACACGGGTCCAACGATGGACGTTTGTTGGTCCAACGAACGTCCATCATTGGACAATTTTGAAGCCAACCGTTCTTAGACGGCAGTTAAACCCATTCCGGTACCGGTTCAGAATCGTGAATGGAGTCAGTATAGATTCCAACTCAAATGCAACAACCGATTTTGATTCAATTCGATCACAGTGGGTGCCTAACGAAAATGATTACGTTTGGCACACTTTTCCCCCAGAAACTAATGTACAGACAGTTTTCTATCACTTCTTTCGGTAGAAATTTAATGTTTCATACGCAAAGACACGATTTCCGGTATAGAAGCACCCAAGCTGAACACGTTCAATTAGCGGGTGAAAAGTGAAATTTTCACACCAATTTGCCAACTATGCATGCACCGATAATGGCCCGATCAGACGACACAAATTCCTTCTATATAAACTTGCGAGCGGAACGTTAAATTGTTTTGTATTTTTCATGATCATAGAAACATTCAATGCAGTAACAGGTGACAACTTTTGCCGCGACTCGTTGAGTTTTTTAATTGTCAAAAATATAGAAACAAGAAGTCTACAACTTCGACTGTTCGAAATGGGATTTCAGAGGAGCTATTCCACAGAGAACAGACGTCCATCTTCAGCATTCAGCTTGTGTAAAATCTATAATGGTTGCGAAGGTAGTTGGGATATCCAAACCAGGTGCGCTACTGTCGTCATGTTTTTAGTGGCTGAGTTCGACTGAATTGACAGCGGTTATTCCTCTACCCTGTCAAACTAGCCCGGAACGGTTCGGACTTCCAGCATGAATTCCAGCTCAAATGCATCAACCGTTGAATCGGTTGTTTTCTTTGAGCAGGATTCCATAGTGAATCCATTCAGGATTTTTAACCGGTTCCGGAATGGATTTGACGGATAGTTGGGATAGGTTGGTGTGGCGGCGCTAGTGTTTATCGTATAATAATTCAAATGTTTACACACGTTTTTTAAATATTTTTGTTCGATCATGGACGTCTGTTCTCTGTGGTGCACTGTTCTATTACGTTATGAATATTCATTTTCTGTATCACGGGTTTCATGTTTCTTACAAACCCGGTGAGTTGGTAAACAGTGTCCAACAGCTTCCCATGAAGTATCAATGAACGCTGCATGAATAACCCCCCACAACCACAACGGATCACGTTTTGGAAGTACATATCCCTCAACTCTAGTGTTTGCTCATTCCACTTTGCTCCACTTCAAATGGTTGTAATCCACTCACGCCACACAATTTGCATAACGAAAACCAAGCGCAGATCGTCCAGCTGAAGAGCGAAGCCGCGTCAAGTGGTCTCTTTAAAATTCACCAACCTAGCCAGCAATCAACCGACAACGTAACCGCTAGCGAGAGTCAACCAAATTCCAAACCAAAAATCCCACGGTCGGTCAAAATCCGCCCTAGCGTAGCCGGCGGCATTTGGCAGTGGCCTTTCGCACGCAACAATCAATTCGAAGAGAAATGAAATTGAAATCGAAATCAAGTGCGCTTATCTCCCGAAAGGGGGGCCTGATCACACAGCGCACCGTACTCCTCGATTCCGCAAACGTCAGATCAGGTCGTGACGAGTTCAATGACCCGCCGGAGCCCTCAGGCAGACTCAGGATCCAGCAACACTGCACTCCTCACCGCATATTCGCATTCAGCCGGCCGACAAAGCCGCCGAACACAATATCTTGAACCGGGCTCCTCCCCCTTCGTACCAGCGACCCGTTGATGTTCTTATACACTTTATGTATAGCGATGGAAGGAAAGAAAGTGAATGAGAATGTGGCTGGTTCTCCGAGTCGCTGGATCGCGCCGAGAAGCAGAGTGTGATGCGGAGATGGTGAAATAGGTCAATTACATACGACGTGTGGTTTTCCGTTCCGTTCCAACCCATCATCGTACCGGGACGAGAGGGGCAAACGAAACCAAAAGCGACACGAATGTTTGGTCAGAGGAAATCTCGTGTGGAATGTCAGGGGGACCATCTTCGGTTAACGGATCATTATCGGAAATCTTCCGGTCATTTTGATTGATTGCATTTTCATGTGGTAGCATTTGCAATAGGTTATTGAACCTTCGGGCGAAGGGCGGTGTTAGTTGGTGAACTTTCAGCTGGATTAACGATAAATGGTGAGTTAAGTGAAGGATCGTGAGCATCGGTCGGCTTTCGCGTTGGATCGTTGTAGCACATTATCGATATATCTTTCATTTCAAAACAATGAAATGAAAGAGTTAACTAACGAAAAGTTCAATTTCTTTGCTTCGTTCCATACAACCAATAAAATTACCTAAGAAAAGAATGTTTCAAAGCTGATCAATGCAGATCATTCGCTGGACTTGGACGTTGGATGACGTCCAACAAACGTTAGTTATTAAACCAGTTCGCTGAACAGAAATATCAGATGCAGATGAACAGAGGGGCCAAGCAGTATTAGGAAGCAGTAACGCTATCCACACCCAACTCAAAACAATTGCCATTTCTTTAGCTACTACTCTGGTGACTGTCTAACAGAAATAAAACTTATTACTAGCGCGCTATTCACGATTCCACACAAAACGGCGCCACATTCCGAGGTGTCATTATCGCAGACGATGATTTACAGTTCGGCCACAAGCGCACAGGCAAGGTTCAGCGCATTTCAGCTACCCACGCCGAGGTGGTTAGTAGTTTTTTTCTGTTTTGCTACTTCTCTCATCTCGGTTTTACAACCGGGTGCTTTCGCTTAAAGGTTAGGTTTATTTCATCACACCCCTTTCGTCGAATCGTCGAAGAAACAGAGGGGGGATTGCTACCGTAAACAACGGGTTGTCTTTCTGCAGTTTAATAGCTTATGCATTGCTTGAAAAAATAAGGTTCGCTGCTTGAGGTCTGACAACGTCACTCGTTGGAGGCGCTGTTAACATTCGACACTGGACCGAAATGTATTTGAATTAGAATATTATTTGAAAATCAGTTGCAAGTTCAGTTCATACAGAATAAAGAAAAAATATTCACTCAAGCTTCTTTTTTAGTGATTGCGAATTGACGGGGCGCGTTCGTTTGGCCCCTTCCATCAAGTTTTGCACAGCCTTCTTGGTCGCTTTCCTCACCGCAGAACACCAAAAGTTTACCTTGTACTGCATCTCGCTGACAACTGTCTTTCGAGTCTTCTTGAGGTAACATTTGACGATCGTCAATTTTTTTTTTCTATTGGGTGGAGCTCTGGCGTGTTGGAAGGGTTTATGGCCATCTGGACGTTGTTTACGGCAGACCACTTCATAACCTTTTTTCCGCAATGGCAAGATATCAAATCCGGCCAAAACAGAACGGAACAATTGTGTAGCTTGAAGAAAGGCAACAGAACAGACGTTTTCCAGGTATTCCTGCCCGTAAATTTCCTGGTTGATGGTCCCGGTTGTGGTGTAAATGTCGTTCCTCAAACCACAGGAACAGCTGGTCTGTCACACGATATTTCTTTGCGAAATTTGGAAATCTCTGCCACCTTTCCTCTACCAGTCGACGTATAATAATCCTGCTCAGAAAGCTGTTTAAAGTCTGCCTTGACGTAGATTTCGTCATCCTGTACCACGCAATCAAACTTTGTCAGCATCTTCATGTGCAGCTTCGGCGATCCTTCAAATTTTCGAGGACCTTCAAATTTCGTAGTTCCAAACTTTAAGGTCTCCGACGTACTCCTCTTAATCGTGTTGCGCTACGTCTTTTCTGCAACAAATGAAGAGTGATTCCCTAAATTATTTCAAGCCGAATGTTCCACATCACAAAGCATTCAACTGCTGAATATCGGGAGAAGTTCAACAGATGTCATTAACTGATTTACAACATTGTGGCATGACCGCTGTCACCTTCCGCCGTTGCATGTAGGTTACAGTCTGTAAAATACCCACTATTATCAACACAATACACACACTTCATTCATCGTACCGAGCATAATTATCCCTTGCAGCACATAAGCACCAACCTGCAGCGATACAAGAGCGGTACCTCGGGTTAGCAACAACAAAATAGAAAGTGTATGATAATGGTAATAAATGAGTAAGCAAAACAATCGACAAGCCCCGGATAAGCAACAAAAAAATCTCTCACCCAGTTCTCACTATTTATGATTTTCCTTCGCCTGGTAGCACGGGTCACATCTAGCTACCTAATAACATCTAGTATACTGAGAAGTCCAAAAATCGGGTCCAACCATAATCCCATGTCAAATCGGAATTGGCTGTTGGATTTAAACTAAAATTTCCCCTAAGGCTGTTCGCACAGCTGTGATGTACATTTGTTCCAAATTGACAAGCCGTCGGATATTGTGGATCTGTCAAAATACATCTAGAAAAGTGTTTCCAATGCGATGATTTAGTCATCCTATTCTAAAAATAGTTGATTCGATTATGTTATTGTTTATGACTTATGTGACACATTGTTTTTTCTGCTGTCAGTAGTCACACATACTAATGAAAAATATGTAAAACGGTGTTTCATTCGTATTTTCGTGTTTGTAGAAAATTTCAAATAGAATAGTCGAGCTGTTCTAAATCTGATCCAAAAAAGTGCTCGAAAAATAGAACTACATGTCAGCATTGCGATCGATCTGTTTTAGTTGGCCTACACGCTCGTTCAGAATAACTCAATTTCATAAAAAGTTCACATAGTCAAAAAGTGAGTTTTTCTCGTTTACCCTGTTTTGAGTCCTGGTTGAAGATGTCAAAATTTGAGTACTTTTCACTGGTGAAAACCGTTCTATATTTATAATATAACCACCGACAAACTGACATGACACTGTATTTTCAAATTTGGCAAGATATTATTAGAGAGTCGACGCAAAATTTTGTAACTCGTACTGTCAAACGGACGTTCGTTTGACAGTAAGAGTTTCGAAATTTTCAGTCAACTCTCTAATAATCATCGAAGCTACTCTATGTAACTAGAGTTCCTCCAGTAGAAGTTTGGACAAGAGAAAATAGACAACCATAGTTTCAAGGCACTTGGCTCAAAGAAGTTTGGCTATACTTGAAATAGTTAAAGGAAACTATAACCTTAGAAATATATGTTCTAGTTTTGTTGAATATTTGATAAACAGCTGAATCAATTTTGTAAACATATATATATAAACAATATTTGACAAAATATGAGGTAAATCAGGGCAAATGACATACACTGCATTTTCGGCGAAAGATCTACGGTCCGATCGTAAATCGTTTCATTCTCGGAAATGGAATAGTTTATTAAGCAATGTGATGATAAATCCCGAAGTTGTTGTAACGGCATTTAATTAGCATGACACTGGAAGTTGAAGTATATTTTTCAATATTATGAGCCATAGTACTCAAGGGAGAGCAAGGATGTGAGGGAAGAAAGTTTAGTAAGCGTGGAATAGGGTCATTTGAGCAAGCTTAGAGTTTCCCGGCTACTTAACCTTTTGCATGCTACCGCAGGAGTTAGGATCTTTTGGCATTAGAATACAAATCACCTGAGTCTGTGGCATGCCCGGACGAGCGTAAAGTAACTTGTTACTTCATGCTGTCGGAACCGACTTGAAGTTGATTCAATTTTTTCGATTCACTTTTCATGGAGTCTCCAGAGAACAAAGCCAGTCAATACCGCAATATTGCCCGTGCTTTTCCAAAGGAGACACGACGATTATTTTTCGTCGCAGCAAGATTCGCAGCGCTATTCGGCGCACGATTCATCGCAATGTATTTCTTATGGAAGGACACTAATAAAAGGTGGTGCAATTTTGTGTAAAAAACATACAAAAACCTGAAACTTTAGAAGCACAGTTTTAGTCAGTTTTATTGAGAAATTCAGTTAAAGTAAATAATTAGCATACATTAAACTTGGGTAATGCATATTTTTTGACGTTTTCAGCATTTATTATCAAATGCGCCAATTCAATGCGTCGCCTCAAAATGATTAAACGACTCGTTTCCAATGAAACGTGCAATACTTTCTACTTAAAACGTTAATATACGATGCTCCGCTCATTTGAATTCGAAAAACTTCTGCTCGTTTGAATATGTCTTGTCCAGACTTTTACTAGAGGACATTAGTGTTCTTTTACGAAAGACACGTTAAGTAATGATGTGTAACTCATTATACAGATGGAGTTACTGTTCCGAGTTTAAATTATTTGCCAAAAATTTTCACTGAAATCGTTCTAGTTGTCATGTCAGTTTGTCGGTGATATAACTGCATCTTACTTACCTGAACCTCCTGGCTTATATGCGCTGTCTGGGCATGTCGTCCGGAATCTTTTTTGCCCCCAGATAGCCTACAGATTTACGCCTCGCAATAACGGGAAAAGCTGGAAAAATACAACGGGAATTAGTCCAAGGCAACAACAAAATTCGCGCGACACTTACCTTTGGGTTTCTTGAATGTTTTCGCGTCAATTAGGTAATACCAATCGGTTTCAGAATCGGTTGTTGCATTTGAGTTGGAATCCATACTGACTCCATTCAGGATTCCGAATCAAATTCCGAATGGTTTGACCGGGAACCACTCGACGTTATATTTTGCACAGTTACCAGGCCCCAGAAGAACAAAAAATAGAGCCGGAATTCTGGCTGGTTCTACTTAGTATTCCAGCTCCAGTGACACAACCGATTCAAACTAGAAGCGGTTGTATCATTGGAACCGGAATACTACTTAGAACCAGCTAACATTCCAGATCATTTTCCGGCTGAGCTTTACTGGGTTATTTTGTCTCAGCCAATTTGGTAACCCTATTTCAGTCAGAACCCCCTAAGAACGGTTGGTTTCAAAATCGTCCAATGAAGGACGATCGTTGGGCCAACGTTGGACGACGTGCAAACATTGTTGGACCCATGGTGAACGGTTTTGAAACAATTTTTTGGACTTCTCAGTGGGAATATTCCGGTTGGTTGACTTCGAAATAAGTTCGAAATATTTCGATCTAGACTCGAATAAATCCTATCCGAATGCCGAAAAGTCACTGATTTGGATTTTGCGAAAAATTCTTCTCCTCTGTAGAAAACAATCGAATCATATACGCTTTTATTCGTCCAAATTGCACTAATTATCAGCAATTGCAAAATGAGACCACCCTGGAACGCAATTTCTTTTCCTTCGTTAAAAAAAACAATGAGCACGATCCTGGCCCCACGGAGTTCATCTTTCCAGCCCCTATACACATCTTAGCCGGTAGATTAGGCCTTGCGTGACTTCTCGCCATTCACAGCCAACTCGATGATGATTCGTACCTTGTACGATGTGTATCTCCGAAAAAGGAGGTAAAATTATATGAATAACCCAAACCAAGCTGCAGCAATAACAACAACGAGCCAAAACAATCCATTCCAAATTCCTGATACTGCAGATCCCGAATATGAACCGCTGCCGATTCGAACGGAAGGTTGGGCCGGACCTGAATGAAAATGTTTCTCCTAATTATCTGCTTCTCCTCTCGGCTCGGTTCGGCTTGTTGGGATGGGACGCCGGAACACTCTGCTACAATTGATGGATCCCGGGAAAAGGGAGGCGGAATGTTGAAATAAAATAAAAGTTTATTGGTTGCTAATGAAAGTCCGAGCCGCGCCTGGCTGAGACGTCGACGGAAGATCCGAGGAAGAAGGAAGACCAGAGAAACAAGTTGAATACAAAACATAAATTTAAAAAAAAAATCGTTTCGGATTCGAGTCGGTCGGCGGAATCGCCAAAAGAGAAGTGAGCTGCTCCGTCGGTTAAATAGCCGACCACTTGTCGCGCGGGGGGTTTTCGGTTGGGATTTTGCCCCGGGGCTAGAACTCGTTCTGTATTTCAGTGAACCGTGGTTTCGCGCAGTTTCACTTTCGCCGAAAATATGTGCCCGGGCGTTTCGTGAGGAAGTTTCGCTTTTTAGGTGGTCATCGGGTTTCACTTTTGTTGCGGATGCCTCCGGAGATCGGTTCACTATCCGAAAGGGGTCCGCTCGGGCTATTATCTTGCACGGAAACGTTTTGGAAGCGTTTCGCTTGCCTCGATTTGTGGATGATAAATCACAACCCGTAGGCAGTCCCGTTCCAAATTTCCAGAATCAGATAAATCTACTTTATAAAAACAACATACTGTCTTTCTTTTCTTTTTTCTTGTTTGATGCCAAATTATTTCCAGATCAATCATCATCCGAGCTATTTAGTTCAATGCGAAACATCATCCCGGATTAAGTGTAGGAATGCGCTGGAGGTAAGCTTTCTCACATACGCATACACAAACCAATCTTCTCTGTCTGCCTACCCTGCTTTTCTCCCTGCATTTTCCGTACTTTGTAGAACAAATATTCTTCTTTTCGTATGTGTACAGCTTTACCTCCAGCCGCGCCTCACTACTTCCCACGACATACCCAATCAGATTCGTCTCTCGAATTTGAGCTACCGGTATGTGTATAGATCCGCTGTCGTATTTGCTGTAGTGTTTCATCCTTCTTGTTCTGTCTTTCTTTCCCCGATGGTGCTGGATCAGGTGGCGCCATCTGATCACGTCAATTGTAGAGAAATAAACCTTTCTTCAATTTTCTAGCCACCTAATTATAACAGTAGTGACCCCTCTTCTGTACCAGTTGTTGTGCTCCACTAACTCGGTTGATCTTCGAAGGTCGGTAAGTTTTGGCAAAAAAAAGCGAACTAACTTTTAAGTTGTAACGATTTAACAGAATTGCTGTGGATAAAAATATTTTTACGGAAATATGATGCGTATTTTCTCTTGGCGCACACGGTGGGTTTCTCCAAAAATCAATTGTGTTGCTAATCGAACGCACACAGATTTTATGTGCTTGCTGCATATATACTTATAGATGGAACGAGAATGTGTGCGTACAGAAAGTGTAACCCAATTTAAGCCACTGTATAATTTAACCTCAACAGTGGGCACAAACAGAATCACACATAGATTGAACTGTATGAAATGGATAACACATTATATTATGCAAATACTTCAAACAATTTTAGATCGTTTGTCAATATTTTAATACTACCTATTATTTTTCCGTTGGACATATGTGAGAGTTGGAAAGAATTAATGGACAATATTCGCTTACTTTGAGACTCGACAGAAGTAGTCAAAAAACTCGACTTCGTTTGATGGAATGCGCTGAACATAAATAGCACATGACGTTTTAAAAAAGCAGCTTTAAATGGCAAGGGCTACGGTAAGATTAGAACTAACTGGGACTCAACATTACAACAATCAACGACAACATTCGATGCGTATAAACCAAATAGCCGTGATTTGATTTTACTTATAGCGGACCAAGTAAATAAAGCAAATCCTCTCCCACACGGATAGGGGTTCAAGTTTCATCGTGATTCCCAAAGCTGAAAACACTTGGCTGAGAGCGGCACATTTGAGAGCAGACCGTTTTCAATACATGCATACGATTGCGGTGTTGAAATATTGCGTACAGTGCAGTGTTTAAGAGAGTGCAGTGCAGTAGTGAGAGATTGAACTCGCTCGAGCAATGCTGATATTGAAATAGTCAAGGATGCCGTAACTTACAGAAGCGTAGCGTGCCGGCTGCTCAAATCTGTCGTCCCACACTAGGGGGAAGCACAAACTTCGGTGTGAAAATTCATGGTATTTTGACTAATTACATTATTCAAATTTTCAACATCGTAATATCAAAAATATACACGAGAAACGCATTCAATTTGACGTTCTATTCCATTGACGGACACTGACGTGTTGTCTGAATCGGGTTTAAGCGGGGGAAGGGTTTCAGCGTGAAAGAGAAACACTTTTTGTGAATTTTTTTAGAACTTTACGTGAAGCGAATTGATCAAAACTTTTGTACATTATAGTATATCATTTCAATAACATGCTGTAATTTTTCTATGCAAAAATATTGACAAACGACTCGGTGACGAAGCTTTCTGTAGAATGTCTCTGTAAAAAATCATGTTTCAAATTGTGGAAAATTTAAAACAGAATAGTCAAGCTGTTTTAAATCTGATCCAAAAAAGTGCTCGAAAAATAGAACTGCATCTCAGCATTGCGATCGATCTGTTTTAGTCGGGGATGTAAAATAGAACAGCCCATATAGAATACATCAGCGTTGCGAATAGCCTAACTGAAACCCCACACGCTCATTCAAAATTACTCAAGATTGAGTATCCAGCCACTCATTTTCATAAAGAGTGCACGTAGTCAAAAGGTGAGCTATCTTCGTTTACTCAGTTTTGCGTTTGGGATGGAAATGAGTAATTTTTACTAAAACCAGAGATTTGAAGATTTGTCTTCATTTTGAAGACATTTGCAATGTTGTGAAGACTAAAGAGACTAGAACAACAAAGAGACGTCAATTCAACTAGCAACCAAGCTACGGGTCACAAGCAACACTGCAAATGTGCAAGCCTCACAAAACTTGTTTGTTGTTATTCCGTTTGTTTCTTTTAGCCAAAATAAAGATCTAGTGCGACTTCTGGAATTGTATAACAATACTTTCTTAAACACAATGCTAAACATTCACGATTGACAACTCTCTTGTTCGTTTGGAATAACTTTGACAGTTAAATTGGAAACATGGCGTCTCTTTGTTATTCTACACGCTCATCCATAACAACTCAAATTTGAGTAGCCAGCCACTCAATTTCATAAAAAGTGCACATAGTCAAAAATTGAGTTTTCCTCGTTTAATCAGTTTTGAGTTTGGGATAAAAATGTCAAATTTGAGTACATTTTACTCAAGAGGGAAATACAGAAAATAATCATTCCGCATTTTTAATAAAAGTACAAAGACATTCATTGGCATTTCAAATATCATTTACCTGATCCTCCAGACCGTTGTCCAGGTGTTTGCGATGTTCGGGAACTTAATCCAAGGGTCGTTATCTACATCTATTTCATGCCGATCGGCATCTTGTATAAATTGCCGAAACTACAAAAACACAACTGGAAGTAAGATTTGAAAGCAAGCAAAACTCAATGAAACTTACCTTCTAGTTTTATGAACGATCATCGACTTTAACTTCAGACTCTTTTTAAAATTTAAATCAACACTTAATTCCGCACACTTTTTTGAGAGTATTTTTTTCACTCAGAACTTTGAAAATTTTATGATTACTCAAGAAATGAGTTAGTTCTACTCAAATTAAAACTCCTTTTTTGACATATTGCTATTACTTTTGAAAGTGAGTGCTCCGAACTCAAATTTTGAGTAGTTTTGAATGAGCGTGTAGTCTCTTTATCGAACATGTTTTTCATTTTTAAGACAATTTTTTCGGAAGAGTGACTGATTTCTGTCAGAATTCTGGCTCAAAACCAATCACCGATTCCGAATCCTGTCGGTTGAAGACAAACGAAGACATTTTTTATGAAATGTGAAGACATTTGAAACATATACCTGGTATTCCTTGTAAGTAGTGTAAGTAGAGGTTTGCCCACTACTCGGGTTCTGATTGCCCGGCGTACCCTTTTTTCAGGGCGGCCTAGGTATCTCTGCCGGAATTTCGACTTTTCATATGTAAACTAAAAAAAAGGGAAAACAAACTAAATTTCACCGTGTTTATTTACTCCGATCTCCTCTGTTCTGCACACTTCGATGATGCTGCTGGTGGCGGATTTGACGGACGGTTGCTTCCGACCGGCCGGGACTACAACGGCCGCGTTATCCTATGGTCGTTGGCTGCTCCGGCAGCGATCCGGTACTTTGCTCTCCGCAAAGAATCCCGGAAGACACCGCAGTGTTCTTCCCAAGGGGAGCCGCTGTCCACCCTGCTTCGCCCTCCTTGGCTATTAGCTCGGAAGGAGTGCAAGGCTCGCTCGGCTTATCCTTCCCAGCGAGGGTGGTTTGGTGCGTCTGGATCCTTTACGGTTAGCCGGGGAAGCGAAAGCTCCTTGGTAATTAGCTTCCCCCGACGGCGATCCAGCACCACACTTTCGACTATGCCCGAACCACGAGCCGGCATTTTTCGACCGGTATTTTATCTGTCGCACGCGCGCACTTCACTGGTTAAACGTGGCGGGAAACGGTCCCGAAAATGAAATAAAATTTTGGAACGCCTGTTAGTTCCCGTGGTCCGTCACTTTCTGGCCAAAACTCGATGGCCGCCTTCCGTACTCGACTATCACAAAGACAATCCGCCTCATCGCATAGCTGTCAACTAAGAGCAACATAACCAGCGCACTCGTATTTTCGCAAGAGGAGAGCGGTAGCCTAGCTAAACCCTATGCTACTAATTCACAAACGTAAAACAAAATTTTCTACACCTATCTGTACGCACATAACCGTTCACAAACGCGAAAATGAACGAAAATTTACAACTTTAACATGAACGGTACCAAACAGCGATGAACATAATTTTATGTAAACAAATACACTCTACGGAGTGTATAGTCAAACATAGGTATATTTTCACCCAGTGCCAAATTGTTACCCTGGCGGGTTACACCCTGACTAAAACCCCAATTTCGAAAAATAACCATTCCGTACTCATTATAACATTACTAAGAAATTAATCGGTATTTAAATTTGTACTTACCTGAACATACTGGCACTTATGCGATGTCTAGAAAATTATTCCGGCATCTTTCACACATTCTAACACATTGTCGGTTTCTGATGAGGCGAAGCCGAAACGCAACATAGTATGAAATAAGGATTTGTGCCCTCCTGTACAAAGACTGGTTTTTACCAACAAATTTTCACCCTAGTGAGAAATTTTGGTATTTACCAAATTTTCCTCCTTAGGGTGAAATATAGCATAGTGCTTTCGCATAGGCCTGCTAAGCCAAGACAAGTTTCGGCTTCACTTGTGTCTCATCGGCATAAACAGAACTTCTGCTCGAACGGGACATCACGTTTGATCAGTCGTTTGATTGAAACACATAGTGTGTTTTAGTTTTAAGGGATTTGCGTCAAGCCGGCGCTTATCTATTCCGACAATGTGTTAGTGTCGGTTTCTGATGAGGCGAAGCCGAAACGCAACATAGTATGAAATAAGGATTTGTGCCCTCCTGTACAAAGACTGGTTTTTACCAACAAATTTTCACCCTAGTGAGAAATTTTGGTATTTACCAAATTTTCCTCCTTAGGGTGAAATATAGCATAGTGCTTTCGCATAGGCCTGCTAAGCCAAGACAAGTTTCGGCTTCACTTGTGTCTCATCGGCATAAACAGAACTTCTGCTCGAACGGGACATCACGTTTGATCAGTCGTTTGATTGAAACACATAGTGTGTTTTAGTTTTAAGGGATTTGCGTCAAGCCGGCGCTTATCTATTCCGACAATGTGTTAGTGTCGGTTTCTGATGAGGCGAAGCCGAAACGCAACATAGTATGGAATAAATATTATAGTTCTTACTGTTTCAACATTGTTCAAGGCAGAGTTTTCGCAGTAGATTTAAAATAAAATTTCATGTACTGGTAGGCAAAAATCTGATACAGTAAATTCACATTAAATTTGACTGTTTTCAAGAAAAAAATGTATGAAAAAAATCGATTTTTTTAAATGTTAAGATAATTGCAAATTCTTTGCAATTTGCTTCGAGCGACTCTAGTTGTCCGCCAAATTTTTCTAAGTCCATGTAAACAGTACCAGTGAACAGTCAAGAAAAGTGAGGTTAACTGTGTCAGTAAAGAACCTAATAATAGGGGCCCACAGTTTTTGAAATGGGCCCCTATTTCTGGCGCAAATCAAAACTCGTCGGGCCCCATTCTTAAAAGTATTTAACGTTCAGCGGTAAGTGCAAAAAACGAAAAAGATCAAGTACACCCAAGCTTGAATAAGTGTATCACCGACTACACTTGTGTAGCGCACTGTCCTGAACCAAAATTGCCATGAGAATTGCTGAAACGGCACTGTCCTTTATAATAATATTAGCAGAGTCTTTTGCCAATCACTGCTTTCACGGGAGACTTCAATGCAAGCTAAGCGACGAACGTACACCAAATTACACCGACAAAAACACTCCCAAGTTATTATTATTATTATTATTGGTTCGCTGGTGTTGGCGCTGCAGTTCTCCACGGTACAAAAACACAGTTAATTTTACGACCCTTCCCCTGGGGACACACCGAGATGTCTTACTTTCGGTCCCGGTTCGGTTCCGTTCAGCTGCAACACTCTGGCGCATATCAATTTTTATTCGCCTGCCCGGTCCCATACAGGTTGCGGCTAGCCTGTACTTAATTTGCCAAATTACCGTGGTCCTTTTTTAACGAGGCTGTGTTTTTGTGTGCATAAAAAAAGTCAACAAGAAATATGAAAATGATCACCTTCCTTCAAAAGCATTACAGGGATGAAGGGGAACCAGCCGGTACGCATTGAAACTAAAAAGGGCTTGTTACGCCAACTGGGAAGGTTTTTTTTGGTTCGATCGAGGATCGCTGGCCACGGTGTGCAGACGCTGGGGAATTAATAAGCTTCGATTAAATACAGACGACGGGGTTTCGGGACCAGTGCAGTGCAACGACAAGTGACCGCCCGGCGAGCGAGCATGTTTTCCGGAACGCGCAGCAGAGAGCAACGAAAGCCGGTCGATAATAAGGACCGTTGTTAAGCGATGCCGCGATAATTACTAGGCTCCATTTTAGGACCTTTTGCTCGGCGGGGAGTTTTCGCTTCATTGCAACCATAACGTTTTTGGGGGCTGATTTATGCTTCGAGTGGGGAACGCTTGGTTATTTACATACGCCGCTGTACTCATTCCGGGAGGTCGATTTGTGAAACTTTTTCGTTATAATTAGCCACTAATCAGCATGTGAAAACTGTGGCCGATTGACCGATCGCTTCAGCGAAAAATGTGCATTGTAAAAGGAATATCATATGCTCATAGTAGCTATCAGATTCCAATGAACTGTGAAAATCTAATCACCGGATAATAGCACCTATTCAAAGTGCCGTAATCCGTGGATAATAGGCTTGGTGAAAAGAGTACAATTATCGGGAAAAATTGCCTAACGCCAATCGATAATCGACCGATCGCACCTCGGAATGATCGCACAACCGCAGGTCGTCGGAATCCAATACAAACAATAATGCGTGCACGTGTAGTAACCCATCGCCGCGTACCCGTGCAGGTCATTGGCCCGGCTGATTGACCGATCGCTGGCTGCCGAAAAATCGAAAGTTCCGAAACACGACGCAGCAAGAGCTTGATCGGGAAGAGGAGAAAAAAGCTGGTTAGCTGTCATTCACCTCTCACTTCACTTCAAACGAACGGATCGGCTTTCGACAAATTCGACCCCGGAGGCAAACTTTGCATCAGCTATGTCGATCATCTTTCTCCGCTTGTCGTGGTCCTAACTTCCACTTCGGAAAGGCCACCGCTTGTAGAATGATGTATCGACCAACAAAACAAATCGATTCGATCCGCGGCATTCGGTTTATGGGTGTTTCGTGCGTTTCGCTGTCTCTTTAATTCGACGTCTTAAAGCAGAATCGGTTGAATGGGAATGAAATTGCTTTGTTTTTCTTGACAACAATAAATTTGCCGCTTTTATGTGTGGCAAAATGAATGCGCAGCATTTATTCTCATCTTTACACTTACTTCCAAATATTACGCGACATTTATATAGGTACAACCCTTGAAACTTCAGAATGTTATCTACAAAAATGTACAGACGTCTTTGTTTGTCACTATCGGTTTGCTTTGACAATGGTTTTAGCCACATGGGTTAGCATCTTTGACAGTTACGTAAGCCAAGAGAGGGGTAAAGGTGATTCAATTAGCCCTATTAGTTTAAAAATATACCTAAAAGTAAAAAGTCTCAAAAGGCAACCTTCTTTGAAAACAAAAATAAGTTTTTTTGCTACCCTTTACCACAGAAAACAGACATCCATGATCCAACAAATTTATTAATACAATGTGTGAAAACATTTGCATTTATATACGATAAAACACTAGCGCCGCCAAACCAACTTATTCCAACTATCCCTCAAATCTATTCCAGAACCGGTTCGAAATCCTTAATTGGATTCAGTATGGAATCTTGCTCAAAGAAAACAACCGATTCCGACTCAATCGGTTGATGCATTTGAGCCTAAATCCATATTGAATCCCCTCAGAATTCCGAACCGGTTCCGGAATGGTTTGACTGGGTAGAGGTATAACCGCTGTCAATTCAGTCGAACTCAGCCACTAAAACACTTGACGACAGTAGCGCACCAGGTGGAGATATCACAACTACCTTCGAAAATGTTAGAGATCTTTACACAAGTTGAATGCTGAAGATGGACGTCTGTTCTCTGTGGTAGGGGTAAGGCATTTTTACATAGAATGTGTATGCAAAGTTTGAAATAAATCGGTTAAGTGGTTTTTGAATGGTAGTTAACACCGCAAATCATGTTTTTTTACAGAGATGTTCTACAAAAAGCTTACCCACTGAGACGTCCAAAAAATTGTTTCAAAATCGTTCAATACGGGTCCAACGATGGACGTTCGTTGAACGGTTATTTGGACGATGTCAAAATTGGTCCAACGAATGTCCTTCATTGGACGATTTTGAAACCAACCGTTCTTAGAGGGTAGTCACCGAGTCACTTGTCGATATTTTTGCATAGAAAAATTACAGCATGTTATTGGAATGATACATTATAATATACAGAAGTTTTGATCAATTTGTTTCATACAAATTACTAAAAAAAATCACGGAGTGTTTTTTTCTACACTGAACCCTTAACCGCCGCCCCCACCAAAACTGCAACGTAAACTCACTGCAAGAAGAGTACGAGAAATCGGATCAATTCACTAGAATCTCCCAATTGTACCATCCGATGCCTCTTCTGAATCTATCAGTAGTCTCTCTTTATTTCTCTTTTTAATATTCTTTTCATTCATGGAGATTGAAAAGAGAAAGAACGAAGCGTTAATTTTTTAACGAGCTTTTTTGGGTCAGTGTATTTTCTCCGATTGTTTGTATTGATCGCTCCAATTATTTTTTAATCTTTGACGTGATTTGTGCCGTTTGTTTTGGTGTCGTGATAAATCCAGTGAAAAAACGAGATTGTTTACATCACTGGACCTGTATTGAGTTCTTGTCGGCCTGTCTCACAAACACTAATGTAGTTTCCTGGTTGAAAACAATCCCATTTACTTTTGCCGTCTTTGTTTATTTTTTTCCACCAGCTTGTGATGTAGTATTTGTGTCATGTGGCGTGTACGTACATGAGCCGTAGAAAATTCATGCACTCATTTCGCCATCTGCACGCGGGTAGCGGAAAGTATTTCCCACATTAACTTGGCGCACAGTGAGACGAAAACGAAAAGCCGGACCTAGGGCGAGTAGAAAATCGGCATTATGGCAAGTGCATGCGATCACTGCGCGAAAACCGTCAAATCGGACGACGATTTCACAGAGAACAGACATCCATGATCGAACAAAAATATTTAAAAAAACGTGTGTAAACATTTGAATGAATATACGATAAACACTAGCGCCGCCGCATCAATCTATCCCAACTATCCGTCAAATCCATTCCGGAACCGATTCGAAAGCCTGAATGGATTCAGTATGGAATCTTGCTCAAAGAAAACAACCGATTCCGACTCAATCATTCGAGCTGAAATTCATGCTGGAAGTCCGAACCGGTTCCGGACTAGTTTAACTGGAAAGAGGAATAACCGCTGTCAATTTTGTCGAACTTAGCTACAAAAAACATGACAACAGCAGCGCACCTGGTTTGGATATCCCACTACCTTCGAAACCGTTAGAGATTTTACACAAGTTGAATGCTGAAGATGGACGTCTGTTCTCTGTGACGATTTCATCGAATGCATGGGATTTTGCAAAAATGTGGTGTATATGCAGTGCGAGTAAAAAAAAACTCAACAAGCCGTTCTTGAAAAAACTTGCGGAAAACCCAAATTTATTTTGGTTGTGCAACGAATATCTCAAGCTGATAAAGTTTGCTCGCTTTTGCGACACCGTTTCTTCGCTTGGATCTGTTATCGCTGCTATCGCTGGGAAAAACGAATGACGTCTGAGCTGAACTGAAGGTCGATTTATCGAAAAATAACCAGCAAATTTCGCGCCTCGCCAGAAAGGTTTCAAAAGCCACTCCAGTCCGGCTAAATTCCGGTACTTCACGACCACCTCAGAAACGTCGACGCGGGGATAGTCATGATCCGAGCAGTATTCTTGTCGGTGGTCGAAAGTTAGTCGATAATAGCAACATTTTCACGGTTCCACCTCCCACGCCGTTGCTCTGGTTGTATCTTTCCCGCTTTCATCCCAGCGTTAGCAAGGAGACTGTCGAGAAAATGTCCAAAGAAGAACTAAATTGCAACGACGAGATACAGGTTATTCCGCTTGTTAAAAAAGGCATAGACGCCAGTATTCTGAACTTCATATCCTTCAACGTACCATGATGCAGCTCTTAACACTGATATATGGCCACAAGGCATATTAATCAGGGAATTTTTCCTCCGTCTTCAGAAGTCGCATGTGCTCCGCTAATCCAACCCGGTCCATCAACCCTACAGAGGACTCCGCCACGATTGGCAATGTCACTAGCTACACTGCCATTGTGAAGGAGTGTCGATGCTGATCGCATTGTGGGACGCAACGCAGTTGGTACTATGGAAGCCCTCGATCCACCCGCTACAGTCGAGCCCTTGCGGCCAGCGTTCAGCAGTCGTCCCGTTCCTGTATGTGTGGGTGGAGAAGGGGTCTCCCAAGCCGCCTTTCTCGACAAGTATTATACAAATTGCAACATTACAACGGTTGAACCGCTTCACGCTTCTAATTTAGTTCTCTCTGTTGAACCAGACCCGTCATCCAATAATATCGAGATTTACTACCAGAACGTTGGTGGCTTAAATTCATCAAAGGACAGCTATTTGCTCGCGACCACGGGCTGCTGTTATGACGTCATCGCCTTAAACGAAACGTGGCTCGACAACCGTACTCTGTCTCGCCAGGTGTTTTGTTCAACATTCGATGTC
This sequence comes from Topomyia yanbarensis, assembly GCF_030247195.1. NCBI lineage: Eukaryota > Metazoa > Arthropoda > Insecta > Diptera > Culicidae > Topomyia > Topomyia yanbarensis. Next base: position 193,908,676 of record NC_080670.1, read on the forward strand.
TTCCGCTGTGATCGCAATGCCCTCAACAGCCTCAAGACATCAGGTGGTGGTGTACTCATCGCCGTTCGCCATGGTATAAAAGCCAGAGTGATCAACGATGAGCGGTGGGCGAGCTTGGAGCAAGTGTGGATATCAGTGAAACTTGTCGATCGCAATCTGTGTGTCGTGTATTTGCCACCAGACAGAATTCGTGATTACAACTTGATCGATGTACATCTTTCCTCCGTTTCTTTCATCACCTCGATCGCTGCCCCGTCTGATGATATTGTTATACTGGGTGACAGCAACTTACCTGGCTTGACGTGGTGCCAGGCAATTAATGGATTTTTACGATTGGATATCGACACCAGTTGTATCTTGGATAACTACAGTAGCGCAACTCTACGGCAAATTAATAATGTCATCAACGAGAATAGACGTACATTGGAGCTCTGCGTTGTAAGTGCCCGGGACTACGCTCCGTACTGCTGCGCCGCTCCGACTCCTTTAGTCCAGCATGTGCGCCATCATCCCCCACTACATCTTGTACTCACTGGTAACCTAGGAGTAAATTTTGAAGACGTCTCAAGCTCTATCGTCTACGATTTTGAAAACGCTGACTACGACAGCATCGTTGGCACGCTGTTGGATATAAATAACAATGACGACGCGAACGAAGCAGCGATGACGTTTTCTAATATTTTCAACTACCTAATCGACCGTCATGTGCCCAAACGAACAATCAGTACCAATCAACACCCTCCCTGGCAATCAACCGTCCTTAGACGATTGAAAACTGCCAAACGAGCTGCATTTAAAAGATTCTCGAAACATAAGACACTTGCATTACGAAACCATTACTTTCAACTCAACCACGAATACAAACAGCAAAGCAGACGTGCCTTCTTTAGACACCAACGATACGTCGAGCGTCAACGGAAATCTAAGCCCAAGTCGTTCTGGAAGTATGTGAACGAGTAGCGAAAAGAATCCGGTTTACCATCTTGTATGACGTTTAATGGAGTTTTGGCCACCGACACTAAGGAAATTTGTTCTCTGACAAATTTTCAAGCGTTTTTTTTTTTCAACGAACGCCTTCCACCGCAATATGTCGCTACGCCGCCAATTTAACTCCTTCTCTAGGACGAACCATTAACCTAATTTGTGTCGATAATGCTGCCATGATATCACATTAGCGAAGCTACACAAACTCGGTATGGACATGGACAACTTCTGCGCTGGTTATCGTTCCTACCTCGATGGAAGGCAACTCCAAATCAACGTTAAGGACTGTACCTGCACCATTCTTCGCTACATCCGGCATACCACAAGGAAGCCATCTCGGTCCAGTAATATTCCTCCTCTACTTTAATGACGTCAATTTCACATTACAAGGACCCCGCCTTTCTTTCGCTGACGACATGAAATTTTTTCGACAAATACGGGATAAAACCGATGCCGAGCTTCTTCAGAGGGATCCAGAGAGCTTTAGTACGTGGTGTGATCTAAACAGAATGGTTTTAAACCCGAGTAAATGCTTAATCATTACGTTCATGCGGAAACGCCGCTTGGGTTCATCTTCCGAATAGCGAAAAACTTCAAGGACGTAAACTGTCTTAAATCGCTTTATTGCGCGGTGGTCCGCTCAACGTTGTAATATTGTTCTGCTGTTTGGAATCCGTACTATCAGAACGAGATTGACAGAATCGAGGCTGTCCAACGCCGGCTCATACGCTTCGCCCTTCGACATCTCCCATGGCGAAACAGATCCGAACTGCCGAGCTATGAAAACCGTTGCCAGATGATACATCTCGATACACTCAGCATTCGGAGGGACTGCTCTCGAGCCCTGTTCGTCTCGGACTTAATCTCTGCCAGAGTGGGTTGCCCTACAATCCTCGGATCTTCAAACCCGCGTTTTAGCTCTACGTAATAACTCTCTTCTGCGAGTTCCATTCAGGAGAACCAACTATGGTTGCCAGAGCGCTGTTACCGGACTCCAGCGAATTTTTAACAGTGTGGCGACGGCCTTCGATTTCAACCAGACGCGGAATTCGATAAAAGCGATAAAAGCGAAAATATTGGCAACTTTGGAATGTGATTAGTTTAAACCACCATTCGGGCCAAGGGGCCTGTTGGCGAAGGTAATAAACATAAACATTAACATTTATATGTGACGAATGAATGAACTGTAGCCCGGTCAGCGTGGCAAGCAGAAAGTTAGCAAAAGTTGAGCAAAGCGAAATTGATGCTGGCAGAGTTTCTGCGAGCATTTTGCGCGATTTGTACGAGAATTCTGGCAACGAATTCGCACAAATGCAACAACCGTTTCTGACAGAAGCGGTTAAACCAACCGATGCTGCTCACTTTTATCCAGAATCCAGCCCGAAATGTACGGCCAAGATCTCTGTACGCTTCCTGCCACATCTTTGTCAGATGTTTTGCTTGATTCGTGCTAAATTCTACCAGGTAGGAATTACCAGGATCTTTGCACAGTTTATGTCTGAGTTATACCAGGGTTTTGCTCGGTTCCGGTTTGCCAGAAAACGCGAGCGAAACCGAGTTCGCCCTAGCTCAACTAACCCGACAGCATACGCGCAGAAATCTGACAGGGCTGCCAAACCAAGACTTACAGAAATCTAGCAGAGCGGTCTCTGCCAGAAAATTTGCTCACTGGGAGTCCGCTTGTAAGAAAATCTGGCAGCCTGAGATCCGCAAAGATATCGGCAAAAAATCCATGTCCATGTAAACAAGCCTTCTGCATTGCCAAAAAGCGAGTTTAAAATGTTCAGGCAAAGTTTTATTGGGAAATGGAGAGCAATGGAATCAAAGATGCAGCTATTTCGATTCTAGATTTCATTGGGGAATTCCAGACACCCTCATTTTCTTCTGCGGCATGAACAGCCTAGGAAAGCTACTTGGGACCGTTGATGTTTCTGCGGACGTGATTTTAGTGCTAAAGACTTCACCGGTCAGTAATCAAAACTTAATCTGCTCGATTGAGGAATTCAGATTTCTCCAACAACAGCTTGAAACCTTCGCTAATTGTGGGGAAGCAAGAACTGTGTGGATGTAAATCCAGAGAAGAGTTCGGTGGCCGAATTCTTACGAAGGGCATTCTTACCGACCTCTGCCTACCAGATTCACAGGAATGTTTTATGACTGCCGAAAACGTGAGAAAAATTGCGCCAGGCACATTCAAGTGGTAACGGGATGGAAGGAGTATTAAGGGACTGTCCCGGGGGTTTTACTCGCCATATATGGTCACCCTATTTATACAAATGTGAGGCCATTAATTTGCAATTAATCCAATCATGCAGATAGAGTGTAAGAAAATTATCGATCAGTGCGTAGTATTCATTCATGTCAAGCAGGAGCGAATCCAGAAAAAAAAATTCGGGAGGGGTTCGAAATCTTGATTTTGGGATGAACATCGTACAAGACGTTATACCTCAAAACCCCATTTAAAGATCAGTTTTGGTGGTCAAATTTAGTTTGAAATAATTTTAAGTTTGAAACTATTATAAAATTGAAACTAATTTAAAATTTCTCAAAAAGTTTAAAAATTTCGGAGGGGGTCCGGACCCCCAGGACCCTCCCCCTAGATCCGCCACTAATGGCAAGTATAGTTCGAAACTATCCAGCTTTTTACGTACCATAATGGCGGTCAAAATTGTTCAGTTCGTAATACGTTTAATTGCCCTTTTTGACTATAATCGTTTACGCCAGCTTGACACCAAGGCCCAGTTGAAGATATCGGGCGTTCATTGAATAAAAATCAGACGCATTGGACCAATGTAGGGTGACAATCTCACTGGGCGGTTGACGTAAACGATTATTGTCAAAAAATGGCAATTAAACGTATTACGCAAAGAGAATAGAGAAAGAGACGAAGAGTGAAAATCAGTCAAAACGGCAACACTCCCTTTATGATGATTTCAACACTAGAATTTTGGCAACCGCTTCCACAGGCAGCACTTTAAATGATTCCTATTAAATTTTGAAAACAAACCGTATGTCGATCGTTGGATTTGTTTATCAAACGATGCGCATTTCGAAACAAAGAGATGAAATAATTCTAAAGCTTGTTTTTACTCATACATATACTCTAGAATGCACCTCACAATCACGATTGAATCAAATTCTGACGAAAATTGAAATTTCTTTTTTAATAGATGTACAATACTTATCTCCTCCAACTCAGGCATGAGTAATGTTTATTTACATTGCACGATTGGTCTGCTCAATAAGGTATTTTTGGCTTCACACTATTCGTCTCTTTCCCTATTCTCTTTGGTATTACGAACTGAATAATTTAGACCGCCATTATGGCACGTAAAAAGCTGTATACGAGAGTAAGGCTCTTGAGAACCATATTCATTCAAATAAATTCGTGAAATTTCCTATAAGCAACATTCGCCAACTGAAACACATTAGCTGCCACTGCTGATTCTTGTTTTCGATTTCGCCGAAGGGGAAACCGGCAGGCACATCATAGGAGCGATGATCACTTTCACGCACAAACGACGATTATCTTCGGTGGAGCCCTACACCACCGACCACCGACAGACAGGTGGCACGCTAGGTCTTCAGCCTTTGGCCTGACCAGTTCTGCCCCGATCCCTTCACCAAAGTGCCAGTAACTATTCCAGTAACGTGCACGCGAAGACGCTTTTTTTTACTCGAAGCGGTTTTGTGACAAGGGGGTTGACAAGATGCGTTTCGAGGGGGTAAAGTGGCAGAGAAAAAAAAAGAAATGGAAAGCGCATCTCGCATACTGAACGTATGTCACTCATCGAATCCGGCGGCGGATGCAACTGCGTGCGCTCGAACAAGAATGCAAGCTGCTGTGACCGCCGCTGGGTACGCGACCGTACCGCGAAGATAGGAAAACAAATGAAAATAACAGAAACTCAAACAGGCAGCTGACAGATCTCACTTTTTAACCATTTTTATAAAAATTAGAAAATGATCGCGATCACACGCGAACACGAGATATGCTCTTCTTTCTGCCGCAGGTATGTCCGAACGCGATCGGACACCAGCTGGGAAAGTGACATAATTTCACTTTTCTGTCATATCTATTTTCGATGTCGATCTTCGACCGATCTCATCCCCCCCTTTACTAATCCGTCCGTGTGTGTTGTTTTTCTTTCTTTTTCTCTCTTTCTCTGTCTACTGCACTTCACCGGCCCAGATATCGGTAGCTGACGATACGGTGGAAGTGGTTAAAGCCATCAGTCCCGGTGACGAGGTCGAGAAGCGCGAAAATGACCCGGACCAGGTGGCGCTGGAGTCTGTCGATCAGGACCACCAGGGAGCTGCGTCGGTGCATACTTTTCCCCAGCACATACCGCTTTCGATAGGTCATGGACCGGGGCCGCAATCGCATGGGCCGGGACCGGCGGGACCGCACGGGCCGCACCACGGAGGACACGGACCGAGTAGGGGTAAGTTACCGGACGGCGGTTGTTCCATATAGGTAGTCAGTTTTACGCATATTTTTGGTTTGTTTTGACGTTTCTGTTTGGTGACGAAATACGTATTTACTCTCAGTCATTATGCAAAGCATAGTATGATCCATATTTTTATTTCTAGAAAGCGGAAGAGAACTTGGTCAATTGGTCCTTCTTGTTAGTCAGGCAGAGGCGGCTTTCAGAATCGTCAAAAATGACAAAAAATTCAAGAATTTGAATACCTAAACATTGATAAGTCTTAATTCATAATCAACCGTTCCATGATACGTTGCCTTGACAATCGTGGGTCTTTCCTCCCGCGCAAACGTCAAAATAAATAAACAAAAAAGAATCAGCTGATCAGAAACGTCTCTTCGAATAGCTAATTGATCTTACCACGCTACTATCCCCGTCGAAAGTGTCACTTTTCATGTCCATTAATGATCCAGATGCGTTTCACTCCCCCCGCTTTCCCCGCAGGTGCCCCACACGGACTGGGTCAACCATTCGGTCCACCACCACCACCGCCTCCACTACTGCCGGCGGCTCACGCTTACCACGGTCCACCACCGCCGCCACCGAAACTACAATCGACCGAGCTGGGCCCGGATAAGCTGTACGGTGCTCCTCCGCTTGCCGGAAACGACCTGTGGTCCTCGCCGCTGCAGGACATGCCCAAGATCGTTTCGCTGGACGTGAAATGTGAAAAGCAGGGCATGAAGGTGTTTGTTCAGTTCGACAAACCCTTCTTCGGGATTATCTTCTCCAAGGGTCACTACAGCAACATCAACTGTGTCCACTTGCCGGCTGGGCTGGGCAAGACATCGGCTTCGTTCGACATCGGCATTCATCAGTGTGGAACCGCAGGCAACACGGACAATGCGCTGTACAATGGGTACTCGGGAACGGAGTCCGGCGCCGGGTCGTACTTTGAGAATATTATTGTACTGCAATATGATCCTCAGGTGCAGGAGGTTTGGGATCAGGCCAGAAAGCTAAGGTGTACGTGGCACGATCAGTACGAGAAGAGCGTTACGTTCCGTCCATTCCCGGTAGATATGTTGGATGTGATTCGGGCAGACTTTGCCGGCGACAATGTTGGCTGTTGGATGCAGATCCAGGTTGGTAAGGGACCGTGGGCCTCGGAGGTCTCCGGATTGGTGAAGATCGGACAAACGATGACCATGGTACTGGCGATAAAGGACGATGACAGTAAGTTCGACATGTTGGTCAGGAACTGCATGGCCCACGATGGAAAACGTGCACCAATTCAGCTGGTAGATCAGCGAGGTTGCGTAACGCGTCCGAAACTGATGTCTCGATTTACCAAGATAAAGAACTTTGGAGCCAGTGCTTCCGTGTTGTCGTACGCACATTTCCAGGCGTTCAAGTTCCCGGACTCGATGGAGGTTCACTTCCAGTGTACGATTCAAATCTGTCGCTACCAGTGTCCCGAACAGTGTACCGATCCTGGCAATCTGGATGTTCACCATCTATCTGGAGGCCCAGAACATCAACAGTATGGACCACCGCCAGCATCTCTGGACGCTCATGTCTATGCGAATCGCAAACGAGATGACCGACGAATTCGTAGAACTCGTGCCGCTGACGAAACGGAAGATAACGAAGACGTCGGCATGAAACGCATCATTCGGGTCGTAGCTCCCGGTGATTTGACCTTCCCAATTGGTAGTCAGAACAGTACTAACGATTCCACAATGATCTTCCCGGCTCGGGAAGAGGGCCTTATATGCATGACCACCCCCGGCTTCACGGTCACGATCGTGGTACTGCTGTCGATTTTGATTGCATCCTGTTTGACTTCGGCCTTCCTCTGCATACGACTGAAACCGTTCTCGCTGTCCTCTAGGAAGCTGCGGGCAGTTGCCTTCACCAATCCTCACCTTAGCCCGTCAACGGCCTCGATTGTGTCCAGCGGGTCCAGTTCGATGGTTAGTGGCACGCTGAAATCCACCAAGTCCACGAAATCGAGGAATTTCTACTCGTAATTGTCACAGCAGTGAGAAAAGACTGGTAACACACCTTAACAGTATAGCACAGCCGAAAACACGCCCACACCTACACGCCTTAAGCACGGATAATTAAGGATCACAATAGCCAGGAGGAAGGAACGCATACACAAGCTAGCAAACACTAACACTCATACACACATCTGTAAGTACAAGGTTCTCAGTGTGGAACGAATCCTACTCCTTCAGTTAACCGCCTTCTGCCGATAAACCTACCTTAAAAAAAAGGCATAGTAAACAAAAATACTTGCACAGTCATCAGTTTCCAATGACAGTTTGTTTGATAAATTCCCCGTGAGGCGAGTCTTGTCAGAGAAAAAACGGAAAACAATACAGAAAATTAAATTATTTGACGTCCATGAAACGAATACAGTTGCAATGTGTGTGATTATATACGTATACGAAATGAGGGTGTGCGTGAGATTATTTCACCATTTCAACAACACATTCCATAAACTCAATCAATCGCACTAACACAATGACACATTCGATTTGGCAGAAAATTGTTCCAATAGCTGTGGTGGCTACTGTTCCGTGCTCTTTGACAGGATTCCTCAAAATGGGAGAACATCCATCAAACTAGAGTCTACGAGCTACGAAAATTAAAACCAACTTATTTATTTATTTATTTTATTTATCAACAAGTCCATTAGTCAATTTAGTGGCGAACGCGTGTAACCGTTGTTTTTGTTAAGTTTTTGTTTAGGCCCTCTACCTGCTTTGCTGGTGTTATTGTTATTAATATTGCACAAATATTGTTACACTGATTGTTTTCGTTAGCAAAAAAACAGAAATAAAACGTCACTAGGAACAAAGTTCATCGCAGCAGGCAAAGCACGTACGAAAAAAAATGATGCACGATAGTGATAGGCTATATAGAAATGATAAGAGCGGTTGCTAAGCGAAAGTTAACAGCGGTATTCCACAGGCATCGGAAAATTTTCTTTCCTCCGCGACTACTGCTGGAGAGCAAACAGAAATGCCGCATCGAATGACGGAGAAAGAAAATTCCTGCTTCAGAAATGGGTCGCCATATTTACTTTTAATTATTTTTAAAACATAACTCGTACAGCTGCGAAGCGCTCTTTTTTTCATTTTGTTTGTTTGTTTACATTTTATAGGGTGTCTTTTATATTAGTTATTTGATCTACTCACACAATTCCAATGGTTCCACTTTGCGGAGTTTTGATTGAGTGAAACATCTCACTTTCTCTATCTCAGGTCAATATCGTTTATCTTGAAAATGGGAAGAAATTAGGGGCTTAAGCCTCTTGTCGGCGCCTAGTAAACAAAACAAAACGTACTTTCCGTATGACACAGAAAAATCCACCACATCGTGGAACCATTGAAAACGAGAAACGCAGAGATGCAGCTTTACTTATTAAATAGCGCGCGCATGTACTCTAAAACTCTTAACTTTATTTAGACTTAATCCAGGTGGCCCTTATTGATTTACCTTTTCTCCGGCCCCAATCATGATTTTTATTGAATCAGTGCTAACAAAACGTAAAATCACATACACTCTCTCTCCCTAGTATACCGCCAAAAGCCGAGGGAACGTCGTGGTCACATTTTAAAAATGTGGCGCCCTCTTTTCTTAGCCCTCGAACCTAGATAAACAATTTGACAGCATTCCACTTTTAAACAGTAAGAAGACGGAACAACAGAAAATTGACTTTCTGGTAAGCAAATCTTCTCATCTTACCTCTTCGCGCTCATCTAGTAGTATTGTAATATTTATTGCTAATGATAATTATTTGAATAAACTATGAGCTATTAAAGTAGTGACAGTGTATCATCGAAAGAATAAAAAAAAATATATAAGGAATTATATATTTGTGCGCGTAAAATGTATCATATTTATACTGCCGAAACTAGTTATAACACTTTCTTCGGAAATGAGTAAAGAACAGTACTAGCTATGTAAGTAATTTATTTAACCGATAGCATCGCTGGTCAGACAGGGAGCTAGAGCCGCTTCCTCGGGCACTATTCATCTACATGCACAACTGTTGTACGTCAATCAATGCATACATACCCGTGTGATGTGTAATGTCCGTGAAACGATTGTGCTGAATTCGAATATTTAGTTGATAATAAAAAAACATTGCAAATAAAGTGAGAAATGAGTATGGACTTTCTTTCTTTCACAGGTGGTAATATGTCACATCCATTGTTCTGTGGCATTGGTGGGGAGCAGTCAAAGGATAAGGTATTCTAGAAAAGCTCTAGAAAGAGAACTGCGGAGAGAAAAACAGTATTTTTGGCAGCGTATGTCACGGCATTGTATGGTAACACGTCCAATGTTATAAGGATAGGCAGTGTTCGACTGAATTCGTTTTATGACAGCTATACCCGAATCCAATCGATCTAAACTGGAGCTCCGCAGCTCACTGTCTAGAGTTTTTCTAAGGGTATTCCTAAAAAGTCTTTACACACAGACTTGCAGAGATAAAAATAGTAAAACTAGCATCCCTGAATATAAACTGGAATCACGGAAGGTCCCAAAAACCCCTACCCCACGGAGAAAAATTTCAAATAGTTCAACACAGGTCCAACAGTAGATACAGAACACTAGATTAGGATTGTCGCTGATGTTCCCATTGTTTTCGCTTCGAAGCATGTTTGCTTTGTTTTCGGTACATGCCTGTCAAAGTATCGCACGTCTCCCTGGTAAAAGTCTTTGATCCACATTCTTGGTACACGCAGAAAAAATTGGCTTGTTTGTAACAACAAACTGTTTAGATGAGGTTAAAATTTGTAAAATGCAGATTTTGTATATTTTTCATTTCCGTCTCTTCTATACCAGAGCCGTAGCAACCTAAGGGGCAAGGGGGGGCTTTGCCCCCTCACGCTTTTTGGGTCGCATCATGCATTTCTCTCATACTTGAAATACATGGTAGAAAAAAGTAAGGAAATTAAGGAATAATTAAGTAAAAAGCAATAAAATGATCTATTTGTATAGTTTATACTGTGCTAATTACTTATCACAACACAACGCGATCCTGCGCATGTATGTGTTGGCGATTTACTACCCAGTAACCGGCCAGCGGGAGATATCTGGCAATTTTTCCACCGTGAGTATCTACCAAATTGTGATCCAGTGGAACAGCGACGTCGAGCCTTTTAATAGACCAGTATATCTGAGCGGTTGTGGTATAGGAATTGGTCCGATAGAACAGTGCGTTCCCAGTACAGCTTTAAACGGGCATTTCCCAGAACAGGCACAGCAGATAACGGTAGTTCGGGATAATCTTTTTCAAAAGACCGTGTTGCAGCGCTAATTGCTGGTGCAAAATCTTAGCAACGCTATTGTATCGCTCGGTGTAGACTGCGTTAGCTAGTACGCAGCAGCCTGACATAATGAGGTCGATGGTCTCGTGCGGCGAATGACACATCCGGAATATATCCTAGACGTCTTGGTGGCAAACATACTTCCTGCAATTCCTCGCCAGCATTATTCTGTCCTGGATGGCTACCATGTCAAACTCGATCAATAGAGTGTTTACCTCGTTTGAACCACAGGTTCGATGCAGCCTTGTTGACGTACGGCTGCTTTTACTGGGGGGAGGGGGAGGTGGGCACTAGACTGTCCAGTTCATTTTTTTTTGGAAAACTGCAGACTTCAAATCAATTTAAATTCCTTTTGAGAAATTATAAAACTTTTAATGAAAAGCTGTCTGAGTCAATTTTGCATGGGGCCTAACAGCACATGGTGGTGAATCATCATTAGTTGATTCCCACGAACTTTTTTTTGAAAAATAATAGTTGGGTTTAACTGAAAAGTATGTTGGGAACTGTTTTAGTACATGATATGAGTCATCTTTTGACCACAAAATTTCAGTTCAATATTTCACCACATAGAGGGCGCCAAGACTAAATTTTAAAAGAAGATAGAATAATATGGACATGTCAACAAGAATTACTGGAGAAGATTTGTTCTACAACTTTAAAGAAGACACCTAATTTCTATCTCTTTTCTCTAAGTAGTTAGCATTGGCGCCCTCTAGGTGGTGAAATGTAGAACTAAAATTACTAGTTAAAAGATGACGCATAGTATGTTCTCAAATTCTTTCAAATATACTATTTAGCTAACCCAAACCAGTATTTCGCAATAAAAAGTCCTCGACAAAGTTGTGGACAATAAAATTATCTTTCTTATTATAATTTTCAGTGAGAAACTGATTCATACAGTGCCACATTATCCGATTTGGCTCAAAATTGGAGCAGACACTCCCAGTGGAACTAGGAATCGACACAGGGGTAGCCCGAAGGGGTTTTTTTTCTTGTTGCTATAGTGAGCACCGTGCTTTCTGCTTCTACTCGGTAGTCTTCTCCTCCGCAGATTGCAGTTAAGGTTGCGGTTCGCTTACGCTAAGTGAAGTGCGCTGTAGTTACGGTCCACAGTACAAACTGCTTGATATAGTCCATGTCGGTTTGCACTTTCCACAAAGTATTCTCGCAATCGTAACACCTGCGCTACGCATAGTGCCTGGATGTCGACTATTCCTTGTCCTTTGGCAATGTGAATCTCTGCAGCGCCGACTACGGATGACGCATTCCCGCTTGTCTAAACGCCTTCTCTCAAGATATTCCAGGTCAGTGCGGCTCCATTTAATGATGCCGAAACTATAGGTCAACGCAGGGACAGCAAACGCGTTAATTGCTCTGACCATATTTCCTGGGTTTAGAAAAGAACTATGTCCCGAATCATCACGCCTTCGTCGATCTCGCAGTCTCTAGTGTCGACTAATCGCCCTTGTAGTGGCTGATCAGATCAGAATTGCTCTAAGACAAACGTCATGCTGATGTCGTCACTAGTCCTTTCGACTAGTTTGATGACTACACCCAGTCGTTCCGTCGAGTCATCATAGATCTTAAAATCGTCCATGTGGAAGGTATGGGAAATCTCTTCCGGCGAGATTTCTTCATACCTTATCTGATAGCCACGCCCGTTTCGATTGAGTTTGCTACTGAACGTTCTAGACTGCAACACGTCTTTCCTACTTCTGAACTGCAGAGTCGTCGTCTTCCTCTCCATCGCCTGCCGCAGGAACCTCACGGTTACAGGATTAACTTTATACATCTCTAATACCTTGCTGAGGAACGAGTGCGGTATGGAGTCGTATACTTTCTTGTAATCGATTTAGGCCATACTAAGGTTCCGTTGGTTACACACTACTTGTTCAACAATGATTGCATCGAGCTTTTATTCTCAAGTGATACGATCCTCGAAATCGGTCATCCATGTCGGTTATATATACTTTGATGGGTTGGACGTGTTGCTGTCCTTGGGAAGGAGAATTGTAGTACCACGGGTGATTGAATCCGGTAATAAGCGTGGTTCGCGTACACACTTAATTTTTTCTGCCGGATCTCAGATTTTTTCGCATCTTTTGACGAAATCTCAACAACTGAGATCTCAGAAAACAATTTTTTGGCTGAGATCTTAGTAAAAGTGACGTTTCATAGCTGCGACTCGGAAAATATTTCACTGAAAATCACCAAACAAATCTCATTTTACTGATATATCAGTTTCTAAATTTACTGACTACACGGCTATTGGGAAATTGCCGAACCGAATTTAGTGTGTAACGCCCTGTTGAAAGTGCAGCCATCGTGGGATGTACAACGGTCAGCTTTATGTACCAAAAGTCGTCATCGCGTCAATATCTTAACCTGTTCATTCCTCCTCGCGCCTTAGACGCAGTTGCCCTCCGCGATGTTGAACGGGGGTCTCCCGAATATTGGCCCAAAAGCTAGTGACGCCGATATCCGGTAGACCTTCGCTTCGGGCTGATTTGGTCATAGAAGTTTATCGACTCGGCCATTTTGATAAGACACTCTATTCCTGATCTAGTGTGTCGAGTTCGTTAGCTGGTGAGCTCCCTAAACGCGAAGCTCAGTAAGTGCAATGATCGCCGCACATGACGACAATTTCGCCGATCTTTTGCCGACTCTGTACGCCAATAGCCAATAGCTTTTCAATAGCGGCACGTGTGCTGGAGATCCCGGTTATATTGAGGGGCCTCTACGTATAAGTCGGTATCCTAAACATTTTCCGGACACCACTGCAGCACAGAATACTATTACCTGCAGATCTTCCAGGCTCTGTACAAATTCCAGGTACATCGGAAAAACGTTAGCATGATCTGAACTCCATAGGTCAACTTAAAAGAATACTGTACCAAATCGCGTAGTAGCTACTGAGTCTTCTTGCAATGATTATCTTTCTTTTCCTTTTTATTAACGACTAAGAGCAAGTAAACTATTTTGCTGTAGCGAGCGCAACGTTGAAGGAATAATATTTAGAAAAGCGTGGAATAGGGTAATATGAGCAAGATTAGAATTTCCTAAAGACTTAACCCTTTGTCTTCTACTGCAGGGGTCAAGACCGTTTCGCTTTTCCTTGAGTACTATGGCTCATGATATTTAAAAAAATACTTCTTGTCTTCCAGTCCCTTGCAAAATGAATGTCTTTGTAACAAAAAAAGTTTAAATAGACGTAAATTTTAATAAAAAAAATTGCGCCCCCTCACGCAAAACAGGACTGCTACGGCTCTGTTCTATACTGCTGTGATGTTTATGCATTCAAGACCGAAAATGTCCAATGCATAACATTTACAGTAGAAAAACGAGAGGCAGACAGAAAAATGATGTGAAATTTGCTATGAATCAAATTTCTAAATGGCATACTATTGCAATTTTGAAAGACGGCGAACGAATTTATGATATTTATGTATGACAGATAATGTTGATGTGCTGCTACAAATTGCTAAAATGATGTGTGAAATCAATAGATTCAATATAGCGATTTTTCTCGGTGTAAATTTTCGACTGTTATTGTTATGAAATGAAAGAGTTTGTATATGCCGTACAAAAAAACTGCCGTACAAAAAATTCGGTACAGGTTTAAACAATTTGTGCATTCTAATTAATGAAAATACACTAGCCAAGAATGGCCAATGTTTTGCTGGCTAAAAGACATAAACAAGATTAGTCGCTATGAAACGACGATAGAGGATTTTTTTTTGCTTTTTTTCTATTTGGCTCATTTGACAGCTATATACCGAAACCAAAACAAAGGTGTTGCTACCACTGATGCCAGCGACAATCCTAATCTAGTGTTCTGTATCTACTGGTCCAACGATGGACGTCTGTTGGACGGTTATTTGGACGTCGTCCAACAAATGTCCTTCATTGGACGATTTTAAAACCAACTGTTCTTAGGGGGTAAGCCAATAGCGATAGAGCAGTGCGTCAAATGATCATAACCAAGACATGTCGCCATTATGTAGGATGCCCAGCATGTATGAGACTCCCTTGCTCGGTGCATCAGGATCAGCCTACGTTCCAACAGTGTTTGGACTACCTACCAGCTACTATGTACTTGTCAGAATTAATAGTTAATTCGATCCGTGACATTAAAGTTTTGGATACTGTATTTTAAACTAAAGATTTTTTTTCATGTGGATAGGTTAGTCTATTACTCCAAAAACCGACTTTCTAACCGAGGCCGGAGTCTAATATACCATTCGACTCAGTTCGTTGATATCGGAAAATACTTGGATGCTTGTGCTGATATGTTAACAAAATGTCCACATCGAAGATGTTTAAGCTGATTTATACAAACAAAACTCCAAATAAAAGGTAAAGTATTGCCGTCGGCTGCTATTGAATTTCAATTTGATTCGACTTCCAGTTCCGTAGTTACGAGTTGTAGAGTGTGTTCACATATAAAATCTATATCTATATCACATATTAGCCTCCTCCACCGACTCCGGATAGTCCCGGACGAAGTAACCAAGTTCCTGAATAAATTCCGCACCCGTTTCTCAGAGACGCCTATATTATTTTCACATGCTTTGTAAGTAGAGGTTACCCCACTATTGGAGTTCTGATTTGCCCGGCAGACCCTATTTAAAAGGACACAAAACCAATTTGGCTTTTACCGTTTATTCTCCCACCGCCACTCTTCTCTGCTGTTAAACACTTCTGTCGCTGGATTCTGTTGCAGGTAGGTGGATGCCAACGGTCGAGTTCTCCTTCGTCGTTTCGTTCGCTGCTTCGGTAGCGGTGCTTGGTTTTTAGCTAGGGGGTGAGCAAGGCTAATTTGTTGGAGCCTCATTATCAACAATGGCGAACTATCGCCGGATCGACTTGCTCGCCGCAAGCGATCCTGGAAGTCATAGTGGTGCACTTTCCAGGGGGAACCTTTGTACGCTCTGCTTCGTTCTCCTTGACTATTAGCTAAAGAGGAGAGCTTGGGTTGTTCGACTTATCCTCTATAGTGAGAGCGACTGATGTCGCGATTCCTTCGCTTTTAGCCGGGGAAACGAGAATACACCTTAACGGTTAGCTATCCCCTTTATGGCGAATCACCACCGTACTTACGAGTGCCCGAACCACGTGCCGGCAATTTCGGCGGAATCCCAGTAATGTTCAGCCGGAATTGAACTGGAATTCTGGCTGGTTGCAGTACGTATTCGCTGGAGCCGGAATGCGAACTGGAGCCAGAATTCCAGCTCATTTCCGGCTGAGCTTAACTCACTGGCAGTAGCGGCGGGAAACTGTTCCGAAAAATGATGGAATATTCTGGACGTCTGTTCACTACCGTAGTTCGTCAGTCGAAATAAAAACAACGCAAAACCGCCTCACCGCATAGCTGTCAACGCCCTTGCCCAGCATACCCAGCAAAAATTTAATAACAAAAGAAGAGCAGTGGCTTATCTAACCCCTTGCTATGAACACAAAAATATTTACTACGCCTATCTAGACCAACAGAATCGTTCACAAAAGATAAAACAAACAAAATTTACAAAAAACAAAGTGAACGATCATAAGGAACCGCGGTGATCATTATCTTACATAAGCAATACACTCTACGGAAAAAGTAGGCAAAGATAGGTATATTTCTACCTAGTGCCAAATTATTATTCTGATGGGTTACAGCTTATGCCCATAAGAAAAATGAATTGTTCGCAAACCATTGAATTTCATTTGAATTGGATTTCTGGTTCCGAGAGTACAGGTTGAAGAGTACATTCACATATGATTTACCCATATAAAGCTGTACCCCGGATGAATCGAATTCCTGAAATAAAATTGCATAAGATTTGCGGAGTTGGTTGATCCAATTTTCACAAACCTATGCTGAAGACCAAAATATTCCTAGTTACTTGTTTTAGCAACAGATGGCCAAAAAGTATCTTGGGCTACATTAATTGTTAGTGTCGATAACGGAAATTCCTCAGGTAGTAGTAACAAACCAGCATAAATTTCACATCGGATTCTCGAAATAGGGATTTGGAAAAAAATTGTGTCAGTTTTTCATTCGTATTGATAGCGGGTGTCCTTACGAGTACACTCATATCATTTTTAAACCCTTATTATTCTTATCTGATTTTTAAATTAAAAAACAAGCAAATTAAATTCAGCCAACTAACTGACAGTTGTTCTACTAAATGACGTATCTGCAAATATCTCGTTCGCCTCATTGTTAACCGGGACAGCACCCCACACAGCATGATCTGGTACTTTTGCAATCCGCTAGCAGCCTGTCATCCCAAATTTCATCTGCAAACTATGGTAGATCTGATGAGACAACCTATGGAGTCGTGCAAGTCGCATGGGTTTGGATGTGTTATTGTCCCATAAGGAAACAAACTAAAAAATGTTTTATTTTGATAGTTTCTGGCTTAAAATAGAAAAAGGATTGAGATATTAACTCACGGCACCAATCTGCATCAGAAAATGCCTTAACCCGCACACCCCTAAAGATCCCTATTTTCATGCAGATCTGAATGCTTTAGTACAGAGGAAATATAAATTCATACACCAACCACAGCATTCGTTTGTTATTATGCGGACAGTTTGAAGAAAAAAGTTGACATAGGTTACATTTTAAAGTTTAAGTGAACTGCCGTATCAATATCTGTTGCAATTTTGTTCGATAATTCCTTTCAGAGCTAGCATAGAAACAAAATTCAGTTTGCGTCTGAAACCGAACATATGCGCTGTATCGAAAGAACGAATGACGAGTGAAACGAACCAAAAACAGTGCATTCATGGCGGCAGTCACGAATTGAATTTTGTTTCTCTTTTAAGCTCACGCGGGGATGTCAATTTTTCCAAGCTCTGCCTGTGTTTCTGTACTGTGGGTTTTCTGGTTTCAATGGCAAACATTATGTGTCTGTGATCCCACAGACTAGGCTCATCAGAAATATGCCAACCCTTTATCTTTTCAATTATTTAAGAACTAGATTCCGTAAGGTGCAATAAATCCCGACTGATTGCGTTTATAAATATAGATTCATTTCACTTGTTGCATACATTGACATCATATGAAGAAAGGTGTTCCAGAAGTTACTCACCTCTATTATTGCCGCCCATGCTGTCCCAAATGATGAAGGGTTTGTTTATGCTCCTGCAGTATCTCCCAGTAAAGTCAAGCCGGAATTCTGGCTGCTTCTAGTTAGCATTCTGCCTCCAGTGACACAACAGAATATAACTAGAATCGGTTGTGTCACTGGAGCCGAAATACGAACTAGAACCAGCCAGCATTCCAGCTCATTTTTTCCGTCTGAACTTAACTATATGAGCATTTCGGAAGGAGGTGCTGTATCCGTATCGCCAGGGAAGAGGCAGATGCTATCACAATCTCCTGCTTACCAACTATCCGTCGATATTTTCACTGTTATGGCAACAATGTCTTGTTGAATGAATCCTGTAATTGGATACAATTTCATCAGTCCGTTTATCAAAACAGCAGCCCTAGAAGTTGGCTAGTTTGCAGAATATGCTACCTTGTGAGGTGATGCATTTAAACCAAAGATTTTGTGTTTGTTTGTCCATGGCTCCTGTAGTAAAGCGATGTCTAGACCTCGACTATTATCAATTATTAAAATTCTCGAATAATCCTGCGGCATCGTACAACCTGAAGTGAAAAAAAATATTATTGTGATACGGGCACTACACAAATTATAACTATAATCAGTCAAGGTTGACTACCGATTCTTATGCGAAATAACGGGTGTTCAATAAAAGATGAGAATTTTTTCAGTCATGTAGTTAAACAAAACAAAAATTCCTGCGAATTCCGCCTTTTTTATTAAAAATATGTTTATTCTTCATTGGAGAAGGGGCCCTGGTCAGCCGCACGATGCAACTTAGTAGCGATATTCTCATAAGAATGCTGGACGGCACTGACGTCCATCTTCCGGATACAATTCCAGATCCTGGTCACAGAGAACAGACGTCCATTTTCAACATTCAGCTTGTGTAAAATCTCTAACGGTTTCGAAGGTAGTTGGGATATCCAAACCAGGTGCGCTACAGTCGTCATGTTTTTTGTGGCTGAGTTCTACAGAATTGATTTCGAACCGATTCCGGAATGGATTTGACGGATATTTGGGATAGGTTGGTGTGGCGGCGCTAGTGTTTATCGTATATTAATTCAAATGTTTATACACATTTTTTTAAATATTTTTGTTCGATCATGGATGTCTGTTCTCTGTATCCTGGTGGCGAACTGCTTCGTATCCTTGGCCCACCAATTATTTTTGTACACTAGGGCACTGAGGGAGCCGAAAAAATCCTTAATGGGACGGCACTGGGGCAAGTTGGTCAGGTTCGTTTCTTTCGGCACGTACGTTTTTCTGCTTACTCTAGCGTCTTCTTGGCGTAACGTCCGGCCAGAAGACGTACTTCCCATCCGCATGATGCTCCTTTAAGAACGGCAGAAAAATTTTCTCAAGACACTTCTCCTGGTACACTTGTTGATCGATGGCCAGACCGCTCGGCTTGAACCACGGCTTTGAAATCCCTTTGTCCGATATGGCGATTTACAGCATAATTTTTTTTTTTAATTTATGCTTAAACGTATATTTTACTTGGGGGGGGGGGGGGGGTGTGGCCGACTTGTCACTGGAATAGATGATGTCCTCTATCGGTGGGTTCGGTGAATCAAGGTATGGGAGTCCTTGTTGTCGAACAGGTTTTTCAACGCTTCTTCTTCGTCATTATCTTCGCTGGACGGCTGCTACCAGCCTTCCACTATACGCTCCGGGATGCCAGGATCCGGTAAACTATACTCACGGGCACGTTTTCGTCTCGAAAGTGGTCTACCGTAAACTTTTTCCGCGATGACTATGCGTTTCGTAAAACCGTACAACACGCTCGCGGAGTGTTTGCTGTTTCGATGCCATTTTCGATTGAACTGACAGCACCCGAGCGAAATGAAACATGGGGAAAACATTTCTAGGGAGTCCAGAAAGCAATTCTCTTGGAGAAAAATTTTTACGCTCTTTACTTTAATTACAAAAAGGTATTGAAATCATTCTCAGTTTTTATTGAACACCCGTTATTATAAAACTATGATCATAAGGTTACCAAATGGGTTAAGTGACAATGAAGGACACGTTGAGTTTTATCCGAGAGTAATTAGTACCAATATTGAATGAAAATAACCTGCTTAGACCAAAGTTCTGATTGACCTATCTACCAAATTCTGACAAAAAAAATTCTGACACAGGAAATTCAATAAGATTTGCGTAGCGTCGATTTTTTTGGCCCATTACGCCCCCTTCAGCGGGTTACGAAGTTCGTAATAAGCCCTATTTACAGCTGCAATACGCCTGTTTACCTCGCAAGTAACATCTTTATCGCACGTCACTAGAGTTCCAAGGTACACTAATTCATCTACAATTTTAAAGGCTTTTTCACGGCACGTCGATCGATCCCGATAACATCGATATCATCCGCAAAACTCAGGAGCATATGCGATCGTGTGTTGGTGATACCGCTCCTCTGCACACCAACTCTATCGCTCCCTCGAGCGCTATGTTGAACAGTAGGTTCGACAGTGCATCACCCTGCTTCAATCCATCCAAGGTTACGAAGGATGTCGAAATCTTAACCGCAACCCTTACACTTGATTTCGATTCATCCACCGTTACACGAATCAGCCGTATTCGTTTCGTCGGAAAACCAACTTCTAGCATAATTTAACAGGTTTCATTTGATTTCACTGAATCGCACGCCGCCTTGAAATCTACGAACAGATGGTGAACAGATGATGGAAGTGTCTGCAAGTTGTACTCCCGGAATTTATCGAGGATTTGTCTCAGGATAAATATTTGATCCGTCGTTGATCGACCCTCACGAAAACCGGATTGATATTCGTAGATGAAGGACTCCTCAAGCGGTCTCAATCTGTTGAACAGAATATGGAACATGATATTGAACGCCGAATGTGGAAGGGTAGTTCCTCGGTAATTATTATAATTATCAGTCTGTGCCCTTTCTTAAAGAGGAGGCAAATGAGACCGTCAGGCACTTCTTCCTTCTATATTTTCGTCATAATATGGTGTAGGACTTGATATAGTTGCTCACTGCCGTGTTTAAGAAGTTCAGCCGGGAACTGGTCGTTCCCGCAGCTTAATGTTTCAGCTCCTTGATAGCTTTTCTAAACTCATCTAGTGTGGGCAGCACAACAGCTTGTCCGTCATCGTTAATGTTTATTATGTACTCTGATACTCCTTCGCTTCCACCGTTAAATAAAATCTAAAAATAATTCTTCCACCTGCCAAACAATTTTACTATTACAGTTTAATAAATTTGTGTAAACTCCTAGGACACCTTGTGAGATATCACTGCCCCACTTCACTACAAACAATCCCAAATAAAAGATTGTTAAAAAAACTGGGATGGGACGCGCGGATAAAACAAAAACAACTGTCCAAAAAAACCAGCTCTCAAATGTCAATATGAGCGAGAGTATGGAAGTATGCCAGTAATATATAAGGAAGAATGAGAAAAATTCTAGCATTATGGTATAATCCGCAAATCCCATCCCAGTTAAGAATTCTTTAATTTCACTATTCCTTCACTTCACAAGTTTCTTAGAAATCCCTTGTTGCGACTATCTACTTAAACAATTTCACTAAACAACTGAAAAATAAAAATATGAACCACAAACATATTAAGATGTTTTCACCATCTTTATTATATTCTTATCACATAAGAATTAAAAATACTTTTTTTTAAATATTTAACTATATAAAGTATCATTTCTTTGATTTCTCCGCTTCTGTTCGCTCATTGCGCTCTTTCGACGCAATTCATTCGGTTCTGTCAAGTTTCTATCACCGTAATCTCTTCATTTAGAACGATAGTAGCACATTGGTGACACCATTAGCCAGATTGCACCACTAGCTACAAGCTACACCCCTGATCTGGTTCCTGTTCGACACGGATCCCCCGGGTACTGGCACCTACACAAATTCCGTCACGTTTCTCTCGCCGTCGCCGGCTGATTCTGACTAATTGGATTATTCCTACATGATAATAAAGCTTCACTCAGCTTAAGTAACCGTAAGTTTTTTTTTTCGTTTTCATTCGCCCGCTTCTTTACCGCCCACATGCAAAATGCTACTTGGCTGATTCTTCATTAAATACAAGCGATTCGCTCGGTCAGGTTTTGCTTATTTATATCCAGGAGAAGTAACCGAATCTCGAAACAGTCAAACGGATTTAGTAACATTCAAAAACAATGTTCAACATTCGATTTCACGATTTAAAATTGGTGACACTCCAGTCGAAGGGCCAAACACGTTAGTAAATATATATAGAGCTCTCAGCTAAGGCATGATGATAACAATGAGAAAACAATTTTCCGTAACACTTACAACAATCGCAATAGCTCTCTGGCTTTAACTATGCGGGTTTTTTTATCTGCTCTTCTAGTTGGTAATCGAATACTACGGCACAAATGTTCGGTTTGGCAGCTAGAGGATAACGTCCGAATGTCGCACTGCATGCATGCACTTGGCAGGTGCAAGATTGTCATGTGTTGTTTTAATCGACATCTAAATCACGGAAGAGAGTTTGGTGTAGGATGTGGAGGATACATTCTGGTTACTGATTTACGGAGGGAGGAAAGATCAAGCGTAAGAATATAAATAGCTGCTTGCGCTTCGATATTTACAAACACTGCACGATTTGGTTCGGTTTAATCGACACCGGCGAATCCTTGGCTGCCTTCGATAGCCTTCACCAGACGATCCTTCAGTGCCAGGTAGCTTTCGTAAGGGGGCAAATCCAGACGGTTAAAGCTATCGGGGAGGAAAATTAAAAATAATCGGATAAAATTTTGATTATCGTGTTTGTTCCTACCAGGTGTGCGCCCGAGGATAGTTTTCCGGTGTACCCCACTTCTCGATCGTGAACATCTGCGGTCCATTTGATCCGTACAGTTCCTTGAACCCATTCATCGGCACCCGGCTCGTTCCGGTCACGAACTGTAGCAGCCGCGCTCGCATCTCGTTCGAGAAGGAAAGCACCGCCCGCCAGAACCACTGAATGATCACATGATTCGCAAAGTAGTCACCTTTGTACAGTGTATTCCTCTTCCAATCTTTCACGTCAATGCTCTGGATGCCGCACATCAGCAGTTCCAGTTCATTTTCGTCGAAAATCTTCAGTAGATTCAGCGGAACGATCTGACCAAACCCGTCCAGAAATGCTTGCATTTGATCTTTAACCCGAGCCACGAAGCGCCACTCAATAACCAGCTTGATGTACTCATCCTTGTTTTCATTCGCAACCTCAATGTTGGCACCGTTGGGTTTCAGCTCCCGCTGGCTGGTGTATCCGAACGTTTCCTCGTCAACGCAGAACGTTAACATCAGCTCACTCGGATCGTTCTCCTTGATCCACAGTAGCGAATTGTAGTACTCCATGTCCACGGCTTCCATATCTTTCAGGTCGATTGGTTTCTGCAGCATCATCTTGTAGAAGGGCCGGATGAAGAACGCATCCAACAGCTTACCGTGGTAAACAGCCATCCCCGCGACTCGACCGATGAATCTGCGGAAATAGAATCGATTTTATT
This sequence comes from Topomyia yanbarensis, assembly GCF_030247195.1. Classification (NCBI taxonomy): domain Eukaryota; kingdom Metazoa; phylum Arthropoda; class Insecta; order Diptera; family Culicidae; genus Topomyia; species Topomyia yanbarensis. Next base: position 193,932,033 of record NC_080670.1, read on the forward strand.
GAAAAAGAGGTCAAATCTAGAAAGATAAGATTACCCACCGGAAGTAATGAAGATGATCCTCATTGCACAACCCACTGAACGGATTGATCTGAAGGGTGTAGTTGTCCATAGCTGAGTATTCGAACAGTCCGTAGTATGGATTGAACATCTCCTTCGACAGTAGATAGAACCATTCCCTGGCTAGTCCACCATAGTCCAAACCGGCTTCACCCTCGAACTCGATCCACAATTTCGTCTTCAGCAGGTCAATCTTGGTAATGGAATTGATGATCCGGTAGGAATCTTCCAGGATAGACGCCCGCCGCACTTTGATCTCGATTTTGTTTGGGACATTAGCCTGTTACAGAATAGAGTTGAACATAACCTTGACATATCTCGGGCTAGGAGTTACTCACCGGTTTCCTCAGCTGACCCTTAAGGTATTCGTATTTCCGCTTATAATCTCTAGAATATGGAACCACTTGGCCGGCCACATTCGGCATCGACAGACGTGGATCTTCCCATTGAGTGGTTCTTGTATCTGAAATGAAAAATCGAACTAGTTAATTGCCTCTTTCAGAAACTCACACCCGAACGCCCTACTGTGATCGATAAAGAAGATCCTCCCATCGGTATGCACTCGTTCCTCCCAGCCTTCCGGCAGTGGTGCCAGTCCGTCTTCCGGTCGTCTCGAGTCACTGATCGTCGCATTGTTCGGTGTGTTTGGCATCGGACTTGCCCGACCAGTTCGTGGATCTACCCACGACGTTTTCTTCTCGTTATGATCAATGAAGAAAACCCTTCCATTGGGAGCTAACTGCATGGACCATCCTGTTGGGAGCACTGCTTCCGCTCCAACCGGACTACTACTGGACGAATCGTTCTCATTGGAGGTAGAGGAACGTGTCGATGAGAGATCATCACCTGCATCGTTATTGTTGTTAGTTGATGAACGTCTTCCAACACCACCGCCGCCACCTCCTCCACCGCCACCACCATCAATTTCGTCTTCGGTTGTACCGCCTCCACCACCAACAGAAATGGCACCACGAACACTGCTGTCACTACCGATTGACGAGCGGCTCGAGGAGCGGCGACTAGAATCGCTCAAATGCTGCAGGATTCGGTTCTGCGCTGCGTGATCCACATCCTGGGTGGGAAGAAATACACTTCAATTACTTCCAGTTGACCGAAACCATTGGAACATCCCACCACCGACAGCTTCTAGAATAGCGATACCCGCACGAGCATAACACGATGTCTAGCCACTAGCAATAAACGCACACTATGACACTGGCAGAAGAGAAAAAAAAGCACGGCTGTAAAAACCGTTCCCTACCTCTCCGCTGGGAGCTTCTTCGTTCAGTCCGGGTATATCTTGTGGCAAGGGAGGTGCTTCCTCTTGTTCGACGGTTACTTGACGGGGCAAAGCTGGAACTGGTAAGGGCGGGAGTCTTTTTCTTCAAACCGTGCAGGAGATTCAAAATTAAGTGTTAGTTTTTTCAGAGCTTAAGAAAGACAAACGCAAACGGAGATCAATTCACCAACCTTCGACTGATACCAGCCTGGGAGGCATTAGCCATCGAAGCAACCCGCGTTGGACTCCGTACCAACGCCACCGGAAGAAGGGGTGGAGAACTGACTCGTACCGTTGGCAGAGATCGTAGTGAATCCGACCGGAACACTACCGGATCGTCGCTCGTGGAAACAGTTGCCGCACCCATTGTCGCCAGCGAGGAAACTGAATTGTTCAAAGAAGCATCGAGACGACTTGCGGCCTGCTCGGAGGTTAGGCTTACGTTACTCGCCTGAATGGAAAGTGCTATATTTAGAATCTACAAAACAACACACAACACAAAATCTATAACTATAGGTATGGTGCAAGAAACAACCTCTCGAACATCGCAAACATCGATCAATCAACAACAAACACGCACGCACACGACATCCACTCGAAACCACCTCTTGATCGTCCGAGTCAAAGTAGAGGCTCAGTACATCGACGCCGATATCATCTTCAACCGGAAAACCGAATTCTTCGGCGCTTCCTGTTGCTTCTACATCACGACCAGGTTCATCCTCGAGAACCGGTGAGGATTGTGAGTCAACCGTTTGGCTACGAGAGACCAGCCGGCCACGATTTGGCAGATCTACAGTAGCTTTTTTGCCTTCGTTGACATCTTCTTCTTCTTCCTCCTCCTCCTCCTCCTCCTCATCCACGTTAATCAAACTAGGTGAATCGTTGTCGGAACCAACGGCATCGGTGCCCTTGGGATGGTTTTGTTACCGTTTTTGAACGTGATTTCAAAAATTATAAAATTCCAACGAACGAAAAATATGGGAAGGCATGCGTTGAGAAGAACAAAATGAAAAAAAAATACAAAATTGCGCACAAACACAACATGCGATTGTTTGTATCGGTTGGCTGGCTATGGGACACGCGCTGTTGGTGTGTATGTTTTGGTTGTGGTTAAGGTACTGAAATGATTACCGGATGACGTCGGTTATATTTACCGTAATGTTATCGTCCACGCTGATATGAACACGTCTTTGGAAGGCAGCTGCCATGTCGTTGTCCTGGGATGATTGCGTTAGGCTGAAACAGAGTTGGAAGGTTAGTACAACAGTAGAGAGGTGAATGGGGGGCTTAAAGTATACAGAACAACTTTTTCTATCGGTTATAGTGTCATTAAAAAGAATAGATTTGAGCTCTCGGAAGCTTGCTTCCATGACTCTACAAATTGAGAAATACATAAAAGGACTACACTTCCTTAGGAATCAACCTAGAAAATTACATTTGCAGCCAGACTTCCCATTTACAGTTGTTGCCAGACTTCCCATGAACATCGACAAGTTTGTGTCTGTGTAAAAAATTTCGTGCACGCATTCAACCTCAGACATGTTCGCCTCGGACGTCAAGTCCAAACGAATGATGTTCAAACTTTAGTTCAAACATCCGTGTGCGGGGGTGGGCGTAGCGTAGTTGGTAAATCCCTTGCCTTGTACGCAGCGCACCTGGGTTCGAGTCCCGACCCCACACATAGGGTTAGAAATTTTTCATGAGAGATTTTTCTAACCCGAAGAGGCGAATGACCTTAAGGTTAAAACCTCTATAATCAAAATAAAAATAAAAAAAACATCCGTGTGCGTACACTGGGTGCGCACACGAGAACGGTTCACACAAGGCAAAAAGATTCAACGCTAGTGATGATGAAAGTGAAAAGGAGAAAACTGGTGCCATGAACCTTTGTGTACGAGAGGTGTACGCGCACCGCATACGTACATGGAGTTCGGTTGTAAAGGGCGAAAACGAAATTATTGCGACACCGAAAATGTCATGCCAATTTTCTTATAATGTGTAAAATCAAACCAAAATTTTAGGGTTGTTTTATACTTATACTTTTAAGTAAATATTACTTCAAAAATCAAAAGAAAAGTTAATCGATGGAACCTTGAATGTAAAATTGAACGCATTTTCGCTTGATGCCCTCCATCAAAGTCTTTACAGTGCCATCCGGTACCAGTTTCTCAGTTTTTTTCCATTTTCTTAACATGTCCTTCTCGTCTTTGACTGTCTTCTTGCTCTTCCGAAATTCCCGCTTCATCATTGCCCAGTACTGCTCCACCGGGCGCAGCTCCGGACAGTTTGGCGGATTCATGTCCTTTGGAACAAAATGGACAGAATTGGCCTCATACCACTCCAGGACACTTTTAGAATAGTGGCATGATGCCAAATCTGGCCAAAATAGCGGAACTTCGTCGTGCTGCTGCAAGAACGGCAAAAGGCGCTTCTCGAGGTACTCAGTTTTGTAGATCTCGCCATTTACAGTGCCCTTTGTCACGAAAGGCTCACTACTCAGTCCGCAAGAGCAGATGGCCTGCCAACTGAGATATTTGGAGGCGAACTTCGACATTTTCTTCTTCTTAAATTTGTCGTCCACATAGAACTTGCTCTTGCCGGTATGTATGCAGTCCAGCTCTCTTCTTTGCATTCCGGACGTAGCTCTGCGACATGCCGATCTTTTTAGCCAAATCACGGCTAGAGACGTTGGGATTTGCTTTAATCATCCGCTTCACCTTTCCCTCCGTCTTTTTGTTCTCCGGTCCCGGTTTTCTTCCAGCTCCTTTCCCGTGGTCCAACATCAACCGCTCCTGGAACCGCTTCAACACTATGGAGACGGTTGAATGGTGAATGTTCAACATTTTTCCCAACTGCCGATGCGACAAATCAGGAAATTCCAGGTGTTTGGAAAGAATTTGTTCTCTCGACTCGCGTTGGTTCACCTCCATTTTCGTTGAATCGAAAAACACGACTTCGAGATTGACAGCATGTAAACAATACACATCAATGAGAAAGTGTGCAAAATTTGGTTGATTTTTACCCAATGGTAAAAAATTTATGCCCTGTTGAATGTGTCGCAATAATTTTGTGTTCGCCCTTTATTAACATGGTTTAATCTGTTCCACAATATTCCACCACGTCACTCGATCAGTTGCTGCTTGTCTCCAACCTCTCAGGTACCCGATACTCGCCAGGTTCTGCTCCACTTGGTCCAGCCACCGGAACCGCTGCGCTCCTCTCCGTCTTGTACCTGCCGGGTTGGAGGTGAAAACCAACTTGGTGGGGTTGTTGTCCGGCATCCTCACAACATGCCCAGCCCACCGTACCCTTCCAGCTTGAGCTACTTTCCGGATACTTGGCTCACCATAGAGTCGCGCAAGTTCGTGGTTCATCTTTCTCCTCCACACGCCGTTTCGCCTGCACACCACCGAAGATCGTTCTCAGCACCCTTCTTTCGAAGACTTCGAGTGCTTGCAGATCCTCCTCGAGCATTGTCCACGTTTCGTGCCCGTAGAGAACCACCGGTCTAATCAGTGTGTTGTACATGGCGTATTTCGTGCGGTGGTGAAGCTTCCTGGATCTTAAAGTTTTGTGGAGCACGATTTCCAGAGATAATACGCTTTCGGACCTCCCGGCTGGTGTTATTGTCCGCAGTCACCAATGAGCCTAGATAGATGAACTCATCAACCACCTCGAACTCGTCGCCGACGATCGTAATACTACTGCCCAAGCGTACCCTATCGTGATCGGTTCCGCCAGCCTGTATGAACTTCGTCTTAGACACATTTATCCACGACACGAACTGTCCGGATCTCGTGAAAATCGTGCCCCGCATGTTGAACCCCGCTCTTCGCATTACACCTTCCAGCGCTATATTGAACAGCAAGCAGGACAACCCAACGCCTTGTCTTAGTCCCCTGCGTGTTTCAAACGGACCCGAAAGGCCGCCCGAAATTTTGACACAACACCTTACACCATCCATCGTAGCCTTAATCAGTCTTGTCAGCTTCCCAGGGAAGCCGTTCTCGTCCATCATTTTCCATAGCTCTACACGGTCCACCGTGTCATATGCGGTTTTAAAGTCGATGAACAGCTGATATGTCGGGACCTGGTATTCACGGCATTTTTGGAGCATTTGCCGTGTAGTAAAGATTTGGTCGTTTGTTGATCTGCCGTTGATGAAATCGGCCTGATAACTCCCGACAAATCCATTTACCAGCGGTGATAGGCGCCGGAACAGAATCTGTAAGCGGCATTTGTCACTGTGATCGCTCTGTAGTTTTCACAGTCCAATTTGTCGCCTTTCTTGTATATAGGGGTTATGACCCCTTCCTTCCACTCCTCCGGTAGCTGTTCTCTGTCCCAGATTATTTCGATTATTCGGTGGATGCATTCCATCAGTTTTTCCGGACCCACCTTGAAGAGTTCCGCTCCTAGATCATCCTTACCAGCTGCCTTGTTGCTCTTGACCTGTTGAATAGCCTCGTTAACCTCATTCATAGTGGGCGCCGGTACTAACACAATCGTCCTCCTCGAACGCCCGATTGGCCGCCTGCGCACCATTCAGATGTTCATTGTAGTACTGGCTCCACCTTTCGACCACCTCACGTTCGTCCGTCAAGATGCCACCTTCCTTGTCTCTACACATTTCGGCCCGCGGCACAAAACCGTTGCTAGAGTCATTCAGCTTCTTGAAGAACGCCCGCGTTTCCTGAGAGCGATACAGCAGCTCCATCTCCTCTCTCTCTCAGACTCTTCCAGGCGGCGCTTTTTGTCCTGAAGTCTGCTGTTTTCGCTTCCCTCGATATGACTCCACGTTCTGACGAGTAGCTTGAAGAAACATCGCTGCGCGTGCTGCATTCTTCTCGTCCAATATCTCTTGGTACTCGCCATCGAACCAATCGTTCCGTCGACTCCTCTGTACGTATCCCAGGACATCGATGAGTTCCTCCTTCGGTGGCAACGCTGCTTAAAGATGCTGCGCGTACGTTGTCGCGACGTTGGTTTCCCTCAGTCTGTCCAGGTTATACCGCGGCGGGTATAACCTGGACCGGTATCTTACACTGTTCCCTACTAATAGTTTTGGGCGCAGTTTAACCATCACCAGATAGTGATCCGAGTCGATGTTAGCGCCCCGATAGGTCCTTACGTCGATAATGTCCGATAAGTGCCGTTCATCAAGCAGAACATGATCAATTTGCGTCTCTGTGTGTTGCGATGATCTCCATGTGTATCGGTGCAGGAGGCGGTGCTGGAAGAAGGTGCTCCTTATGGCCATGTTCTTGGAGGTCTCTTAGGTTTAGGTCGTTCTCATTCGTCTTCTGGTGGGTGCTGAACCTTCCAATTACCGGTCTGTATTCCACCTCCTGGCCAACCTGAGCATTAAGGTCGCCGATGACGATCTTGACATCATGTCTTGGGTAGCGATCGTATTCAGGCTACAGCTGCGCGTAGAATTCGTCCTTGTCGTCATCGCTGAATCCGAGGTGGGGACTATGCACGTTAATTATGCTTATGTTGAAGAACCGGCCCTTAAACCTCAACCTGCACATTCTGTCGCTGACCGGCCACCATCCGATCACACGCTTTTGCATTTCCCCACCACCATAAAAGCTGTTCCCAGCTCGTGTGTATTGCCGCAGCTCTGACAGATGGTGTGGTTCCCGCGAAAGACGCTGCAATGTCGAACTTGCGGTCTTTCACTATATCGGCAAGTATGCGAGCGCTCCCAATAAAGTTACGCGACCAGCAGTTCCATGTCCCAAATTTCCAGTCTCTAGCCCGTTTCCGTTGCGTACGTCTGTGCCAATTGTGTCCATCCGAAATTTCTTGTTGAACTTCCTGAGCATGCTATTTTTATGGGCGGCTAGCTAGGCCTGCGCCAACTTTGCAGTAACGCTGAAGGATCACGGGAGGAGAGAGATTTGGGCTAAGCGTTTATTTAAAGGCGGCGCTGGCTCGCCTTATCATACATATCTTCAACAATTAACTCAACATTTACTCGATCACTTTGAGCTTATTTATGTTCAACTCCATACCATTGAGTTTACACCAATTTTGAACTAAGTCGATCTCAATTTGAAGAAATACGCAGTCTACAGCTGATTTCATCTTTCGAAAGATCTTTAGATCGTCCGCATATAACAGCTTTCCAGACTGGATTCGCTCACAGAGGTCATTAATGAATAAGAAGAATATAAAAGGCCCCAGGTGACTGCCTTGCGGAACTCCAGTCGGTAATTTGAAAAGTCAAGTTAATGTTCACAACTTTTACGTAAGCAAATCTATTGTCTAGATAGGACTACAGTCAATTAATTTAAACAAATGGGAAAGCCGAGCTTTTCCGATTTATTGATAGCAACATTATGCGGAGCTGTATCGGAAGCTTTTGAAAAAAAAAAACAAAGTACACCGCGTCTATTTGGTGTCGTTCTTCCATAGCGAAGTACAAAACACTGGTGTAAACCAATAGGTTTGAAAGAGTCGAGCGCTTCTTTGCAAAGCTATGCTGGAATTTATCATTATTATTGTTTATTGGTGTTTTAACCGAATGGTCATTCGCCCATTCTTTTTTTTTTGGGATATTTTCTCTTGAACGGGTTGGTTGTCTATTCGGTTGAACGGGGTCGTCTCCAGCATCCGGACGGGATGTGGCAGAGGATCCACGGTTGGTTGGTTTTTACTTCGGTAGTGACTGTGGTTGTTCCATGTTGGCTCGTCGCTTCAGTAGGTGGGGAGACCGGTTGCAGACGATCCGCTGGTCCAAGACACCGCAAGAGTGTGCCAGAGGGTCCATTGAAGCGTAAAGGAGATCGATACTGCGCGGTGGTCACGATAGATGTGAAGAATGCATTTAACAGCGCCAGCTGGGAAGCCATCGCTGCAGCGATGCACAGAATAAGGGTTCCGACTATCTATGCCAGATCCTGAAGAGCTACTTCCAGAGCAGAGTGCTGCTGTACGAGACGAGCGAATGGCAGAAGTCAATGCGAGTCACAGCGGGCGTTCCTCAGGGCTCCATTCTGGGTCCTACTCTTTGCAACGGGATGTACGATGGAGTCCTAGCACTGCGGTTGCCCAGGAAAATCGTGGGTTTCGCGGACGACGTGTCACTAACGGTGATGGGTGAAACACTTAAAGAAGTGGTGGTGTCGGTGACGGAGACAATAGACGCAATCGAGAGCTGGATGAACGAGGTCAAGCTGCAAATAGCCCACCACAAGACGGAGGCCAGCAACTGCAAAGCGGTTCAGCGGATGCTGATCGACACCGGAGGGCACGTGATTGCATCGAAGCGTGCACTAAAGCAATTGGTAGTGATAATCGACGACAGGTTGAGCTTCAACAACCACGTCGACTATGTCTGCGAAAAGTCGGCGAAATTAACGAACGCAATAGTGAGAAGCAGCACGAAATGTCTGCTATCTACTGTTTCGTCATCGATACTCCGATATGGGGTTCCTGCCTGGGGTGCTGCGCCGAAAACCAAGCGGAACCGTGAATAGCTGAACAGGACATTCCGGCTGATGGCCGTACGAGTCGCAAATGCCTACAGAATAATATCGTCGGAGGCAGTATGCGTTATCGCCGGAATGATCCCCATCTGCATCACCCTGGCGGAGGACGTGGAATGCTACCAGCGGAGAAATGCACGTAACGCAAGGAGACTGGTCCGAGCGGACTCGTTGGCTAAATGGCAGCAGGAGTGGGACAACGCGGATAAAGAAAGGTGGACTCACCGACTCATTCCAAATGCGTCGTGCATAAGAAGCATGGAAAGGTGAACTTCCATCGCCGGATAGACCTCAGCACCTACTGGCTGACCCGTTGAGTAGGCTAGATCCACCGCGGACCAGATCGAGTAGATCGGGACGACGCGGAGAGATAAATGGTTACGGGAGAACCTCCCTCACCGGGGAATTCTTCGTCGGAGTAGGCTAGATCCATTGTCGGGGACACGACCGAGTAGTTCGCGAACAAGTAAGGGCGAGAGCTTAATGGCTCATTGGTAAAGTAGAGCGAAAAGGGAACGAGAGGAAGCCAAAGGTCTCACGAAATTGTGGTGCTAAAATCAAAGGTATCGGGAAAACTTCTTTCGCTGAGGAACTCTCAGTCGGCGTAAGCTAGATTCACCGCCGGGGAGTAGACTGAGAAGACCGCGGCTAGACACCTTGACCTTGACACCTGGCTGGTTGGCTCGGTTTCGGGAGAACTTCTCTCGCCGGGGAATTCTCCGTCGGAGTAGGCTAAGTCCACCGTCAAGGACTAGACTGAGTAGTTCGCGACTAAGTCGGGAGCTCAACGAGTAAATGGTGCTGAATTGCACGGGAAGGGAGTTGCGGTGCTAACTGGTACAAAAGAGCCGAGTCGTGGTGCTAACTGACACAAGGGAGCCAAAGGGCTCGGTGAATTAGACAATCTGAAGTTAGCCGCCCAGATTGTCTTCGTAGGGGAGGAGTACTAAGTCTCGACTCACAGCCAGCTCTCCGACTGCCATGCAGAAATTGCCAGTCTGTGTGGATGGTGGAGAACTAGTGATGTGTTGAGCAGTGGGGCTCTAACCCTACTGAAGGAACTAACTAGTAGAATTAGAGTGGGTGCCATGCACATAAAAACCCCTCCCGGAAGTAATGCCGTAAGGTAGTGCCGGGGAGGAATCAGGTTCTGGGCAGAAGCAATTGTTTTTAGCGGGTTGGGTAATGGCAGTCCAAACCTGTTCTCTGAGACATTTGAGTTTTTGTACATTTTTTTCCGGTCTCAGGGTTTCCTTGAATTTTTTTAATGCTCTAAAAAAAGGGTCCATTAAAAATGTAGTTGTGGTGTGTCTCTCGGTGAGATGCCTTCGAGGGTTCGGTCTTGACTGATCTAGGACATGTTGGTGGCTGGTAAGGATTAGTTAGAAGAGTACTTCGGTTGATGGTGGTGTTGCCGGCCACGGGCGCCCGCTCCATTGCTGGGGCATGATGTGGCAGAGGCCCCTTCGCTAATGTGAGTGGTGGTTCTAGGTTGGCTCTTCGAGGGCTTCGTTCTTAACTGGTCTAGGCAGTGGAAGACCGCTCCGGCATCCGGTAAGGGGTGTGGTAGAGGGCCCACAATCGATTGTGATCCGCTAGTGGTAGGATTGATTGTAGTAGACTAGTGAGGGCCACGAAAAAGCTCTCCATCAGCCGGCGAAAATGGGGCAGAGGACCCACGCTTACTCTGGTTGATTCAGATGCTGTCGAATAAACGGGTGTCCTTGAAAAATAGAAGTGCTTCCTCCCGGACCGGGTCGTTGGACAGCACGTCTCGGATTGAATCGGTCAGATACGTACTGTCGCTGAGGGTCCTCAAGTTCCCGGCAGTTGCATAAGAGGTGTTCAACAGAGAGTCGGGTATTGCATGTGGTACACTCCGGTGTTGGTTCCCTAGAGATGGTGCGGGCATGAGTAATTCTCGTGTGTCCCACCCGGAGTTGGGAGAGTTTTCGCTGTTCTTTAAAACTGGCTCAGTCAAACCAGAGGTCAGCAGATCCCTTGTCTTTCTGTGTGTGGCCTCGAGCCGCCAGTGGTTAGTGAATCCGTTCCGCAGGTTCATGTTGAATTCTCTGTATATGTCGATTGATGGTATTTCTTCTGGTAGTCGGGCTCGGGCATGTCTGCCGTGTAGGGCTAGCCGGTCGGCATCTATGTTCCCTCTGATGCTACTATGGCCAGGAATCCAGCACAGTGTGATAAGTAGGTCTCGGTGGGACTCGTTGGTCTGTACGAATGGTTGGGTTGAAGTTCCTGATTCGATGTCCCGTGTAGGACTGACAAGGAATCGGTTAAAATTGCGGTTACTTCATCTGTGTCTCTTTTAGCCATTGCCTGACTGAGCAAGAGAACAGTTGTTGGTATTTCCGGTTGATGAGTTGACTATATTTTGGTATGATACTGCTCGGGGGTCTCCGGCCTCTATTGTACGGGTGAGGCTGTCGTCAATGTTAGGTCCAGGGTCGTGCCAGACTCGTGGTCCTATGCAATGTGGTCGGGCGATGGTAGCTGGGAATTTGTTGGTGAATTCCAGGTGAAAGTTGGCTGCGATGGTGAGGAGGTGGTATTTGTCACCCGGCCCTGGCTGTTTCCCAACACAAGGGAGTACTCCGTCCTCTACACTGCCTGCTTCGGCAGGGGTGCTAGGTAGTAGTCCGCAGGCTAACCGCACCGCTCCGTGGTATAGTGGCCCGATGATGGTGGGGAGCCCATCTAAGTTTCGGCACGTGAGTTCGATCCCGTAGAAAATTTTGCTGTTTATTGAGGATCGTCCGATGTTGAGTGCCATTGTTTTTGGGGTGACGGGAGCAGATAGTGCGGACCAGCCACTTTCTGATTTCGCTGGAATTTAGGTGACAGATTATCATTATCCTCATCACACTTGGCTGATTGGGCCACATAAAATAACAGTGGAATACTCATGAAGAATCGCGGAATACATGAATTCTAAATTATCCCTCCATTCGACAACCTAATAAAAAACTAAACTAATAACAAGCCAGTCCTAAGCTATCACTTTTAATCGATTAACAAAAGTAAGCCGACAAGCGAGCTTGCTTCACTTTTAAGTTAAAGTTTTCGTCAGCTCATCGGTTCACAAAGGAGCTAATGAAAAAGCCTAAAATTTGTACTGTGTCAAATTGAACTGAGCTGAAATGTTGCTCACAAGAATTGGTCTACTTTGGTAAACTGAACGGTTTGGAACCGGCCATCAGTTGGGATAAGCTTGTTTAGCAGTATAATAATAAGGTATACTGCTTGCACTTTGAGTTAGCTACCAGCATTACCAAATTTGACGATGTTTTCGGTGACCGAAACAATTAATTAAAAATAAAACTCACACGGCAGTAGGTCGCTCCCATTGTGTGGATCGTGCCAAATGATTCACGTAGTAAGTACGCCCGTTGGCATCCTGCCGTTCTTCCCATCCGGATGGTAGAACATCAACTGCCCCACCGCCACCATTCGAACTCTGCAAAAGAATATAAATATTATTGTAAGCTCCTCTCAACCAATCAAGCATTCCGTCTACTCACACTAGAGATTGAATTATTCGTTTCGATGATTTCCCAATCGGTCTCCCCGGAAGCATTCAAATCCTGAACGTAGGCGTGATACAGATCCAGCTGACCGCGCACTTTTGATCGGGCACTAAAAGCAAACATATAATCGTGTTAGAATCGTCCAATAAAATACCACTTCATCGCTTGGAGTTTCACGGTAGATAAACGTGCTCAGATGAGTATACAAACAAATGCGTCGACAAATTCCTGATCGAATATAAAACCGCTGATAAAAGCCAATAAAAAGAAGAAAAACAAATGAAACTGAAATTAACCAAACAAAGCAAGCCGAACGGAAGAGAAAAATAAACCCAAACATACCCTACTGACCTGCGCGGCCGCAGTGGATAGCTTTTGTTCGGAATCGGTGCCCCGTCGGCCGTTTCCTTCGGCAGCTGTGACAACGGTAGTTCCACCATCCCGAGGAAGTCATCCCGGGTTAGCCGGTTCTCGTCGAACACCTGAAAGACCAGCTTGTGCTCGTTCGGTTTCACCCGGAAGATGAACTCTTCGTCCCACCGGGGGTTGAGTGTTTTCTTTTTGGTTTTCGTTAGCACCGAATCGATGTTTTCGTCGCCGGCTATGGTGTTCAGGTCGATGCGGACGTATGGGTCGCTGATGTGAGGAGGGAAAGGAAGGTGTTATTCTTGTTCCGGGGTTATTTTTATACGAAGAGTTGGAATTTTTTTAGTTGTTGAATAATGTACAAATGAGCGGGGAAAATTACAATTTGGAAGATCAGATCATGGTTGTACTGATTATTATTATTAACCGACTGTTACTATAGAGTGCAAGTTTACTTTGTAAAAACCGGATATTTATTAATCCGCTTTTACGCAGCCGAGTTTTGCGGGTGCGCACTTTTTAGGGGACTACTTCGAAGAAAGGGTTCGAATTTTACGCATGAAGAATCCCACCAATATTTGCATTCTAGGAAGTATTTAAAAGGTTTGAGGAACATGACCTGCTCTTCCAAATTTTTAGGCTGAAATGTGATTTTTTTTTCTTCAACAAATAGTGCCATACATACAGCCATACAGCATGGGTAGACGTAATTTACCGACGAACGCCAATGAAAATCGCTGGAAGTATGAAACGTTAACATACCTAGCGCCGAAAATGTCCTTTTTCGCCAATTGTTGACCAGCAATGACCTTTATCCGCAGACGAGAGCAGGCACCATCTTCGTTCTGAAAGGATCAAATATTCTTTATTGATAACTATGCATTATATATATATATATATTATATAGTTATTATATAGTATATATATATATATATATATATATATATATATATATATATATATTATAGTATATATAGTATATATATATATATATTATATATATATATATATAGTATATATATATATATAGTATATATATATATATATTATATATATATATATATATATATATATATATATATATATATATATATATTATATATATATATATATAGTATATATATATATATATATATATATATATATATATATATATATATATATATATATATATATATATATATATATATATATATATATATATTATATATATATATATATATATTATATATATATATATATATATATATATATATATATATATATATATATATATATATATATATATATATATATATATATATATATATATATATATATATATATATATATATATATATATATATATATATATATATATATATATATATATTATATATATATATATATATATATATATATATATATATATATATATATATATATATATATATATATATATATATATATATATATATATATATATATATATATATATATATATATATATATATATATATATATACTTTTTTAGCGGGCTATACTGCCCATAACAGCATAAGAGTCCCATGTTGAAAAACAGCAAGCCGAGAAAAAACGCTGTTCAAGATTGTCCCATCCATTGAGCCAAATGGATGGGACAACCCTGTTTTGGTATTTTTTTATATTTTCTGAACAAACCCGGTAATCTTATTTGTGCAGTGTGTTTCAGTGGTGATACAGAATACAATGCAACGGATAACTCATTTTCGACAAAAATCCACATGGGACTCTTCTGCGTTTATGGGCAGTATAGCAGTTTATAGCTTAGAAGATCTCGGTCCCTCCCGCGATGCAATATTTGCAAAATCGGACGAAATGGCGACTGTCTGGCAAGTATACACCGATCCTCCGGAGGAGGATTTAAATTTTGTGCATGTTTGTCTCGAAATGTGTAACGTCAAGTTCTCTATTTTGTTTAGTCCAATGTATCATGCTTCTAACAACGCATGCTAAGTCGTCAGTGGAGCAATTAAAACTTCTTCTTGTTCTACCTGATCTCCTCTTGGGCCTCCTAGGTCTAAAGCGGATCAATCGACTATTAACCGTTGTGTGTCCAAAAACACCTTTAACAGGCCGACAAGGGTACCCGGGTACCCGCAAATTGAAATGCTCATAACTATGGCTTTCTTTAACCGATTTGGACAATTTTAGATGTTTTGGGTTCAAAAACTCATCCATTGAACCGGATGAATGCACCTAATTCTTAGTAATCCGGATTTTTCGGAGTAATGTTCCAGTACTAGGGCACGATTTGTAAATTTCAATTATATCCTAGCAATATGAGTATCAAAACTCTTCAAATTGCTTCGGAAGTCTCCGTTTGTATACTTATACCTTGAATATGTAACAGAACGTAACGTTATAAGCGAACGAGAACTAACAGAATAAATAATCGTTCACTTCTAGTTTACCTACGATCCAGTGAGTATGCTCTTTTCCGCCAATTCCGAAAAACCTTTTTTATTACAGGTGGTATCTTTAAAGCAGACAATCCAATGAATAATAGGATTGACCGGATTTTAGTGTGCTTTAGCACCTTGAAGAATACCAAATATCATGTGATGGGATGATCGGAGGATTAGAGAAGCAACCCCCCCCCCCCCCCCCTTCCCCCTGACACTGAATAAAAAGCCCCCTTAATATCCAAAAAAGAACTTATTAGCATAGGCCATTTGAATTTCTGTTGCGAGCCACGCAAAACAACCGTTCGTCCTTTTGCCTTAGCGGAAGCCAAATTGTGTGTCTGGCAGTAAACCATTTACTTCGATCCGATTGTCGAGGGGGATTATTTTATCGAACAACTCCGGATACAGGACAGCATATCTATCGGTCGATACGAATTGTGGTCGGAAGCTGGTTTTCCAGCTTTTTTGGATGGCGATGACCTTCACTTGTCTCCAGTCTTGAGGGACAATGTTACTCAAGAAACTTTTTAATTAATTTCAACAAGCGTCTCTTGGCAGAGTCTGCCTGAACAAGTTGAATTTGATTCTGTCTGGTCCTGGGGCTTTATTGTTACAGGAGCAAGTAAGAACTCCACCATCGGAAAAGGTGTATCGTTCGCACCATCGTGAGAAGACACGGTGCGGTAGATTTCTTGTGCCGGGGCGGAATCCGGACAAACCTTCTTGGCGGTTTGAATATTCCACGCACTCGTTGGTACTGTTTTGGTTTCCCATACGCCTGGCCATGTCCCAAAGAGTGCTCATCGATGTTTCTCTTGTTAACCCGCCGACATACCGACGCTAGTGGCTACGTTTCTTGGCTTTCATAAACTCTTCATTCGCGTTTCTAATATCGCGTACTGTTGATGGTTAGTGGCTAACCCGCCGTTCCGGAAGGCTGCAAATGCAAGGCAGCTTTCTCCGTGTACGCGTTTGAGCATTTTCGTCCCACCACAGGTTGGGACGCGTTTAGTCTGAACTTGCCATACTGTCGTTGCCGCAAAGCTTGTGGAGTGAAGTAGATCGATTTTCGTCATGAAGGTAACCCCATGCCATCGGTGGCCAACTGAGGCTCTATGGGGAATGTACACTGCTGACCAATAAAATAGGTGTGAGATAAAAATAATGAAATTTTGAGTTTTCTCTTAAAATATTTTTTTATTCCAATATTTTATAATTAGGCACAGTCGTAAATATGAAAAAGAACACTTTTCTTTGTAAATTAATTGTTATGCTTTACCGTAACTCTCTCTTCTCCATGAAATCCAAAAAAGTACCTGGTCAATGAAATAGGTGTATTGTAATCCATTGCATTAAAATTTTTCAAATCCAACGATTTTAAGACTAATATTTTTAACACCTAGTAACCTGTGTAACCTCCCTTATTCAACCAAATTTCATCCATTCGCCTTGGCATTGAGTCATTCAAACGCTGATGAGTTTCCGTTGACATAGTGTACCATTCCTTTTAAGCTGCTTCCCACAAACGACCCTTATTTCTGAAATGTTGACCGGATAACTTTTTTTCCCGTAGATTTTCTACGGGATTGATGACAGGAATTTGGTAGGATTCGAAATTATAGTCACTTTATTATCCCGAAATCATTCCTTTACATACTTCTATGCGTGTTTTCGATCAATATCTTACTGAAACTGCCATATAAAGGCACGTTATCTTTGGCATAGGACTGCATGACATTTTTAGGATGTCCATCCTTGTGCCTTGCATTCGAATCTTACCATTATAGTGGTGTTGCGAAAAATAGGATCTGCGCCATTCCACGAAAAGTAGTCCCAAACCTCATTGTTCTCACCTCCGTGCTTTACCATATTTTGCGTGTGTCGCAGATCAAACTTTTTGCACTTTGGACGTCTAACGTTTCGTTGTACATCGGAGGAAAACAGGTTTATCTTCGATTCGTCCCTGCGAAAGATATGTCGACATTTTTTGATTCCTTCTGAACCAGGCCCATTAACGGTATTGAAAAGTAAATTGTATATTTCTGTGATTGCTTTTGCTTCGCAATAGTGAAACCTTTTCAGCAATTCTTTCTGGAAGATTGGAATTTTGCAGCTTACGGCGAACTGTTCTTGGACTTACCACACTTCCAGTTTGTGTTGTAATAGTCGTGGACGACGCGAATGGATCAGATTTCGCCAATAATGCAATACAATGCCGAAGTGTATTCGCGATTTATTTGTACGTCTTATCTTCTTTAACAAAATTTCTTATCAAAACTCGTTCCACTTGAACACAGTGAGATGTTCGACCCATTCTATAACAAATCTTTGACTTATTCAACATTTAAATACATTTATTAACACACCGAATACAAACTTTACCAAATAAAACATATAATGGTATTAAGTAAAATAGTAACCCGTTAATATATTTCACACACCTATTATACTGCCGTTCTAAGCATAATTGTCCCATGTATATAGGGAATCCCATAGAACATGGGACAAATATGCTTATAACGGCAGTATATTGACCACACAAAAAACCTGCGGCAGTCTTGTTTTGCTTCTTGACAAAGATTGCAAATATAATCAGCGCCAACAACCCACTAGTAACTTGACAGATACCAAGGCTTGTGTTTGCGGTAGGTGTGATTGAGACTGCTGTAACTTGGTACGTGTAATTGAGAGAAAAACGAAATAATCTATCACACACCTATTTTATTGGCCAGCAGTGTAGGTGGAAACAATGCAAAGCAATTCTTGACTGGCAAGCGAAAACTCCAATGCCTGATTTCAAGAAGAGGTTGGTTCTATTGAAGGAATAGCGCTTTTTGATCCCCAAAAGTACTCCTTCATAAGTATTCTAGATCCAAGCGAATAATATTTAACCCTTAAATGCGAAATGTTGTTTTAAAACAATATTGCGAAAACCATCGCAAAATTATCGCAGTAACGTATAAAAGCTGTGAGACAATTTTCAGAAATTTTGAAAAAATTGGTTTGCGCCTTTAAGGGTTAAATCGTGAAAGTTGAGATATATTTCTGAAGTAAGTCATGTTTCACATAATGGAAATGCAAATGCCATCGCATTACAAATTATTTAGTAAAAATTTAAAAGAATCGATTTTCGGGATAATGCTTTTGCAATTCCACCGTAGAATAGTGATCGAATCCGTGACCTCGTTAAAGGTATTAGCCATCGGACGATACAATCGCTGAAAGGAGGATCCATTTTGCAGTTAACTGCATTAAGAATGCTTTTACTGCTGGAAGAAAGCTTACCAGTATGCCTTTAAGAGGCTTAGAAATACTTAAAGCTGTAAAAATACGGTCCACAATATTTCACACAGAATTACATTAAGGCCATCGCTGGTTTCTTTCTCTGGCTGAGATATGGGAACACTTGGGGTTTTTGATGTCCCAGGAAGTGCTGGGGACTCCTTTTCTGAGCTCAGCTTTTCGAGACCAGGAGCTACTGACATCGGTTTTGCACCAGTATTTCCTCGAGTAGTTATTTTTGGACGGCCTTGAAGACACCTTCTGGACTTTACAACGAAACTTAGGAGGGGAAATTTTCCTCCTTTTTTCTATTGCTTCTAGGCACAGCAGATTGCCCCTCCTAAGAGTCATCAGAGTCACATTCGTCACTAGACAAATTAGTATAGATATTCGTAAAGACGGTGGCGTAGCTATCTTTAGCATTTCTGCATAAGATCGCTTAGAGCGTCCCTGAAGGAAGCGCTTCACTGCCGTTCTACGCATAACTGTCCCATGTATATAGGGAATCCCATAGAACATGGGACAAATATGCTTATAACGACAATTCAGTTCATCTGCTATTTGTACCTTAGGACAAGTCTGGAGATCATATGGATCTCCCTCACATTAGAGACTCTTCATAACATCCCTTACACAGGAATCATCCACATGATTTCCACCGCATTTCGCATAACGAACCTTATTGCTACAATGGGAGGCTGTGTGTCCCATTTGTTTGCAATTAATACTGTCCAAGACCCGCGGCACAAAAAGGCGACGGTTGTCAAAGAGGAGATAGTTGGATAGAGCAGACCCTGCGAAGGTCTCCTGATAGAGTTCTGAGTTGACATATGTACTCTTCTCATCAGTTGCGACTGATGCTGAATGCAAACGCTTGCACTGCAGTATATTCACTGGGTGGAGCATGGAGTCTTTAAAATAGCCAACCTCATGGGTCAGCAGATCCGCGCAATTCAAACTCGAATCGGAAACGACCCCACAGATTTCCACCTGTTTTGCTGGTACATATACTTTGTACTCCTTCGTAAAGGGCCCGTAGCCAGCAATATCATTTGCCTGCTTCAAACTATTTACCACCACTTGAAGCTTATCAAGGCGAATTTTTGGCATTTCTGTCACGGCTGAATATCGTTCCGTCAAAACTCGCATGGTCCGGTCGAGGAGCCTGGATATATTTTGAGCCGAGGAGACTATTTTATTCCGACCTCCATCTCACTTTGACACGAAACATTGTCAGGGCCCAGTGCAGAATTATAAGAGACGGGAATGGGAATGTAAAATAATGGTGGTACTTAACTACAGTTATATTCGCACTGCACACAGCAGTAGCCGAAGATAAGGATACACCAATGCCGTAAAAATTAATCGAAGCAACCCAGTTTTTCATTCTAAAACGTTTTGCTTGCTGGCCCTTCCTCTTCTGTGAGCATCGGTAGGAATCATTACGGTAATTCCTTGGGGCACACTTAAACAAAACTACCTAGGTACAATGCATTATCGGCAATCAACTTACGTCTGGCTGACAACGCAATATTACCGAAAGAAAAAACGACCACAGACGAGAGCTGATAGACGCTCTTTCATGAACCTGTGTAAAAGGATGCTTGTGGCTCCTTTTTTTTGCGAAATGATGGTTCAATTGGACATACAGCGTATGCTGCTCATTTCAACATTTCTTGACCGTCGAATTTTGGGGGCCGCAATTGCTCGTGCTCTTCATTGTACTGACGACGGACAAGAGCTAGCTGACACGAGAAGCTGAACAGTTCGCGTAAAGGCTACGTTCTGCAAACCGATATGTACAGGGACTTAGACGGCAACCTTCTTACGAACGAGTGTGAGGTGACTGAGAGGTGGAAGCAGTACTATGACGAGCACCTCAACGGCGAAGCAGCACAGGACGAAGGCGGTTTCGCAACGCATCTTGGAGCACGCGCAGAAGACTGGCGGCCCTTGATCTCCAAGAAGTCAAGGAGGAGATCGATCGGCTGAAAAACAACAAAGCTGCCGGTGTAGATCAACTGCCCAGCGAGCTATTGAAATACGGTGGTGAAACACTGGCTAGAGCGCTGTACTGGGCAATCGCCAAAATTTGGGAGGAGGAAATTCTTCCGGAGGAGTGGATGGAGGATGTCGTTTGCCCAATCTACAAAAAGGGTGACAAGTTGAATTGCTGCAACTACCGCGCGATCACACTACTTAGCGCCGCCTACAAGGTTCTCTCTCAAATTCATTGCCGCCGATTGTCATCAATTGCTATGGAGTTCGTGGGGCACTACCAAGCGGGATTCATGGATTCCCACGCCACCACGGACCAAATATTCGCGATTCGGCAGGTTCTGCGGAAGTGCCGTGAATACAACGTGCCCACACATCATTTGTTCATCGATTTCAAATCGGCGTATGACACAATCAATCGAGATCAGCTATGGCAGATAATGCACGAGTACGGTTTTCCGGATAAACTAGCACGACTAGTCAAAGTGACGATGGATCGGGTGATGTGCGTTGCTCGAGTATCAGGGACACTCTCGGAGAGGGTTACGGCAAGGTGATGGTTAAGGAGAGCGGAGGATAGACACGAGTGGCACGATCTTCAGGAAGTCCGTCCAGCTTCTTGGCTTCGTCGACGACATTGACATAATGGCACGGAACTTTGAGGCGATGTCGGAAACGTACATCAAACTGAAGGCTGAAGCCAGCAGGATTGGACTTGCCATAAACGTTTCGAAGACGACAATGTGAACCTCACATTCCGAGTTCGGATTGGCGGTGACAAAATCGAGATGGTCGACTAATTCGTGTATTTGGGCTCACTGGTAACCACCGACAATGATACCAGCAGAGAAATTCAGAGACGGATCTTGGCGGGAAATCGTGCCTTCTTTGGACTACGGAGGACACTCCGGTCCAACAAAATTCGCCGCCGCACGAAGTTGATTATCTACAAGATGCTGATTAGACCGGTGGTCCTCTACGGCCATAAAACCTGTACCATGCTCGTGGAGGACCTCGTGCCTTGGAGTTTTCGAACGAAAGGTGTTGCGTACCATCTAAGGTGGCGTGCAGATGAAAGACGGAACGTGGCGCAGACGAATAAACCATGAGTCGCATCGCGCATACCGCAAAAAGGACGTTTGCGGTAGGTTGGACACGTTGTAAGAATGTCAGACGACGACCCGGTGAAGATGGTACATGAGGGCGACTCTACAGGAACAAGAAGACGGGGCGCACAGCGAGCACGGTGGATCGACCAGATAGAGGACGACATGCGGACCCTTCGAAGACCGCGAGGCTGGCGACAAGCAGAAATGGACCGAGTAGAGTAGAGAATTCTTCTGCATGCAGCAAGAAACAACAAGGCTCTAGCCTGAACGGTAAGTAGAGCTGACAAGAGCCAACTGAAACGTAGTTCAACTGGTTGTGTTGGGAGGGTATCCGTATTACTACCACCAACCAACGCTCCAAGCTTCGAGGACTGTGCTTCTATACGCGACTCTCCAATGAAATTCTGATTCTAAACCAGGTTCCTGTTTTCGACATATCCTTATTTCCGGGTGCACTTTCTGATCTTTGGCCAGCTCTAGTGCATCAACGCGTTTGTGACCATTTCGCAACAGCCACTCATAGCGTTTCTACCAGCTTCTTTTAATTGACGAGTATCATGAGTTCCTCTTTGTTTTTTTGCTTCTGGATCTTCCTAGCTCGTCGGCTGCATTGCCAGGCTGGTCTGTGTTCTACTTGGTCACTACGCAATCCTCTCCAACTAGATTGTTGAGGATAGATGAAGTGCAGGAAATACGTTTCCCAATGCCGCAGCACATCAAATTTGCGCTCCTCGCAATCCTTGTCTACATTCATTAAATATTGCAATCTCCTTCAAAATCATGCTCACCTTTTTTTCATTTTGTTCCCACAAAAGCTAGAAAAAGAAAATGGTAGTCAGAGCCACAATTGACAGCGGTCGGAAAAAATGGTGAAGTCTGCACAGAGTCGTAGCGTGCGGATGGCCAGATTGGCCCCCGCCAATGGCGCCAACTTTTGGGGGATATGTAAAATCTTGGTCTGCTTTATAAAATAAGTGAGGTTAGATCATAAAATAAGTCAGGATAGGAGTATCATTCCCGCTACGGTCCTGTTAGTCCAGAATAAACAACGAACAAGACAAAGACATAAAATTTAGACAAAAATAGCGAAAATTATTGCAAACTTTTTCCGCTCATAGAAACAAGGGGATTCCTGGAAGCGTTGGAAACTCCTTGTTTTTTCAAATGTCTAAGACCCGGTGATGTTTGTTTGGATTTGTGGCAGAGATTCCTCTTGCTGGTATATTGATGGCCTCTCAAGAGAGAAAATTGACGACGGCCTCTCAAGAGAGAAAAAAAAATATTGCTTGTAATTAGTGCAATACTGCATGCATGACACGCG
Organism: Topomyia yanbarensis; assembly: GCF_030247195.1. Classification (NCBI taxonomy): domain Eukaryota; kingdom Metazoa; phylum Arthropoda; class Insecta; order Diptera; family Culicidae; genus Topomyia; species Topomyia yanbarensis. The sequence goes on from NC_080670.1 coordinate 193,954,912, forward strand.
GCACGAACAACCGATCATGCTAACGATCCTTGTCGAAGACGACGCAAAGCAGCCACCATTTTGTCCCGTCCAGTGCGATTGCCATTCAAAATCTTCCCTCACTGGAGCAAGGGATCTTTGAAACAGCCAATTCCGTCCTTCAGTAGATACACGTATGCCAAGTTCGAATCGTTAACTACACCATCGATCTCAACTTTGTAAGCGGGTATGTAAACACGTTAGTTCTTTATAAAAGTCTTGTCGTCCGGAACGTCACTTGTTTGCTTTAGACAAAATATCACAATGCTGAGCTTATCTCGGTGAATTTTCGAGATATCTGGCGCAGCTGAATATTTCTGTGTTCTAAGGAATATTAGAATACTTTGCGGACTATGATCCGAAAAAAGATACGGTCGAACCCAGTTCAATGTGTTTGATTTTATATGGAAACTGGGAGTCGTTGATTACGAATCTTGTTCGACATCCATTTCAGGATCATTTGGGTACTTTCAGGAGAGCTCATTTATGCACGGGCCTAGAGCCAGACGCAAAGTGAAAACTGTAGAATATGAAGAAAGAGATAGAAATAGTCCCCCATATTTTTTTTTTTTGGTTTTTGTATGCCAAATGTTTTAGGACTCCATGAAATGTTGAAATATGGAGTCAATTCGAAAAAAAAAAACAATTTTTGTGATATGTATTTAAAAATTTTAGTTTAGAAATTAAAAGTAACAGACGGGCAACTTTTGTCAAAACAAATTTTACGAGAAGATACAAGATCCGCTGTTTCATGCATTTCTAAGGTATTTGGCATAGAGCTAAAATTTTGTAAAAACTCTTTTAGGAGGCACTAATGCTGTTGAGATGCGTCCGATTATTAAATTCGATAACCACCTGTTTCCCATATACGCCATTGGCACCTTAACATACAGTCTTCTGAACAGATGCTCCCTCTGTTCCATTCAAACACCTAGTTCAACTGATTTCATAAATATACAGTAAAATATTTGTGACTGATATTTACATTAAATGAACGACAGTCAAACATGAATGAAGTACGGAGTAGGTGTGTCTTGTTAGAAGATCGAACTGAAAAAGAAAGCCGAAGTAAACACAAGAGACTCATAATTTTCAATATTGCTAATATTGACTAGAATATTGCCAATCTAACTGTCGGCAATGGTTGGTGATAATCATGCTATTGATATTTTTATTTAGCTTGAACTGGAATCAGCTATTTTGGACTAAATTCTTATTAGATAATCAGTAGTTAATCATAAGGAACCAGTATTCAATCCCCAAAATCATCGTCAAAACATAACGTACAGATTGTACTTTAATTTTAGACAAAAGCCAAACTCAATTTTGACCTGGATTATACAGTTCAGCTGATAGTAAGTTGGTTCCGTTACACATACACATTTGCAGGGATCTATGACTAGATGTGACTTGAAAATAAATTTTTGGTGACCTATGCTTTAATGCTGACAAACCGATTTCAGCGGGCCGTTATCATTTGCATATATAAGCAATGTGCGACACCAATTAAATACGGATCATTTCACCGAAGTGTACTACTTCTCCTAACGGGACTTAACCTTCGCACAATTTCGACAGGTGTTGGTTGAGATATTTCGCAACTGTTATACGCACGTCGATCGGAACAAATTTTCCGGACTTTTGACAAGGACAGATCATTGACTGAACTCGGTTCACCTAGTGTGCATATACAGAGCGCCATGACAACACATTCATATTTTCTTTACACCTTATCGCAATGTTTTGCAATTGACTGCGACTACCGATGTATGAGTCATCGCCAATTTCAACCGAAAACTAATCAGTTTTTTTACGAGCCAGACTGAAACAGTGGCTAATTTTAATAGATATGTAGAACAATGTGAGACAAGATGGGCGTATCGCAACATCATCTATCAGAGAGAAAAAAATATACACGCGTTTACCACATCTACACAGTCAAAGACTTACTGTATCGGTATCGACACCTTCTTATCACGTTTTGACATTCATGACATGATACGCGAGCTTAAATATCAAGCGGCAGGTGACTATCATAATCATCCAACATTTTGGATACGCATGTATTTATGCTAATCGATTGAAGAGAAACTCTTTATAAGGCTAAAAATTGCGTTCCCATTTGTGGCTCTTAAGCAAATTTGTTAAATGTCAAAGGTATGCCCCTAATTGGCAAATAAAAGAGTAAACATACAGCTCAATTTCAGTAGCTCTGATAACAGCAAAACTCGTGGACGATAAAAACAATTCGAGATTTTTTTTATCTTCCAGCTAGCACAGCCTGGATTCCGGGTAGCATTCATAATTAATTCAGATCAATTATCACGGGGTATCTAATAGAGAACTGTTCCGCTCGAAAGGGTTTTCCAACGTGACTCTCGAAATACTCCCGGCAATCGTTACAGATATGTATCATAACACGCACAACTACTGTATAGCTATAGACGTTCTCGTCACGTCCTAGGTGTAAAAATCAAATGCGACCACGTTCGGTGCTAGTTTGTAACGCCACGGGAACCCAAAATCGATCTATATTCTCTTGGGCAAGGGTTGCCGCCGAGCTGTGGTTAAACTTCCTCTGCCACCTGTTTGTATCGGAATACATGCGCACCACACGCAAGCCGATCTGCCAGCACTGTTGTCACTGAATCATCTACCATGTCTATTACACCTGAAACTTCCCACCTCAACTGGGCTGTCCTATTTCTACGCAGATCAATGCGTCATCCAGCAAAGGCCAAATAATCCAAATGTACTTACATTAAGTTCATCTGCTCCGGCCAAGTAACCATATTCCGGGTAGGCAGCCATCGTTTGTACTCGCTAGCGCAATTGAATTCCAATGGAACCAATCAATAATACAGCAGCAGTAGGCAGCGGAAACAAAGCAATCCTGTATTTTGTTTATCGCTGAAAACAATGACGGGAATCCGTCCACTGCGGCCTCCTCAGTACTGTTGAAAGATTCTATTCCACTATATCCGGATGCGTGCACTTGAAAAAACCTTTTTTTTGCGAAAATCTCTCCGTTTTTCACTCTACTCTTACTTTGCAGGAGCCCCCGTAGAAGAAATTCCCCCTACAGGTCATACATTCTAGGTCGCCAGCATGCTAAGGCATTCGGGCCGCCTCGTAGCCAGAAAGATCGAATCCGCTGCGACTTGTTTCTCGAACTGTGCCCGGAAAACCGATACTCCCGATCCAAATCGAATAGCGCCCGAGATTATCACTTGAGATCCCGTTTGGTTTTTCTTTTTTGTATAATTTAATAAGAACACCGCATCACGGAACACTCAGACGGAACGACACACTAGCTCATCAGCAGTGTGAAAATTGCACGTACATTGCTCACACACTCTTTCGCGTCGTATGTTTCTTTTCCTTTCGGATTCTTGGCGCAAACTGACGTTTTGTTTTGTTCAGCAGCAGCTGCTGTCAGAAACGGGTGACGTTCGGTGTGTTGCTTTTTCAAACGGTTTGTTCGGGAAGGTTTCTGAATGCGCCTAAAGATAGGCTACGTATTATTTGTTATATAATATATTATATACTTCTAGAGTACAGATATAATTTTTTTTGAAGAAGCTGTGTAAGATCACGGTTAAATCACGTCAAACAAATTTTTAACCCACCATTTCAATACAACGAGCTTGTATACGCGTTCATATATATTAAGTAGCTAGTACACTACGTTATAAAAATAATTGATAAACATTTGCCGAATCTGTTGCTATAGCCACAGAGAACAGACGTACATCTTCAGCATTCAACTTGTGTTAAATTTCTAACGGTTTCGAAGGTAGTTGGGATATCCAAACCAGGTGCGCTACTGTCGTCATGTTTTTTTTTGTGGCTTAGTTCGACAGAATTGACAGCGGTTATTCATCTACCTACCCTCTAAGAACGGTTGGTTTCAAAATTGTCCAATGACGGACGTTCGTTGGACCAATCTGGACAACGTACAAATAACCGTTCAACAAACGTCCATCGTTGGACCCATGTTGAACGATTTTGAAACAATTTTTTGGACGTCTCAGTGCGTACCCACTGAGACGTCCAAAAAATTGTTTCAAAATCGTTCAACACGGGTCCAACGATGGACGTTTGTTGAACGGTTATTTGGACGTTGTCCAGATTGGTCCAACGAACGTCCGTCATTGGACAATTTTGAAACCAACCGTTCTTAGAGGGTAGTCCGAAACCGGTTTGGACTTCCAGCATGAATGCCAGCTCAAATGCATCAACCGATAGAGTCGGGATCGGTTGTTTTCTTTGAGCAAGATTCCATTGACTTATCCAGCTGCGTTGGTATTTCGCCGTTTTGACGTGTGAATTGGGAGGAAAACAAATCATTTACACGGAAAATTGGGAGGAAAACAAACCGCTTCTGGGCTTAAGGGGAGGGCGATAGTATAAAAATGCGAGATCTCAATGTGCGTATTTTAAACGTCAGATATCTCAATACTGAATCCATTCAGGATTTCGAACCGGTTCCGGAATGGATTTGACGGATAGTTGGGATAGGTTGGTGTGGCGGCGCTAGTGTTAATCGTACATTAATTCAAATGTTTACACACGATTTTTAAATATTTTTGTTCGAACATGGATGTCTGCTCTCTGTGCCATAGCGGTAGACCTACGCTTGAAGAATTATCGGCAGACTTCAACGACTGCTGACAAATAGACAAACAGTGACAGTGATTTAGAAAACTAGTGACTTGTGGCAGATGAGAATCCTGACAGGAATCGTGTACAGACCCTGGTAATTGAGATATCTGAAGTTTAAAATATGCAAAATGAAATTTCGCATACTATCGCCAATATACTATGGTTTGACTTCCCACTGAGAAGCCCAAAAAATGTTTCAAAATCGTTCAACACGGGTCAACCGTGGACGTCTGTTGGACGATTATTAGGACGTCGTCCAACGTTGGTCCAACGAACGGGTTGTTAGACGTCATCCAACAAAAGTCCTACATTGGTCGATTTTGAAACATTTTTTTTCTTAGGGATCGGCTAACTTTGATTCCTTTTTGACAGGTGATCCGCCTTTTAAGACGGATCAGAACGAGTGGTAATTCGGATCAAAAAGTAGTCTGTTTTGCATATTTTTATACAATACTGTGATTTGTTCAACTATCGATAACGGAGTTGTTTCCTCTGATCTACAAAACGATTTACTACCTAGCAGTGGGAGATTGTTCCAGTAGTTGACAGTCTACCCGTTGGCTCGATCCACCAACTAGTGGAACAAAAAATAAATTAAATAACTTAGATATTCGATAACTGTTAGCTCTCTTCTATTTAAAACTATACTGATTGAGCATCGTTTCTCTCCTGTATACTCTCTGTAACGGTGGCTTGCAAAAATAGTGCCACGTAGGAAACTATTAACACTTGCTACGTGTTTCTGTTATACTTTATCGAATAACTTAACAATGTAATACGTTATCCCTATCTGTGTATAGAATAATCTTTGTTTTCTCCTTCGAGTGCGCTCTTTTGATTGTGTGTGTGTGAGGCGCAACTTAGAAGATCTGTTTGAGCAAATTTCTGATAACTGATTAAAAAACAAAAACATACAATTACCGCTGATCGAACGGTTCCAAACTTTGCTCAAATTGCTCTTGCAGAACACTCTTGTTTTCAATTATTATTTTACTTACACACTAAACCGTTTCTTCTGCAATCCAGTGTCGATTACTTTACTTCATCAGCTGATACGTGTTTTAAACAAATATTGCAATAAACCCGAAAAAAACATGTCCGTGATGCGGTTGGACACAGCGTAAACAAACAATTTTGCCAAATGAATGCCACAGCATCCAACGATCATATTCGTCACGAAACATCATAAAATTTCGAAGGTTATGTCCGCCTCTTCCTACAACTGACCTACCCACACTCGGGATCAAATGTAATCAAATGCGCTCTTGTCATGTTTTCCTGCTGGAGTTCTCCCACTGGATCTCACTGAGCCGTCGTACTGATGTCCAGGGATCCGTGGGCTCCACTGGATGCCGCTAGGGTAGCTGCAGCTGCTGCGGCTGCCTGCTGTTGTCTCGATCGGAACAATCTCAGCGTCATCCAGGTGGCGAAGTTGTTCGGTGGAAGATGCCCAGCTGGCGGTACCCCACCCTGCTGCTGCTTGGATATCTCCTTCTGCAGCTGATATCGATAGAGCAGTGAACCGGCGATCAGTGCCGAGATGATGGTTGCCGATATGACCAGGATGAACAGGATGCTAAAGCCCGGTACTGGCATGCAGATGCCGTATACGACATCTTCAGCGATTTTGCCTTGGAATACTGTGACGGCTTCCTGTTTAGTGTCCGGATTGAAGGCCAGGTCGGCTTCGGAAATTACCTCGTAGATGCCGCTTACACCGACGTCGGCCGAGCGAATCTTCCGATCGGTAATCTTGATCGAACGACGAGAACGCCGCTGTTCGGGTACCTCATTTTGGTACGTCGGATTTCGGACATCATCCGCGTCTAGTTTAAGAGCGCGAGGTCCAGCAACGGCCGGTAATCCCATTCGTTTCTCGGCATCCATCTGGCGGGGTCCCTGAGGGAACTTTTCGTCCTCCGGAGTGGATTTGAGTGGCTGTTTTTGCGGAGGTGGCGGTTGGTGCATCTGCGGTGGCTGCTTCTTCAGCATCTCCGCTGGCATCATCGAGTGATCGTTAAGGAATAAAGATTCTAGCTCATCGATAGGATCTCGGTGCTGGAGATGATGGTATTGCAGGTATCCGCTGTCCTTTTTCTTTTGAATTGTTGGTGGCAACACTGGTTTCTTAGGGGCCGGTGGTGGCGGAGGTGGAGGCTGATTGAAGTTCTTATCGGTATGAATAATATCATCGTAGAACACATCCTGTTGGTTGCTTCCAGTATCCTCTTCGTCAGAATCTTGCAACACATCATTACTGTTCTGGTGGTTATCCAGAGTATCCTTGCGCTCTAGCAAATCGTGATGTTTGGCTCCAGGTCCGGAGCTGTGCTGACAGTGATCCAAACAACCATGTCGGCAGATCTCGACCTTACACTTTATGTGAACACTCAACGCATCTGGAAACTTGAAGGCGTGGAAGAAAGCGTACGTAATGACTGAAGCCTTATCGTCGGGGGCGCGAGCCTTCAGGAAACGGGAGATCATCTTCGGTCGCAGTACACAGCCGTACTCATCCGAGAGTTTGATCACGTGTCCGGCTCCGTCGGACGCTATGCACGATTTGACTCGCATGTCGAACTCGCCGCGGAAGTCGTTGATAGCCACTACCAGAGTCATCGTAGATCCGAGCGGGACGATTCCACTGACCGCCGGTGCCCAAGGACCCTTGCCTTGCTGAATCTCCATCCAACAGTCCACGTTGTCACCTGAAACGGAAATGATGAAAGTCGTAGTCATGTTCTAAGCAGTAAACGACAATAATCTTACCTCTAAAATCAAGCTGAATAACGTCAAGGTCAGCAATCACCATCGGAGGCTTGGACGCGGTTTTTTCGTAATCGTTGAACCATTCGCAACGTAACCGTTTCGCTTCGTCCCACACCTCCAGTAGATCCTTGTCATACTGAACAACGACGGTGTTCTCGTAGAACTGCCCGTTCAAATCCGGCTTGGTACCGCACCGAGAGTACGAGATGCGGAACGTGAAAAACGTCTTCCCCGTCGATGGTGGAACGTAGATGCAGCGTGGATCACTGTGTTGACCTGCAAACGAAAGAAGATCGGTTAGTTGCTGCGAACGGAGCCAGCAGGTTTCGGATCATGAAGTTACCTTTGGAGCTGACAATCCCCTCGAACGGGGCGGAAAAAGTTAAATGCACATCCATATGATCCTTGCCGCACATGACCTCGAGCGCGGTAATCTGGGGCATTCCGTCTGGTCGTTCCACTGGCCAGATTTCGTTCGCCGGGGCTGCCACGTTGAACTACGAGATAAAGGATAGGAGAGAAAGTAAGTCAATTAGATACGGTCATGGAGGACAAAATTGCGATTTATTCTAGACCTAGAAAAACTGGAAGAGCTAAAGGGCGAACACGAACTTATTGCGACACCGAAAATGTCATGCCAATTTCTTTATAATGTTTAAAATCAAACCAAAATTTTAGGGTAGTTTCATACATATATTTACTTCAAAAATCAAAAGAAAAGTTAATCGATGGAGCCTTGAGTGTAAAATTGAACGCGTTTTCGCTTGATGCCCTTCATCAAAGTCTTTACAGTGTCATCCGGTACCAGTTTCTCAGTTTTTTTTCCATTTTCTTAACATGTCCTCGTCTTCGACTGTCTTCTTGATCTTCCGAAGTTCCCGCTTCATCATTGCCCAGTACTGCTCCACCGGGCGCAGCTCCGGACAGTTTGGCGGATTCGTGTCCTTTGGAACAAAATAGACAGAATTGGCCTCATACCACTCCAGGACACTTTTAGAATAGTGGCATGATGCCAAATCGGGCCAAAATAGTGGAGCTTCGTCGTGCTGCTGCAAGAACGGCAAAAGGCGCTTCTCGAGGCACTCAGATTTGTAGATCTTGGCATTTACTGTGCCCTTTGTCACGAAAGGCTCAGTCCGCAAGAGCAGATGGCCTGCCAAATGAGATATTTGGAGGAGAGCTTCGACATTTTCTTCTTCTTAAATTTGTCGTCCAAATAGAACTTACTCTTGCCGGTGAAAAACTCCAGCCCCGGAATTTGCTTAAAATCGGCTTTTATATACGTTTCGTCGACCATCACACAGCAGCCATATTTTGTCAGCATCTTCTCGTAGAGCTTCCGTGCCCGAGGTTTAGCCGTCGATTGTTGCCGCTCATCGCGGTTTGGGAAGTTCTGTACCTTGTAAGTATGTAGTCCAGCTCTCTTCTTTGCATTCTGGACGTAGCTCTGCGACATGCCGATCTTTTTAGCCAAATCACGGCTTGAGACGTTGGGATTTGCCTTAATCATCCGCTTCGCCTTTCCCTCCGTCTTTTTGTTCTCCGGTCCCGGTTTTTTTCCAGCTCCTTTGCCGTGGTCCAACGTCAACCGCTCCTGGAACCGCTTCAACACTCTGGAGACGGTTGAATGGTGAATGTTCAACATTTTTCCCAACTGCCGGTGCGGTAGGTCAGGAAATTCCAGGTGTTTGGAAAGAATTTGTTCTCTCGACTCGCGTTGGTTCACCTCCATTTTCGTTGAATCGAAAAACACGACTTCGAGTTTGACAGCATGTAAACAATACAAAAAGTTATGCCCTGTTGAATGTGTCGCAATAATTTCGTGTTCGCCCTTTATGATGCAAATAGGGAATAAAATGTTACTCAATTCGATAGCAAATGTTTCAAACCCATAGAGCTGGTTCGAAATTCTGAACTGATTCAGTATCCCGGTCAACCATTCAGAATCCTGAATGAAGTCAGTATGATTCCAACCCAAATGCAACAAACGATTCTGAAGCCGATTGAGTCGGAATCGGTTGTTGCATTTTAGTTGGAATCCATACTGACTCCATTCAGAAATCCGAACCGGTTCCGAAATGGGTTTAACTGCCCACTGAGACGTCCAAAAATTGTTTCAAAATCGTTCAACACGGGTCCAACGATGGACGTTTGTTGAACGGTTATTTGTACGTTGTCCAAATTGGTCCAACGAACAGGGTGGCCAGATAGGGGGCCCTATTCTCATAGTCACGTGACCTAGTGACTAGAGGAAAATCTTGTTCTAGTCACTAGGTGACGTGACTGTGAGAATAGAGCCCAGGATTCCTTAATATCGGTAGGGTCACTAAAAGTTTATCGGTAGTTATCGGTAGGCCGGGTTGTTGTCCCAAAAACGTAGTATTGACATAGAATTTTAAAATACTGACAACACAGATCTCTGACCAAATCCAACCCAAAAAATGAATGTTGAGTAGAATGTGTCCAAAATCAATAAAAATCGGTAGTTTTCGTTAGGAATAACAAAATATCGGTAGTTTTGCCTTGGTCGTCCGTGAATCGGTAGGGAAGACCAAAATCGGTAGGACTACCGATAAATCGGTACCCTCTAAGAACGGTTGGTTTCAAAATCGTCCAGTGACGGACGTTCGTTGGACCAATTTCACCAACGTCCAAATAACCGTTCAATGAACGTCCATCGTTGGACCCGTGTTGAACGATTTTGAAACAAATTTTTGGACGTCTCAGTGGGTAGGTCTGGCCACCCTGCCAACGAACGTCCTTCATTGGACGATTTTGAAACGAACAGTCCCACTGAGACGTCCAAAAAATTGTTTCAAAATCGTTCAACACGGGTCCAACGATGGACGTTTGTTGAACGGTTATTTGGACGTTGTCCAAATTGGTCCAACGAACGTCCTTCATTGGACGGTTTTGAAACCAACCGTTCTTAGAGGGGTCCCACTGAGACGTCCAAAAAATTGTTTCAAAATCGTTCAACACGGGTCCAACGATGGACGTTCGTTGAACGGTTATTTGGACGTTGTCCAAATTGGTCCAACGAACGTCCTTCATTGGACGATTTTGAAACCAACCGTTCTTAGAGGTTGCCCAGTTAAAATCATTCCGGAACCGGTTCGGATTCTGAATGGAGTCGGTATGGATTCCAAATCAAATGCAACAACCGATTCCGACTCAGAATCGGTTGTTGCATTTGATTTGGAATCCATACTGACTCCATTCAGGATTCCGAATCAAATTCCAAATTGTTTGACCGGGTGGGTTCATCCGGCCACAGAGAACAGACATCCATGATCGAACAAAAATATTTAAAAAACGTGTGTAAACATTTGAATTAATATACGATAAACACTACACGGAAACGAAAAACTACCTAAAATTGAGTTCCTTTGACTCAATCTCGTGGTATCGTGGGGGAACTTAAAATTAGGTAAACCGTGTTGAAGGTAGTTTCCATTTAACCACGGCAAAAATTACAACTCATTGATAGGTTTTTTATACTCAAATTTAAGTTGAATTTACCTAATTTTGAGTTCACCCCAAACAACTCAAAAGTACCTTCCTTCACGGAAGACCTCGACTGAGTCGAATTTCTCTTTTTGTTTTTGACAACACTAATAAGTGCGAAAGCGACGCACAACTCAAAAGTAAGTTAAAAGAACTTTTCTGCAGGTTGTTTTATTTAACCGTGTAGCGCTGCCGCACCAACCTATCCCAACCATCCGTCAAATCCATTCCGGAACCGGTTCGAAATCCTGAATGGATTCAGTATGGAATCTTGCTCAAAGAAAACAACCGATTCTCTATCGGTTGATGCATTTGAGCTGGAATTAATGCTGTAAATCCGAACCGGTTCCGGACTAGTTTGACTGGGTAGAGGAATAACCGCTGTCAATTCTATCGAACTCAGCCACAAAAAAACATGACGACAGTAGCGCACCTGGTTTGGATATCCCAACTACCTTAGAAACCGTTAGAGATTTTACACAAGTTGAATGCTGAAGATGGACGTCTGTTCTCTGTGGTGTGGGTATGCTTGAATGGCGGGCTTGTTTAATGGGTATCCTTTCTAATGCTGTTAATCGAACTGAATCGAACTGGTTTTAAAGTCGGTTCACCTATCGCAATCCACACGATCCTCGCAACGGAAATAGGAATAAAGGTTGATTTTTTTGGTTGACACTCCATTGCACAAGCGCTCGATGCAGCCATCCGTCATTGTTTTGCTTCCAACAAAAAGTCACCACATTAAATCGTATATATGGTTCAATATGCTACTTTGTTGTGGATCTTGTACAAACTAATTTATTGCAATTACTTCTTCGCGAAACAGAAACATTTCTTCAAGCTTGTCCAAACAACATAGAATAACATGTGATTCGCCAGCCTCTAACAAAGCGTGCCAATTCCCGTCACCCCTGCAAGGGAACAAAACTCAGACTCCCTCGATGATAAACCGTGTACGTCTAGACCCCGCGTACCTGATGGTAACAACAGAAGCAGCAATTGAAAAGTGTAACAATCCATAAAGCGATTACCACCCAACAACCTTTTCTCACTTTGCTACTTACACTGGAGAAGAAGGTGGAGTTCCCCTGGCTGTAATTAGCGAGGGATGAAAAATATGGGAGCTCGTGAAATAATCCACTCATTAGCTCAAGCTCCGGAGGTGGTCGGAGTCGACGACGAGACCGCACAACATCCCACCCACCGCCTACTCGCGTTTTTTTTTGTGTGTGGAAAGGTTCCCCATCGCGCCACAGTCAGTCAGTGTGTCATGGAACGTGAAAACGAGAACGATGATGGATACGGTCGACGCTGTGTCTTGAGTTGGGATAGGTTTAGCTGGGTTCGACCCGATGAATGAGATGACGCTTGCGCCAACGTTAAGAGTCTTATAAGACAGATTTGCCACTGCTACTTATAACTTCCTGTGAGTTTTCCTCTTTTCTCACATGTACGCCTCTTATTGTCGAGCGGTACTGGACCTTGTTCGGTATGGCATTTAGTGGTGAAACTCTCTTTGTAGTACATATGTCGCAAAAAACGACCGAGAGAATTCTTCCGGAGTGGTTTGAAACAGGTTTATTGTGTCTCGGGAAAAGAAATTCCCATGCTAGCCGATAAATGAATCATCTGCAGCTGCTCCTCAACTTTGGTCTTTGTTTTTCAACCGTTATAGAGCTTGATTTACTTTGATTCTACTCCAATACCAGGTCAAACTCATGCGGAATTTGAATTGTGATTTCCATTCGAAATTCGGGCTCAAATGAAAGAACCAATACCGATAGGCCGGAATTCTGTTTAAAGCCAGCCAGAATTACGTATCGTTTAGCTGGGTAGTTTTATTAACATTCATTTTGTCCAATACCGATTGAGTCGAAATCGGTTCTACATGGATTCCCCCTAAGAATGGTTGATTTCAAAATCGTCCAATGAAGGACGTTCGCTGGACCAACGTTGGACGACGTCCAAATAACCGTTCATCAGACGTTCATCGTTGAACCCGTGTTGAATGATTTTAAAATAATTCTTTGGGCTTCTCAGCGGGATCCAGCTCGAATGCATTTAAGCGGAAATCCATACAGAATCCATTGATAATTCTGAATTGATGTTCGAATGGTTTGGCCGGCTTTAGTCCCCACTGAGAAGCCCAAAAAATTGTTTTGAAATCGCTCAACACGGGTCCAACGATGGACGTCTGTTGAACGATTATTTGGACGTCGTCCAACATTGGTCCAACGAACGTCCTCAATCCGACGATTTTGAAACCAACCGTTCGTAGAGGAGACTCGTGCAGTTTTTCGCTATGACCGGTTCGACTGAATTCCGAGCACGCACGCACATTTTTCAACTCACCAGCACGCAGCACTCTCTCGATCTCATCGCGCTCTCACCACATCTCTCCCAAACCTGTGCACTTGTTTCAAAAAACCAGAAAAATCAGCAGGCATTAAAACATAGTAAGCCGAAAAAAAGATATCTTAACCCCTCTTCCAGCGCCACTAGTCACATCGGCGGCGGCGCGTAAAACAACGATCAAACATGGAGAAACATTTCCAGCTCGAATAAGGACGGGAAAGGGACCCCAAAAACGGTGCCCTCGGGCGAATGATTGAAATTTTCTCCCGCACCTATGTCGCTCCTTTCGCACCACACCCCACGCATATTTTGGCATACATTTATCATTCTTCTTTTCACTATTGTTGTTTCATTTATATGTTCTTTTATCGTTATTGCCCACATGGTGAGGTCTTTTTCCCCTGATGTTAAATATTTTGAGTTCGAAATCCATTTTGGGGCCACACGTACCGAAAATTTGGGCGGAATTCTTCGGGTCTGCTTACGCGTTGTATACGATCGTTGGGTTATCAAACAGGTGAGAATGGAGCCCCAGAAGGCGATTGGGTTTGGTGGTACATTTCGAAGCACCGGTAAAAGCGAACGGTGGAAAAGGGGCAAAAAAAATTAAAGTGAGGAATGAGATGAGACAAGATGAGATGAGGTGATTAAGCTGTTTTTCTTTCGGCGCCCTTCCCGACTATGATGATGCTGTGTGTGTGTTCTGCTTTATTTTTTTTCACTTTCGTTCCGAGTCCACTCGGAACATTGTCGAAAAGTGTCGATAACGAGCGAAGTGAATTTTGATGGACTTTTTGAAATCGTTCGTTTGTTCTTTTATAGGTATACGCAGGAGAAATTGAGATTTTAACGATTTTACGTTCGGTTTTCGGGTGAGTGATGTTTATTTCGTTTCTTTGAGTTGGATATTGATATTTATGAACTTCGTTTAAATAGGTTCGTTGGGTCTTGTGGGAATTGACTTTCCTGAATAGTGAATCGATTTCTCAGGCAAGCCCATTAGGAATTTGATTCGGGTTTCTTGATTAAATTTCAGCTTGCTCGATTGGTTTTTTAAAATGCAATTTAAGAGAAATAAGCTAATTAAATTAAAAGCACAGAGAACAGACATCCATGATCAAACAAAAATATTTAAAAACGTGTGTATACATTTGAATTAATATACGATAAACACTAGCGCCGCCACACCAACCTATCGAATTCGAAATCCTGAATGGTTTCAGTATGGAATCTTGCTCAAAGAAAACAACCGATTCCGACTCTTCGTCTATTATGCGAATGATTTTTTAAGATCATTTTTGCGTACAGCTCCCGAAACTAACATTTCCGCGTAAACGAGTTTAGCGAAATATGCAACTATATTTATTTTTCGAGATTATGATGAATCCCTTTTTGAAATATTTCGGGAACATTCAAATCGTCAAGTGTCTTCAGCAAAAAATCTTTTTTCTACCCAATATTGTCAAAAAATTACATCTACATACAAAAATATGCAAACCACAACTAACTTCTCACATTCAGGGGAATTGAAATTAAAAATATATAATTAATTCCGACACTACAATACTCAGCCACAAAAAAACATGACGACAGTAGCGCACCTGGTTTAGATATCCAAACTACCTTCGAAACCGTTAGATTTTACACAAGTTGAATGCTGAAGATGGACGTCTGTTCTCTGTGCCTATACTATAATGCATCTCGGACAGAACCCACCGCTGAATTGTCAAACAAACATCTAATCACAGAGAACAGACGTCCATCTTCAGCATTCAACTTGTGTAAAATCTCTAACGGTTTCGAAGGTAGTTGCACAGAGAACAGACATCCATGATCGAACAAAAATATTTAAAAAACGTGTGTAAACATTTGAATTAATATACGAAAAACACTAGCGCCGCCACACCAACCTATCCCAACTATCCGTCAAATCGATTCTGGAACCGGTTCGAAATCCTGGATGAATTCAGCATGGAATCTAGCTCAAAGAAAACAACCGATTCCGACTCTATCGGTTGACGCATTTGAGCTGGAATTCATGCTGGAAGTCCAAATCGGTTCCGGACTAGTTTGATTGGGTAGAGGAATAACCGCTGTCAATTCTGTCGCACTCAGCCACAAAAAACATGACGACAGTAGCGCACCTGGTTTAGATATCCAAACTACCTTCGAAACCGTTAGAGATTTTACACAAGTTGAATGCTGAAGATGGACGTCTGTTCTCTGTGGTAGTTGGGATATCCAAACCAGATGCGCTACTGTCGTCATGTTTTTTTGTGGCTAAGTTCGACAGAATTGACAGCGGTTATTCCTCTATCCAGTCAAACTAGTCCGGAGCCGGTTCGGACTTCCAGCATGAATTTCAGCTCAAATGCATCAACCGATAGAGTCGGAATCGGTTGTTTTGTTTGAGCAAGGTTCCATCCGGATTTCGAACCGGTTCCGGAATGGATTTGACGGATAGTTGGGATAGGTTGGTGTGCCGGCGCTAGTGTTTATCGTATATTAATTCAAATGTTTACACACGTTTTTTACATATTTTTGTTCGATCATGGATGTCTGTTCTCTGTGCTTTCCGCGTTTTGGCTCATGCGAAGATATAATAAAGATTGCATTTCACTTTCAGCTGGGCGAAAATCGGTTCTTGATAGGTGCTTGTGCATATAAATCGTAAGGCCATGGTTCAGTAATCTCAGTTAATTTCAGAATTTTATTTCCTGTTGCAATTTTTAAAAGCAATAAAAGATAATGTATAAATCAGGTAGCACTGCGTCATTAAATTGTTACTTTGCTAGATTTTAAATGCTATACATCAAACCGCTCAAACAGATTTCTTTTTGTTCATCTCTAATCTCACATCACAACCAAGTCTTGCGTCAACTACTATGCTACAGATCTAACCCCAACCGGAAATGCACATTCACCGGCGCAGTAAATCTGCCAGCAACCCGCATATGGAAAAGACTAATTTCCCCATGTAGCATCTCGTCGCAGCCTCCAGCAAACCACCAGCTGATGGCGGCCGCGGTCATGATGGCTGCTGTACCAGTCAAGTGCAAGTGCAGCGTCTGTTTGTTTTTCCTAATCGCCTGATCGTAATAATTTCCCCGTGCGATTGCAGCTTTCGCAGCAGTGCGCAAAATTATTATCACGATGAAAGTTTTATCCATCCGCCGGCAGTCTGCTTCTCGCTGGTAGGCTTCTCCAATTGAGGCGTTATCTGGAGGCTCACCCGCGTGGTACAACAAATAAAATTATGAACTGCAAGATCACTCCGAGCGATATGGTGTAGACACTGATGGTGGCACGCAAACATGAGAAATCGGCACGCATCTTCTGGTTGATTTGAAGATGAAGATAATGGGAAAGATAGCTTTAAAGTGCGGGTAACTATGTAGTACATGGACCGCAAATACTAAACGTTATGGAAATGTGCACAGAAACCCTAGTCAATCATAGTAAACGTTTGGATTTGAATATTTCTTTGTAGCCAGTAGCGCCATAAAATGAAAAATAAATGAACTTTTTTTATTGTCGATCGCACGAACGAAACAGTTATGATGCGCTGGTTTGACAATTGAAATACAACCGTTGTCAATATCTCTTGCCACACGGAACTTGTAAAGGAAACCTGTTGGATATTTGATTGGACAAACGTAGTACTTTCATTGGACGATTTTTACGCATCTTTTTCTTATGGGGTTTTCTATGTAACTATTTATTTTCCAACCCTTGAATCTGCCGAACGATTTTGCCTTGATCTTCTACACAAATGTGACACTATCTGCTTTACTTGACAGCGGTTTTAGCCGCAGGGGTTAGCTTTTTTGACATGCAGCTCATGCAATAAAGAATATAGGTCATCATGGTTGAATATAAGGTTAAGTCCCGTTGATTCAATTGTACAAAATCATGTTTAGTATTCTATTACAAAAATTCATATTTATTCATATTCATAAAATTATAGCAGAGTTTGACTACGTAAAATTGGCATACTGACCCTATAAGCGGATATGTGAAGAAGAACATGTACATGGCTATGATTTAGTTAGAACTTAAAAGTTGAGATCTTTTTCCTATTCACAGGAGGAACAAAACAAAGCAAATTACGGTGCACTCCTTACTGTTTGTTTCAGATTCTCTCTGTGTAGCCTCATGTACCGGCAAACAGACAATCGACGCGTATCGACAGTCGAATGTATTTGGCCCACTTTTCCTCAAAGTTTATCGTCAAACGGACCCCAGTAGAAGGGAACTGCAGGGAGCAGGAAACTATTTAGCAGCATTATTTCCACTAACCAAACGGACTCCGTGAATGCGAAGTGCCTCACCGCAGCATTCCGATACGGTTGGTTGCTAAGCTGACCGATCTTTGGCAAACGTGAGGGCACCTCCTGCAGAAGGAAAAGTGTTATTTATGCGAAGCACATTTTCATCGACAGACGAACTTCGATGGAGAAGGGTAGCGCAATACTCTGATGGTTTGCAAGTCTTTTAGCGTAGTCGGACACCGCCTAGTGAACCAGTTTCGTGCGGCACTGAATTTCTTGTGCCCTGGTAGAAGAAGGTTGTTCGCATCGTGATGGCATCAGGAATAAATTTCACATGCAGATGAGAGTGGTAATGCTAATTTAGTGGGGACTCTGTTTTTTGTTCGTACATACACGTGTTAATTGCTTCCTACTGAGCATTGCCCAATCAAGTCTGCGCGATTCACCTGTGCGGAGTTTTTCTGCAAACGCCTTCTATGGCAGAATATGGAGAAGTACACTGACCGGAATAAAAAAAACCGTCGATTGATATATTAGTTGATTCGCTAAAAATGTCTCTTTTCATATAAAACCCTTTAGCACAGAGAACAGACATCCATGATCGAACAAAAATATTTAAAAAACGTGTGTAAACATTTGAATTAATATAAGATAAACACTAGCGCCGCCACACCAACCTATCTCAACTATCCGTCAAATCCATCCCGGAACCGGTTCGAAAACCTGAAGTATGGAATCTTGACCAAAGAAAACAACCGATTCCTACTCTATCAGTTGATGCATTTGAGCTGGAATTCATGCTGGAAGTCCGAACCGGTTCTGGACTAGTTTGACTGCCCTCTAAGAACGGTTGGTTTCAAAATCGTCCAATGAAGGACGTTCGTTGGACCAATTTGGACAACGTCCAAATAACCGTTCAACGAACGTCCATCGTTGGATCCGTGTTGAACGATTTTGAAACAATTTTGGGATGAATTGGACGTCTCAGTGGGTGGGTAGAGGAATAACCGCTGTCAATTCAGTCGAACTCAGCCACAAAAAAACATGACGACAGTAGCGCACCTGGTTTGGATATCCCAACTACCTTCGAAACCGTTACAGATTTTACACAAGTTGAATGCTGAAGATGGACGTCCGTTCTCTGTGCTTTAGTGTTGTACGTTAAAATTCGTCTCATATTTTCAATACATACACCAGCTTTAATTACCTGTTTATGTATTTTAAAAGCCTCAGTCTTAAATCTGTGTCAAATTGAAAAGCCGTTGGATAATTTGGATCTGTCAAAAATAGATGTCTAGAACTAATGCGATGATTTAGCCACCTGTTCTAAATATTGTTTATTCGATTTTGTTATTGTTTATCACTTATGTGACACATATTGTTTTTTCTGCTGTCAGTCATCACACATACACGCAGAAAAAAATAGTAAAAATAAACAAATTTTGGTTTAAAATAACAATACGGATCTTTAGGAGTGTGCGGTTTAAGGCATTTTCTGATGCAGATTAGTACCGTGAGTTAATATCTCAGTCCTTTTTCAATTTTTTGGCCCGAAACTATTGAAAAAAAAAACATTTTTTAGTTTGTTTCCTTTTGGGACAATAATACATCCAAACCCATGAGACTTGCACGACTCCATAGGTTGCCTTATCAGATCTACCATAGTTTGCAGATTAAACTTGGGATGGCAGATCCCACTGAGACGTCCAAAAAATTGTTTCAAAATCGTTCAACACGGGTCCAACGATGGACGTTTGTTGAACGGTTATTTGGACGTTGTCCAAATTGGTACAACGAACGTCCTTCATTGGACAATTTTGAAACCAACCGTTCTTAGAGGGATACCAGATCATGTGGGGTGCTGTCCCGGTTAACAATGAGGCGAACGAGATATTAGCAGATACGTCATTTAGTAGGACAACTGTCAGTTTCCTGGTTGAATTTAATTTGGTTTTTTTTTTTTTAATTTAAAAATCATTAAAGAATAATTAAGGTTTAAGAATGATATGAGTGTACTCGTAAGGACACCCGCTACCAATGCATATGAAAAACTGGCACAATTTTTTCAAATTAAAGATCCCTATTTTCCCGTTTGATATAGTGACAAACAAGATTCAGGTTTGATTCAATCAATACTGTTGGTTGAAATTACCAACTAATTCATTTGTTGGCTTTTCAGTAGTTTCAACAAATATTTCATTTGAAACAACAAAATCTTTAACCGAAAAAACAAGTTCGAAGAAACAAAAACAAATCTTTTGTATCAACTAAAGGAGAGAACAACTCAAATTAAGTTGAAATTAAACAAAGATTCTGTTGGTTTTTAACAAAGGGATCAGTTAAATCTAACAAATTTTATTTTGATTCAACAATATTTCTATTTAAAATGTGTAGTATTTGTTGAACTAAATCAAATACATTCTTTCGAAAAACGCCCTTTTCAGTTTGAATCAGTCATTCGCCACATTTTAGATTCAACTAAACGTTTTGTTGATTCAAAAAGGCCTGATTCTTCTGCGTGTACCAATGAAAAAAAAAATAGAACAGTGTTCTATTCGTGTTTCAAATTGTGGAAAATTAAAAATAGAATAGTCGAGCTGTTTTAAATCTGATCTAAAAAAGTGCTCGAAAATTACAACTGCATCTCAGCATTGCGATCGATCTGTTTTAGTCGGTGTTGTAAAATTGAACAACCCATATAGAATAAATTAGCGTTGCGAATAACCTGAACAGCCTAAAGACACGATATCTCTATCTTTTGTTTATCATTTAGCTGCTAGTGTCCAATCGAGCACCGATTGCTACTTGGAATTGACAAAAAACAGTACATGGTTTAATGATCCAATGGATCTAAATACTGGTCGCAGTGGTTCGTCTCCAACAAAACAAAATAGTCCTATACGACCAGGGGTGCTATACTCACCAATAGTTACTGTTTTTCTGTATAATAAATATTTTTCCACCAAATTTTGAAGTATTTAGAAACAATTTTTTTTGGCTTCTCAGTGGAAAAGCACAGACGAGTCATGCTTTGATTTTAACCGCTTGCGGTAAACGGCGACGTCCAATCTGTTAACCGATGGCCACTGGATGTAAGCTGTAATTACTACTGCCACGCCACTCGGCGGACTCTAATCACCATGTGCCGCGATTCCGAAAGCGAAACCACAAACTGCCCTCGCTGCTCTTGCGCTCCGTTCAGTCAGTCAGGCGTTGCATTGTTGTCATTTATTGCGAAATTGATGATGACTTTATTGGAGCACACAGTTTCACTTTCTCGCGGTGCGCGGTGTTCAGGCTCAGCGCGGACATGTCTTGTAAAGCCGTTCCGAAGCGAGACCCGGTACCGTTCGGAGTGTAGTCAGCCACGACATGTTGAAAATAAGCGGCCGTAAATGGAAATGAAACGGCCGCTGGAGAGTGGCCGTGGTCGATGCATCGGATCGGACTTCAGATGCATTATTAACATGAACGGTAACCAGGCTAGGATTAACAGTAAGTTTTCATTAAGAAATAATTGTAGAAGCAAATAATTTGTACTACTGTTTAGTTAAGCTAGCCTGAAATGCGGCTCGCTCCTGGCATTATTCCGGTTCAGACAATTTACTGGGCAATTGGGCAATCCACAAGACGTTTGTTTGACAGTTCAGCGTAGGGTTTTGACAACCAATTTTTGCTCTCGCCTGTGCAAACAGAATAGAAACCCGCCCGACAAACAGCTTTCGTTGGTCCGATTCGAGTGATGCTTGATCGAATCCACGATTCTGCTGGACGTCACACCCACCGAACGTCGAACATCAGAAAAGATAAACAAGAAACAACCCGGTCAGCGTGGCAAGCAGAAAGTTAGCAAAAGTTGAGCAAAGCGAAATTGATGCTGGCAGAGTTTCTGCGAGCATTTTGCGCGATTTGTGCTAGAATTCCGGCAACGAATTCGCTCAAATGCAACAACCGTTTCTGACAGAAGCGGTTAAACCAACCGATGCTGCTCACTTTTATCCAGAATCCAGCCAGAAATGTACGGCCAAGATCTCTGCACGCTTCCTGCCACATCTTTGTCAGATTTTTTGCTCGATTCTTGCTAAATTCTACCAGGTAGGAATTGCCAGGATCATTGCACAGTTTATGTCCGAGTTATGCTAGGGTTTTGCTCGATTCCTGTCAAAATTTGCCAGAAAACGCGAGCGAAACCGAGTTCGCCCTAGCTCAACTAACCCGACAGGATACGCGCTGAAATCTGACAGGGCTGCCAAACCAAGACTTACAGAAATCTAGCAGACCGGTCTCTGCCAGAAAATTTGCTCACTGGGAATCAGTTGATCAGAAACTTCTCATCACAGAGAACAGACGTCCATCTTCAGCATTCAACTTGTGTAAAATTTCTAACGGTTTCGAAGGTAGTTGGGATATCCAAACCAGGTGCGCTACTGTCGTCATGTTTTTTTGTGGCTGAGTTAGACAGAATTGACAGCGGTTATTCCTCTACCCAGCCAAACTAGTCCGGAACCGGTTCGGACTTCCAGCATGAATTCCAGCTCAAATGCATCAATCGATAGAGTCGGAATCGGTTGTTTTCTTTGAGCAAGATTCCATACTGAATCCATTCAGGATTTCGAACCGGTTCCGGAATGGATTTGACGGATAGTTGGGATAGGTTGGTGTGGTGGTGCTAGTGTTTATCGTATATTACTTCAAATGTTTACATACGTTTTTTAAATATTTTTGTTCAATCATGGATGTCTGTTCTCTGTGGTCTCATGGATTGCCTAATCGAGCATGCACGTTATTGTTAAAGAGCGGTCTTCTCATCTCACCGCCTGCTTTGCCACCAAGCGATGTCCTCTTGATCATACTGGAATCATAGAGAACAGACGTCCATCTTCAGCATTCAACTTGTGTAAAATTTCTAACGGTTTCGAAGGTAGTTGGGATATCCAAACCAGGTGCGCTACTGTCGTCATGTTTTTTTGTGGCTGAGTTCGACAGAATTGACAGCGGTTATTCCTCTACCCAGTCAAACTAGTCCGGAACCAGTTCGTACTTCCAGCATGAATTCCAGCTCAAATGCATCAACCGATAGAGTCGGAATCGGTTATTTTCTTTGAGCAAGATTCCATACTGAATCCATTCAGGATTTCGAACCGGTTCCGGAATGGATTTGACGGATAATTGGGATAAGTGGGTTTGGCGGTGCTAGTATTTATCGTATATTAATTCAATTGTTTACACACGTTTTTTTAAATATTTTTGCTCCATCATGGATGTGTGTTCTCTGTGCTGGAATCGAAGAATATTTACGGCTGCTTTCCAACGATTAATCTACCGAATTTTACAGTTTCTGTTGTACCGTATTAACAGCTATGTTCACAAAAGCTGAAATTCCGTTTTAACGCAAACGTACTTAATTATTTAGCGGCTCGATTTCAAACTGTGCTCCATTTTTCTTAAAGTCTGTAATTCAACTAATCACAGACCGGTAACTCAATCCCAACAATTCACCACAGGCGGGTTTGGTGCACATCAACATCAATAGTGAACAAACGAGAAACAATTAACGTGCAGGGTGGTCTCACCACACAACTCACACACACTGCAGGCAGTTATTAGTGCAACATTCAGAGCAAACTGACCACTCCCGACCAATCGTTGTGGAATTGGAGTCTGTAATTTCTTTTCGCGGTACCATTCACATTTGGCTGGGAAATGAACAAAACGGTGAAGTTTGCTGATTGATTGAATGGATTTAAGAAAAGAAATAAAAACATTTCGAGATTTGCTTTCACGGGAGAGGAAAATAAGATAAATGAATCTGAATTTTTCGGTGAGAATGTATAGTTACTGTTCATTGAATAATTACCAGTGAATATGAATCATGATTGAGTCGAGGTTCCGCGCTATCCACCGAAAAGCACAGAAAATTGTAGCAAAGTCAGCTCACAGTAAAAGTCAATTTATGTCGACTTGCTAGTCGACTTAGTCAGCGTCACAGAGAACAGACGTCCATCTTCAGCATTCAACTTGTGTAAAATCTCTAACGGTTTCGAAGGTAGTTGGGATATCCAAACCAGGTGCGCTACTGTCGTCATGTTTTTTTGTGGCTAAGTTCGACTGAATTGACAGCGGTTATTCCTCTACCCAGTCAAACTAGTTCGGAACCGGTTCGGACTTCCAGCATGAATTCCAGCTCAAATGCATCAACCGATTGAGTTGGAATCGGTTGTTATCTTTGAGCAAAGATTCAATACTGAATCCATTCAGAATTTCGAACCGGTTCTGGAATGGATTTGACGGATAGTTAATCTTGCAGTTTCGCTAGTAGGTCACTTTCACCAATGTTGATTTTATCAGGGTCATAGAAACCTCACATGTGTTAAGAAAAAATTGGTCATGAAAGGATTAATCTACAAAACCTTAAGCATAGACTAGAATAGGTCGTTAGATAAAACTTACCAGAAATATTTCCAGCAGGAGGTATATTCGAAGAAGATCCCACAGCTCACAAGGAGCCCACCGTAAGCTCCTCATGATGGGAGCCGCGGTTTATCTGTAAGAGAATATAGATATGTTAATATTTGTATGTGTATTTGTATATAAGTAGTACACTTGCGCTTGCAGACATGAAATTGAGTAGGACAAAACGCGTTATTTTGATTAGAGCGTAAAAGCCCTAATCACGAATTGCTCGAGAGCGGTTCCAAAATTTTTCCAAAGAGTGATCAAAGCTTCCCCGTTATACGGCAACCTCAATCATAAGTCAATCTTGACGACTCGACACCTCAAGAGCTACATACTCATCGTAATGTTTTCTCTCACTGGATAACCCTTTCCTCACCCCGTCGTGCACCGTCAATCAGTGCCATGATTTATTTATTTATTCAATGATCAAGCACTTTCCTAACATTCGGTGCGGTGCGGTGGCCACCCTCGAACCAATCCTTTCCGCATATTAGACGACGCCATCTCAGCTCTCGATAGTCAAAAGCCGGCGGTCTGCAGATACCGCCGCCACTGAGCTAGAGAAGCCCAGATCCATCAGGTCCAAACTATTGATCGACAACGGATGACGGACAATGGTGATGGTAACGAGAATTATCTCGCGCTTCATCCCGTCGTATGGGGTGATGCAAACCTGTTTGATATCGGTCTGCGGCCATCGCATCCATGTCCGTCAGGCTACTTTGATAGATAAGTGCTGATGAAATCAATCATCAATGCCAACGTTAGACTAATGAAGTGCAACTTGACAGAGGCTGCACTTGACTTCCCGGTGTCTGTGAGGAGCCGTGAGAAGTTGATGGCTCAAATTATCATAACTGGTTTTCTAAGTTCTATAGGAAAATATTTTCGGTCAAATTAGAAAGTCGTCCAATTGAACATTACAAAGAGGCAATCCAGTTGAAAGGGTCATCAGTTCCTCTTTGCCCCTGACAAATATTAAACGCATAAATATCCATCGTATAGTATTAAGATGTCAGCTCTCACGATGTCTCACCGGCTTTGACTAAGTCCGTAATTCATCATCTCTAGACAATAGTGCAATTGTTTTATTGAACTTTCGCTGCCTTGTTCAAGTGCTGCTTAGCTTTGATTTAGTATAGCGTCCGAGACATCGACTGTGGCATGTTTATGGTTTTCGCAGTAGGTTTAAAATCGAGAAATAAGATATCAAGTAGTTGAAATCCACTCCAGTTGGGACTCAGGGCAGGACGTTTCACGATGAGTACCATTTCGATATTTCTTGTGCGTTTTTTCAAAACGTCATATCTGCAATGAGTTACTCTCTTTGTTTACTTTCTCTTTCGATTTTTACGACGTCACTATAACACTTTTCACTTATTTTACAGTACAGATCGAAAGACGGTGGTTTTAACTAGCATATTATGCAAAGAGTTGAGGGATAAATTTTATCCCTCAACTCTTTGCATAATATGCTAGTTAAAACCACCGTCTTTCGATCTGTACTGTAAAATAAGTGAAAAGTGTTATAGTGACGCCGTAAAAATCGAAAGAGAAAGTAAACAAAGAGAGTAACTCATTGCATATATGACGTTTTGAAAAAACGCTCAAGATTTATGCAGTTTCCATCTTTTTGCCTTTGCACGGTCACAGAGAACAGACGTCCATCTTCAGCATTCAACTTGTGTAAAATCTCTAACGGTTTCGAAGGTAGTTGGGATATCCAATCCAGGTGCGCTACTGTCGTCATGTTTTTTTTGTTGGTAAGTTTGACAGAATTGACAGCGGATATTCCTCTTCCCAGTCAAACTAGTCCGGAACCGGTTCGGAGTTTCAGCATGAATTCCAGCTCAAATGCATCAACCGCTTGAGTCGGAATCGGTTGTTTTCTTTGAGCAAGATTCCATACTGAATCCATTCAGAATTTCGAACCGGTTCCGGAGTGGATTTAACGGATAGTTGGGATAGGTTAGTGTGGCGGCGCTAATGTTTATCGTATATTAATTAAAATGTTTGCACACGTTTTTTAAATATTTTTGTTCTATCATGGATATCTGTTCTCTGTGGTACGGTTGTACTTTGTTAGTTGATTGGATTGTGCCGGATTAGTTTAATTTAATTTATATAGACTTCAATAGTTAGAAGTCGTTTAGGTAGCGTTTCCATTTTTGGACTAGCGTCAATGTGATGCTTTGGTCAAATGCCAAATTCTGGGGAAATGAAATCAAAAAGCAAACCTCTTGACTTGTTAATATGGACCAACTTTTGGCTGAATCAATACAGAAGATTGCAGAAAAATCTTACACCTCACATTTTTACAGTTCGGAGAGCCCTGTAAATGACTTTAACAATTTTTGATTCTACCCCAGTACAAGAAACTGGATTCGCGTCACTTTAAAATTCTAAGTTATTAAATCAACGAAACGAACCATTCAATCCCTCAGTATCGAACACCAACGAAACAACTTCCGTCCAACCGATATGTCGCAACGGGAACCGTCCACGGAATCCACGGCTAACCGTCGTAAATAGAAACGTTACAGGATGAATTTATTTTACTGCACCTAATTGTAATTTACGACCGACAAACCGGCTTGCCGGCCGGCTGCTGCACTCCATTGCGGGAAACGGTCATCAATCAACCGCCCTCGAGAGAGATGATGTGTCCTGATGGCGCAGGTAAGTGGCTGGCGGTGTTTCGATTGTGCCATAAATAAGAGCCACGAGGTCGAAAAGAAACTGAAGGCAGCGCTGGGTTACAAACAAACGGACAGACCACGACTTGTGTCCAGCGCTTTGGTGGTCACACTGCTCGCAGCTGGGTCAGTGTTTATTTTTTTATGTGATGGATATTTCATTTAATTACTAGTTATGATCGGTGACATCGCAGCCTCTCTCGAACGCGATAGACATTGTCGTGTAACTGTAACTGAACGTTCCCAGTTCAATGACTGATGGTGGTGATTCCGGACAGAGGTGCTAATTTGTAATAACGCCTCTCAGATTCTCGATTTCACTCAGTAACGAAGACATTACGGCAGTCAATCGTCTGATTAACACCCCTCCGGGACAGATCCCATAAAAAGGAACGAATTTCAACGCAACTGTTATTTATTTATATTCAGTGGAGTATGATCTGCTTTCTTACTTATGATTGTGCCGAAGCACTTCGGTGCACAATTATGACCACAGACCCGCTCCCACGAGCTCAGCGTAAAACCAATCATTATTTCCGGCCTGGTGGACGTGAAAGTTCACCAAGACAGTAGCCGCCTAAGAATTGTGGTTATATTGCGCGCTGCTTCGGTAATCACTTTGCTACTTCGAGGCGTAACGATCCGGATCATTGGGTGATTCCGCGGGCGAGTGGGCGTTCATTCGGTGTTTACTGAGGCTATTGTTGAGTGGTAGGCTTTATCTTTCGCTGACAAATTGACCTGAGGTCGTTTCAAACGAAAGGGAAAGTTCCGTTTGAGTTGAAGGGATAGTTAAGCCGCAATTGGTTACGCAGTGTCTGGCGGGTTAGTTAACCTCACTTTTCACTTATTGAAATCTAGGATTTGTAACTAGCGTTTAAGGCATTACTGAATGGCACAGAATTGAAAATTGATAAGACAGACAATTTGAAATGGCTGATACATACAAAATTGATGTGCACCGGGGAAGTTCCGTGCACTGGTTTTGCCATTTTTTCACTTTCGAGCAGACTGTTTGATTGACACTTCTGCTCGAAAGTGCAAAACCATTGTACGAAACTTGCCACTGAAAAACCCAAAAAAAAAAAAAGTTTCAAAATGGTTCAACGCGGATCCAACGAAGGACGTCTGTTGAACGGTTTTTTGGACGTCATCTAACGTTGGTCCAACGAACGTCCTTCATTGGACGATTTTGAAACCAACCGTTCTTAGAGGGTGAAGGACGTTCGTTGGACCAACCACAGAGAACAGACATCCATGATCGAACAAAAATATTTAGAAAACGTGTGTAAACTTTTGAATTAATATACGATAAACACTAGTGCCGCCACCCCAACCTATCCCAACTATCCGTCAAATCCATTCCGGAACCGGTTCGAAATCTTGAATGGATTTAGTATAGAATCAAAGAAAAAACCGATTCCGACTCTATCGGTTGATGAATTTGAGCTGGAATTCATGCTGGAAGTCCGAACCGGTTCCGGACTAGTTCGACTGGGTAGAGTAATAAGCGCTGTCAATTCTGACGAACTCAGCCACAAAAAGATGGGTGGGTAATGTCTGCGACATAACCGGAGAGATGTAGAATACATAAGGAACACGTTCTTCAAATATGTTGATACTCATTAGGATTTTCGGACAAAAGCTGATTTGGGCGAGGAATATTTCAAATTATTCTTTACAAAAATGATGGTGGTCCTGAAAAGGACCGGTTTTGTTGGCGTTGTTGGCCTTGGTGAGGGAGATGGCTAACGATGAAATTAATTGTTAGCATGAGGAAGTCGCGTAGTACTGGCCAATGGAAGAACAGATAATAATTGATTCCTGAAAATCAATTTTTCTTTATTCATGTAAATTATACATACTTACAAATCTAACAGAAGATTCCTGATCATATTTCTGAATCATTAGTGCGAACATTGTGTAATTTGGTTAAGTACAATGAAAGTTACAAACTTTCCAAACTCGACCTTCTGTTCATTCAGAAATATTGAAATGGGGTGTCGTGGTCACAATAAAAAAAGATGGGTGGGTAATGTCTGTCACATAACCGGAGCGTCGTGATTTCAATTCGAGACGTTAATTTAAATCTAATAATATTCAACAGAATCACGTTTGAATGGGAAATTTTCAAATAAGTCTCTATGGTAATAATGGTGGTTCTGAAAAGAACCTTTGGTATCGGCGTTGGTGTTGATGGTGATGCGCTGGATCGTTGGATATTTTTGGCATGATAGTTACGTGCCTGGCGAACTGTTTTGTAGCCTCGAACAAAACGACAAGACTGGCTTCTTCGGGTACCATTACGGCTGAACTTTATAAGCTTAGCTCGACTTTGAAATCCTGCACAATCTCACGAATCAGACACTGGTAGGGCCATTTTGTTTGCTACTAGCACGGAGCTGCACAAAAAATCATTTAATGCAGTTAGTTCACGGGGGCTGCCAAAAAGCTTGAATAGAAGCATGCGACTTCAACGTTTCTCTTAAACACATGCAACAACACATTCGTTTTGGTAATACTGATAATAACAGTAGAAAGGAATGGAAAAGCAGTGCACGAAACGAGCGAGAGGATAATTTAAATTTTTGTTCCGTGTGCAAGCTACTTCTTTCCACCCAACGTATTATGTTGCTTGTTGAAAATTTGCTACACACCTTAAAATAAAAGTTTCAGTTTAACTCTCACTAGAACACAATTGATTGGTCCTGAAAAGAACCGTTGCTTTTATTGTAATTTACGCCCACTCCCACAAACCGACCAAGTAGGCATCAGTGGCTTCATTACGGCTGAGTTTTGTAAGCGTAGCTCGACTTTGAAGTAATACACAACCTTACGAACCAGACGCTGGAATGTTAGCCAGCGGATTAGTTGCTCCGTTGCCCTTTAGTTGGGGCGAAATACTAGCATGGCGACAGTGCCTGATCGGTAGTTGGTTGCGATGGGCCACCAGTAGCTGGGGCACTTTTGCGGACCGTCATCATCGCCAACTGCTTTCCTCCGGTGGACTGGCTGCTTGCTAGTGCTTGAACGAATACGAATGATGAGAAAAACCGACCGACCAATATTCATATATGAAAACACGAGAAAGCACTACTATCGCTCTCCCGCTCGTTTTCGTGCCATTCCTGTGCCTTTCCTTTCCGTTCGGCTACCAATACTAGCATAACCAAAACGAATATTCTGTCTTTCCATCGCCTTCAATCTAGTGGCCAGTGCTAGCAAACTTGCATGTTCAGTTTTTCAATAACAACATTCCAACAATATTTTCAAAGAATGTTGCAGATTTGAAAAGAAGGAAGGAGAAGATTTTCACAAATTTAAATTCTTTTGTTTTATTTGTTAGCGCTGATAAAGGCTATTTGGTTTGCTACTAGCAAGGAGCTGCACAAACAAATCGATTTATGCAGTTAATCAACGGAGGCTGCCAAAAAGTTCGAATAAAAGCATGCGACTAGTGTACTTTGCATGTTCTATATTTTATCAATACTAGAGAGGATCAATAAAATAATTCAAATTGTTATAGCGACATGCAATTGTGGCAACACTGGCCATGAGATGGTGGGGGAACACGCACATTCGTTTTAGTTATGATGGTAGTAGCAGCAGAAAGGAATGGAAAAGCAGTGCACGAAAACGAGCGAGAGGATAATTTAAATTCTCTTTCTTTCTTTCCACACATCGTATTTCTTATATTGCTTTCTGAAAATTATTTGTTATACACCATAAAATGTAAATTTCAGTTTAACTCTTATTAGAACACAATTAATTGGTCCTGTAAAGAACCGTTTATTGTTTTATTGCGGGAGCATAATTCAGACGCACTCCCCGCGGACACGGTGAGCTAGAAAGCACTATTTTGCATTCTCGAACAAACCGACCAAGTAGGCATCGTTGGCTTCTCGGGGCATCATTACGACTGAGCTTTGTAAGCGTAGCTCGACTTTGCAGTCCTGCACAATCTCACGACCCAGACGCTGGAACGATAGCCTACTCTGTTGCCCTTTAGTTGGGGCGAAATTCTTGCAGGGCGACAGTTCCTGATCGGGTTGCGATGAGTCACCAGTAGCTGGGGCACTTTTTCCGTCCGTCGCGATTGCCAACTGCTTTCCTTCGGTGGACTGGCTGCTTGCTAGTGCTTGAACGAATACGAATGATGAGAAAAACCGACCGACCAATATTCATATATGAAAACACGAGAAAGCACTACTATCGCTCTCCCGCTCGTTTTCGTGCCATTCCTGTGCCTTTCCTTTCCGTTCGGCTACCAATACTAGCATAACCAAAACGAATATTCTGTCTTTCCATCGCCTTCAATCTAGTGGCCAGTGCTAGCAAACTTGCATGTTCAGTTTTTCAATAACAACATTCAAACAATATTTTCAAAGAATGTTGCAGATTTGAAAAGAAGGAAGGAAAAGATTTTCACAAATTTAAATTCTTTCGTGTTATTTGTTAGCGCTGATAAAGGCTATTTAGTTTGCTACTAGCAAGGAGCTGCACAAACAAATCGATTTATGCAGTTAATCAACGGAGGCTGCCAAAAAGTTCGAATAAAAGCATGCGACTAGTGTACTTTGCATGTTCTATATTTTATCAATACTAGAGAGGATCAATAAAATAATTCAAATTGTAATAGCGACATGCAATTGTGGCAACACTGGTCATGAGATGGTGGGGGAACACGCACATTCGTTTTAGTTATGATGGTAGTAGCAGCAGAAAGGAATGGAAAAGCAGTGCACGAAAACGAGCGAGAGGATAATTTAAATTCTCTTTCTTTCCACACATCGTATTTCTTATATTGCTTTCTGAAAATTATTTGTTATACACCATAAAATGTAAATTTCAGTTTAACTCTTATTAGAACACAATTAATTGGTCCTGTAAAGAACCGTTTATTGTTTTATTGCGGGAGCATAATTCAGACGCACTCCCCGCGGACACGGTGAGCTAGAAAGCACTATTTTGCATTCTCGAACAAACCGACCAAGTAGGCATCGTTGGTTTCTCGGGGCATCATTACGACTGAGCTTTGTAAGCGTAGCTCGACTTTGCAGTCCTGCACAATCTCACGACCCAGACGCTGGAACGATAGCCTACTCTGTTGCCCTTTAGTTGGGGCGAAATTCTTGCAGGGCGACAGTTCCTGATCGGGTTGCGATGAGTCACCAGTAGCTGGGGCACTTTTTCCGCCGTCGTCATCGCCGACTGCTTTTCTTCGGTGGACTGGCTGCTTGCTAGTGCTTGAACGAATACGAATGATGAGAAAAACCGACCGACAGATATTTATATAATCGCGCTAATATGCACTACTATCGCTTTCTCCCTCGTTCTCGTGCCGTGCATGAGCCTTTCCTTTCCGTCCGGCTTCTAATGGCCTAACCAAAGGAATATGCCGTCTTTCCCCCACCAAGTGCTCTCGTCAAGCAACCCAATGCGAATAACCATACGAACAAACATGTAATGGACCTATATATAAACTTTTCATTATTTTATTGTTCGGTTGGTCTACCATAACGACGGCTCTGTGCGGGATGGGCTGAAAATTTTCACTTTTCCGAGTCGTTTTCGAAAGATTTTTCAAAACACATTTTTTTTGTTATTAGTACATGTTATACATACTTCAAATTTTAATACAGCATAGAGGAACATATTTGCAACAAATTGGCCTAAAAATCAAATCATTCTGTTAAGTATGATAAAAGTTATTAACGTTCAAAATCTGACGCGGCGCCGCAGCCGATATTTTGAAACGGGACCCCTATATTGAAACCTTAAATGTATTCTACATTAAAAAGCATGACGACAGTAGCGCACCGGGTTTGGATATCCCAACTACCTTCGAAACCGTTAGATTTTACACAAGTTGAATGCTGAAGATGGATGTCTGTTCTCTGTGGACCAACGTTGTATGACCACAGACTAACAGACATAACACTCAAAAACAAAGCTTCGCCCGCTTTAACGGTCATTTTAAAAATATTTGTGGTTGGGATTGTGGCCACATTTGAAATTATGGCGCCACTGACATATGAACATGCATATGGGGGATAGACCACTAGTGAAAAATTGTTCCCAAACCTGAGGGGTAACCTACCAGTAAATGAGTGTTTGGGACTGTGAATAAAAGGTGGAGCTAGTGTTCTGGGAAAATTGTCCGATCGATGTTTTTTGAGGGAATTCCCTCATAGTGTTATGTCTGTTAGTCTGTGGTATGACGTCCAAAAACCGTTCAACAGACGCCCATTGTTGGACCCGAGTTGAACGATTTTGAACCAATTTTTGGGCATCTCAGTGGATGGGAACCGCTTAGCCAAACCAATGTCGGAACCGTTTTGGAATCCTGAATGAAAAATCCCAGTTAAGCTCAGCCGGAAATGAACTGGAATTCTGGCTGGTTCCAGTTCGTATTCCAGCTCCAATGACACAACCGATTCTAGTTAGAATCGGTTGTGTCACTGGAGCCCGTATACGAACTGGAACCAGCCAGAATTCCAGTTCATTTCCGGCTGAACTTTACTGGGATACAGCTCAAATACAACAACCGATTCCAACTCAATTGGTTTCCGCATCCCTCTAAGAGCGCCCGGTCAAACCATTCAGAATTTGATTCGGAATTCTGAATGGAATCAGTATGGAATCCAGATCAAATGAATTAACCGGTTCCGAAACCGATTGAGTCAGAATCGGTTAAGTTAGAATCCATACTGACTCCCCACCAGAGATGCCAGGTACTTTTTTCAAATGTCTGCAATAATAATTTTAAAAGTCTGGGAAGAACAAAAAATGTCAGGAAAGCTAGTGTAACCAAAAGCCTTTATATTCAAAAATCTGCAAATATCTGCAAATATCTGCAACCAAACTAAAAAATCTGCAAATATCTGCAACCAAACTAAAAAATCTGCAAATATCTGCGTCATCGAAAAAATCTGCAGCTTAAATTAAAAGTCTGCGAATTTGCAGACTTGTCTGCAAATCTGGCATCTCTGCTCCCCACTGAGACGTCCAAAAAATTGTTTCAAAATCGTTCAACACGGGTCCAACGATGGACGTTCGTTGAACGGTTATTTGGACGTTGTCCAAATTGGTCCAACGAACGTCCTTCATTGGACGATTTTGAAACCAACCGTTCTTAGAGGGTCCATTCAGAATTCCGAACCGTTTCCGGAATGGATTTAACTGCCCTCTAAGAACGGTTGGTTTCGAAATCGTCTAATGGAGGACGTTCGTCTGCTGCCATGTTAATCTTTTTTAAATCCCATATTCGTGCGGCATTTGGATTATACACTGAGCCTTATGTGCAAGGCTGGAAGAAGTCATTTCAAATGACATTTTTAAGCGAAAGTTCGGGAAAAAACCAATACGACAGCACCGCTGCTAGTTTGACTTCGACTCCCAGTAAAGCTCAGCCGGAAATGAACTGGAATTCTGGCTGGTTCCAGTTCGTATTCCGGCTCCAGTGCAACAACCGATTCTAACTAGAATCGGTTGTGTCACTGGAGCCGGAATACGAACTGGAACCAGCCAGAATTCCGGTTCACTTCCGGCTGAGCTTAACTGGGCTGCTGTGCATGTAAACGGACGAGAGAAAAGCAAAAACGTTCGTGCTGCTGATCGTGCCTGTTACATGTTCGTGAAGGTTCGGTTATTCGGCTTGCTGCCGTAGTTGGGTTTCGTTCGCTAGCTGTTGCGAATGTATGTGAATGGCCCGTGTGTTTTACTTGCATCATCCGTTGCGTTGGAACTGTTGCAAATAAATTTCATAGCAGCGGCTCAAAATGAATGTAGTGAACGACATTCATGGCTCATATTTGCAAGATTGGAATGTGCGGCAGTTCGTTTTTCGCTTGCTATAGAAAAGGACTGCAAGCAAAATGTTAGCGGTCACATAGTATCGTTGAAAGGAAAGTTGTTGGCCATTGAAAATCTATAGTTTTGTATATTTACAATTCGCTGATGCGTCAAAATGGAAATATTTTCAACTTTTTAGTAATGAGTTTTATATTGAAGGAGAAGTTGTTGGCCGTTGAAAATCAGTAGTTTTGTACATTTACAATGCGCAGGGGGTCTGCCGATGCGTGAAAATGGAAATGTTTTCAGCTTTTTGGTAAAGAGTTTTATATTGAAGGGGAATTCGTTGGCCGTTGAAAATCAATAGTTTTGACATTTAAAATGCACAGGGGGGTCCGCCGATGCGTGAAAATGGAAATGTTTTCAGCTTTTTAGTAATGAGTTTTATATTGAAATGGAATTCGTTGGCCGTTCAAAATCAATAGTTTTGAACATTTACAATACGCAGGGGGGTCCGCCGATGCGTCAAAATGTAAATGTTTTCAAGTTTTCAGTAATGAGTTTTACATTGAAGGGAAAATTGTTGACCGTTGAAAATCAATAGTTTTGACATTTAAAATGCGCAGGGGGGTCCACCGATGCGTGAAAATGGAAATGCTTTAAACTTTTTAGTAATGAGTTTTATATTGAAGGGGAATTCGTTGGCCGTTGAAAATCAATAGTTTTGAACATTTACAATGCGCAGGGGAGTCCGCCGATGCGTCAAAATGGAAATGTTTTCAGCTTTTTGGTAATGAGTTTTATATTGAAGGAGAAATTGTTGGCCGTTGAAAATCAATAGTTTTGACATTTACAATGCGCAGGGGTGTCCGCCGATGCGTGAAAATGGAAATGTTTTAAACTTTTTAGTAATGAGTTTCATATTGAAGGGGAATTCGTTGGCTGCTGAAAATCAATAGTTTTGTACATTTACAATGCGCAGGGGGGGGGGGGTTAAAATGGAAATGTTGTCAGCTTTTTGGTAATGAGTTTTATATTGAAGGAGAAATTGTTGGCCGTTGAAAATCAATAGTTTTGTACATTTCCAATGCGCAGGGGGGTCCGCCGATGCGTCAAAATGAAAATGTTTTCAAGTTTTCAGTAATGAGTTTTATATTGAAGGGGAAATTGTTGACCGTTGAAAATCAATAGTTTTGACATTTATAATGCGCAGGGGGGTCCACCGATGCGTCAACATGGAGATGTTTTCAACTTTTTAGTAATGAGTTTTATAGTGAAGGGGAAATTGGTGGCCATTGAAAATGAATAGAAGTTGTTGGCCGTTAAAAATCAATAGTTTTGGACATTTACAATACACACGGGCAACCGCCAATGTGACATAATGGAAACTTTTTTATGCGGTAGCAGCATAATCAAGTTACAGAATGATGGTATTGCAAGACAAAATTTTCATTATTTTTCTCCTTTCATCAGGAAAATAAATCGTTTCATTAATAATTTTGTGCCAATACATAAGAAACAATTAAACGAACAAAAAGATTCTTTTTTCATAATCCACCATTACATTTTGGCATATTTCGATAGTGGAAATCTCAAAAGGAAATGTTTTCGATCATTTTTACCGCTACCTTGCAGTATTTTAGTCGCATAATATCATAGTAGCGAAAACTCGGTTTGCTTACATTGGCGATTTAGGCCAGTATTACCACAATTAAAACTGTACCGGGATCCTTTCTATCTGCACTCTTCTATCGAAAGAAGGACCGGATTATGTACCCAAACAATAACGAGGTTGTTAAAAAAAATCTTTTTTCTTCTACATATTTTCCATTCGGGGAAATCAAACCAGACATTCTGACTCGGTTGTTTTATTTGAGCCGGAATTCCGCAAGAACCCAGTAAACTAAAAGGCGGCGCCGTAACTTGCCGTTCACTGTAAAAGTAGTGTGGGAAATCAGTTAGAATTCTGGATGAGTTTGACTGGGTAATGTCAATATCAGCTCCAGCTCAAATTTTCACTACCACTTTGTTTACCAACCAATGGTGGCCAACAGAGTAGCGGCGAGAAGCTGAGATGGGGTTGAAAATATCAATAAGATGCGAGAAACCGGCTTGCAGGAATTAAAATGGAGTACGTCAGAGTAAACGTATGCACTCCGAGAAGATTCGCTCAGCTTTTATTAGACATCATCCCTTTGATTTGCTAGAAGCATGTTTCTCGCATATTGCATTATAATGTCAGCTTCAGTTCAAGCTCAATCAGTACCAGCTCCACTTCAGATTCTTGCCATCACTGCTGCCTAACTCAACTGTTTACTGGGATGCATCGCAGGGTTAAATTATTTTACCTTGCTGTCATGTAAAAAATCTGTACCAATCTGTACTTTTTTACAAAAATCTGTAATGTGTACCCTAATAAAAAAATTATACACAAACTTTAACCCACATAGTCCAACGATTCCACATAATGTATGAATGATACCCTGAACAGGTCGTTAGGCTCTTGGATCATTAGATGTTTATTCGGGTACCGTACAGAATCTGTGCCAAAAATGCTTCAGAAATCTGTACCTTTCTACATAAATCTGGACTTGCGGCATCACTGATTTAGGCCCTCATGAAAGATCTATGTCGAAGTGAGAATTGCGTATCAAAAGAAAAATGCGAAGAGTGACCAATTTGACAAACACAAAGTCGTTTCAAGGTAATCATCATAAGGTGTAGGCATGTGTATAATAAGATTATTGGTGGCAAACTCTGAAAAACTCAGAAAACTTGAAAATGCTAAATTGTTATATTCAAATCAATTTGTTCCAATTAATGATTTGTTTTTTAGAATGATGTAGTATTTACGCCATCCCAATCCTGTCGGATGTAAAATCAAAACACTGGCGTCATATATGTAAAAATCTTATCCGTTATAATATTGGGGTTTATGCCACTTGCTGTTTGACGAGACTATAATTTAATATTGTAAACGGTCTATGCAAGAGAATGATCATTGGAGGATAGTCCTTCGTGAACACAGAGTTCGCTAAAATTTAAAACTGTATATATGTAAATTTGTAATATCTCGATGTCACAGCGTTCACACGATTCAATAACACGTGACATGACAATAGGGGGGCGTTTTGTCCCAATTTTACGTCAGAATGGTCCAGCTCCTGATTGGTTGATTCTGACTTTTTTACCGTACGCAATGTTACTGCAGAGATAGCGAAATGATGTTTTTTTTAACGTTAAATATTTATTGTTTCATTTTTGTTACATTTCTGTATAGTATACAAATTAAGTGATACAGTTTCGATAACTTTTCATCTTTGGTTACTTTTTTTGTTTTTTCTCTGTTCAGTGGTATTTTATTCTTGTTTTCGTGTTTAACTATTTTTTAGTTTGGAATGTAGAAATGATGTTTGGCAGTGTTGCAATATTTATAGAAAAGATTGTCATTACTTTTGACAAATAAAATTATTATCGTTAAAGACGAAAAAATGACTAAATTGAAAAGAAATTGTACGGCAAAGTGAAACAAGTATTTATCATGCATTTACCGTATACGTGGTTGATTATCTTTAACAAAAATAAGACAGAAACCACAATATAATCTAAAATTTTTCAGAAAATGGCTTCATCAAACCTTACTAAACACCCATGATATAGAAAAACGGTGCCATTCATCAATATAGTGGATTCAAGATACAAAATATTGCCGGCATAAAATAAATTAACATGCCTTCATTTTCATTAATAAAAATAGCAACACTGTTCGGAAGATGGCAGGAAGAAAATGCGCGAAAAGAAGAATATCGAAGGAAAAATAAGAAGCCGATTGTCACGTCTTGTCTTAGTGTTGACCTAACATCAAACAATTTGGCTATCAAGAAACACACCCAGACCAGGGATGCCACATTGACATCTGTGTTTCGGCGAAAAAATCTTTTTACCATCTGTGATGACAAAATGCCAAAAATCTGTCATCTGTGAAAAAGAATCTGTGATCAAAAATTGTGAAAAAAATCTGTGACATTACAGAAAAATCTGTGAATATGGTAACCCTGACCCAGACGCGACAATGTTCACACCTTTCTAACATTTACATCTTGATTCCATATTAAAATTTTCCAGAGCTGTCAGATAGCTTTTTTGGAAATGTGCATCCTAATAAAAAAATCTGTACAGTCTTCCCTAATAAACATCTAATGATCCAAGAGCCTAACGACCTGTTCAGGGTATCATCCAAACAATATGAGGAATCGTTGGACTGGGTTAAAGTTTGTGTATAATTTTTTTATTGGGGTTTATTCTCTGGTTCGTAACTCTTTGACTGGACCGTGTTTTAGTTAGACCTCCACTAGTTAGACTGTTGTTCAACTAAAAAGCAGTTTTGTGGTTATTTACGCATAATTTAACTATTATTTCCTAACTATTGATTTTGAATGGCCAACAATTTCCCTTTCAATATAAAACTCATTACTAAAAAGTTTATAACTTCTCCATTTTGACGCATCGGCGAACTCCCATGCGCATTGGAAATGTACAAAACTATTGATTTTCAACGGCCAATAATTTCTCCTTCAATATAAAACTCATTACCAAAAAGCTGAAAACATTTCCATTTTGACGCATCGGCGGACCCCCCTGCGCATTGTACATGTTCAAAACTATTGATTTTGAACGGCCAACGAATTCCCCTTCAATATAAAACTTATTACTAAAAAGTTTAAAACATTTCCATTTTCACGCATCGGCGGACCCCCCTGCGCATTTTAAATGTCAAAACTATTGATTTTCAACGGTCAACAATTTTCCCTTCAATGTAAAACTCATTACTGAAAACTTGAAAACATTTACATTTTGACGCATCGGCGGACCCCCCTGCGCATTGTAAATGTTCAAAACTATTGATTTTCAACGGCCAACGAATTCCCCTTCAATATAAAACTCATTACTAAAAAGCTGAAAACATTTCCATTTTCACGCATCGGCGGACCTCCCTGCGCATTTTAAATGTCAATACTATTGATTTACAACGGCCAACGAATTCCCCTTCAATATAAAACTCATTACCAAAAAGCTGAAAACATTTCCATTTTCACGCATCGGCAGACCCCCTGCGCATTGTAAATGTACAAAACTACTGATTTTCAACGGCCAACAACTTCTCCTTCAATATTGCGCACTTCCCACCAACCTGGACTCCGCACTTTCAAAGTGCGAGTGATCAAACTGCTACTGAAAACTGCGAGCTGTCAAAACACATGTATTTCAAGTGATAGAGATGGTACTTTCATAGACAGACCAGTCGAACTAACCAGTCTATGAGAAGAATTTAATAGAAGAATAGTAAGTGCGCAGTGCGGTTAGAATCCAGTTTTTAGTGCCACAAACAATATAAACTCATTACTAAAAAGTTGAAAATATTTCCATTTTGACGCATCAGCGAATTGTAAATATACAAAACTATAGATTTTCAATGGCCAACAACTTTCCTTTCAACGATACTATGTGACCGCTAACATTTTGCTTGCAGTCCTTTCCTATAGCAAGCGAAAAACGAACTGCCGCACATTCCAATCTTGCAAATATGAGCCATGAATGTCGTCCACTACATTCATTTTGAGCCGCTGCTATGAAATTTATTTGCAACAGTTCCAACGCAACGGATGATGCAAGTAAAACACACGGGCCATTCACATACATTCGCAACAGCTAGCGAACGAAACCCAACTACGGCAGCAAGCCGAATAACCGAACTTTCACGAACATGTAACAGGCACGATCAGCAGCACGAACGTTTTTGCTTTTCTCTCGTCCGTTTACATGCACAGCAGCCGAAGTCAAACTAGCATCGGTGCTGACGTATTGGTTTTTTCCCGAACTTTCGCATTAAAATGAAATTCGAAATGACTTCTTCCAGCCTTGGTGGTGGGAAACAAAACTGCTGT
The DNA here is from genome assembly GCF_030247195.1 of Topomyia yanbarensis. Taxonomy (NCBI): domain Eukaryota; kingdom Metazoa; phylum Arthropoda; class Insecta; order Diptera; family Culicidae; genus Topomyia; species Topomyia yanbarensis. Next base: position 193,995,388 of record NC_080670.1, read on the forward strand.
GTGGCGGCATTCACACACACCAAAGAGATTACATTCATTGAACGACATTCATACGTACACCAACCATGAAATTCGTCTATGACTTTCCTGCTCGGGCAGCAGCGTGAAAGTTTGTAAGCTTATGACGTTCATAAAAAAAAGTCACGTTTCCAGCCCTGCTTATGTGAGAACGTGGTGCCAGGTCCTCTACATCTTTACAACACGAACAACTAAAAGCCTAAGTTTCATTCTATTTCCCGTACTATATTAGCACAAGCCAATTTAAATCACTAACTGACATAAAGCTCGAAAACTATTCTTTGCTAGGTTTAACTTCATTTAAAAAAAATTTTTATTCGGAACCTAAGACAAAACGTGATAATCGGCTTCTTATTTTTCCTTCGGCATACTTCTTTACGCAAATTTTCACCCTGCCGAAATCTTCCGAACAGTATTTCTATTTTTATTAATGAAAATGGAGTCTTGTCAATTTATTTTATGCCGGCAATATTTTGTATTCTGAATCCACTATCATAGAGAAGAGACATCCATGATCGAAGATGTTTTTATTATGAATGTACAAAAAAATTAAAAAAAAAATTAGAAAAAATATCAGCAAAACCCGAAGCGGTACAAAACCGGTCCTGCCCTGGTCCGGCAGAAAAAACTGTTAACAACCGTAAGGCGAAAAATTCTGCCAGAAACGGTTGTTGCATTTGGACCGGCAAGCTGGCAGAGTTCTATCAGCCAGAATTTCATGGGCATTCTGCCAGAATTATTTCGCTGCCGCCCACCCACTGACCCGTCCAAAAAATTGTTTCAAAATCGTTCAACACGGGTCCAACGATGGACGTTTGTTGAACGGTTATTTGGACGTTGTCCAAATTGGTCCAACGAACGTCCTTCATTGGACGATTTTGAAACCAACCGTTCTTAGAGGGCAGTTAAACTCATTCCGGAACCGGTTCAGATTTCTGAATGGAGTCAGTATGGATTCCAAATCAAATGCAACAACCGATTCCGACTCAGAATCGGTTGTTGCATTTGAGTTGGAATCCATACTAACTCTATTCAGGATTCCGAATCAAATTCCGAATGGTTTGACCGGGCGGCTGTTTGAGGGGAATTCTCGACAAATATGTCAAATGGTCCTTGTGCAAATGAGAGCCTCTCTTTGTTTACTTTCTTTTTCGATTATTACGGCGTTTTAAGTTTAAGTTTTAAGATGACTTTTCAATATTGTTTCAGGGTATATCGAAAAACTCTGATTTCGACTAGCTTATTCCGCTAAGAGTTGATTAACAAACATATAAACTGCCGAGTTATTAGCCAAAGAGCAAGTAAACAAAGAGAAACTGTCATTTACACTTTGGACCATTTGACATGTTTGGCTAGAATTAAGTTCTTGTCGGTCAGTCTCACGAAAACTAATGCAGTTTCTTGCTTGAAAACAAACCCATTTGCTTTTACCGTCTTTGTTTATTATTTTCCACCAGCTAGTGATGTAGTATTTGTGTCATGCGACGTGAACGTACATGAGCTGTAGAAAAGTCTATTCTGCCTGAACGTCCGAGTGAGATACGTAACGTCAGGCTTCCGTCACCGGTACAGAACGTCAACGAAGCGTCAAAATTGGTTACATGCATAAAAGGAGGCATTCGCACACACCCAGTAAAGTTCAGCCGGAAATAAACTGGAATTCTGGTTGGTTCCAGTTCGTATTCCGGCTCCAGTGCAACAACCGATTGTAACTAGAATCGGTTGTGTCACTGGAGCCGGAATACGAACTGGAACCAGCCAGAGTTCCGGTTCATTTCCGGCTGAGCTTTACTGGGCAAATTCAACAACCCGGAACGTTGTGACCACAGAGAACAGACATCCATGATCGAACAAAAATATTTAAAAAACGTGTGTAAACATTTGAATTAATATACGATAAACACTAGCGCCACCACACCAACCTATCCCAACTATCCGTCAAATCCATTCCGGAACCGGTTCGAAATCCTGAATGGAATCAGTATGGAATCTTGCTCAAAGAAAACAATCGATTCCGGCTCTATCAGTTAATGCATTTGAGCTGGAATTCCTGCTGGAAGTCCGAACCGGTTCCGGACTAGTCAAAGGGTAGAGGAATAACCGCTGTCAATCCTGTCGAACTCAGCCACAAAAAAACCCGACGACAGTAGCGGACCTGGTTTGGATATCCCAACTACCTTCGAAACCGTTAGAAAGTTTACACAAATTGAATGCTGAAGATAGACGTCTGTTCTCTGTGTTGTTACGTATGGAATGTGCGAACGGGCAGACGAGAAACGCATTTAACTTATCCTGACGGAACGGTGACGTGATGTTGACATTCTTTACTGTCGACGGAAGCTGATGTATCGTCTGAAACGGGCTTTAGTTGTCATTTAGCAGACCTTTGATAAATCACATGTCAATTCGTGAAACAAAAAAATTGTGTTTAAAAATGAGAGAAAATAGATGGGAATCAAAATAAAAGTAATGTTAAAGTATCCTTATAAGAATATCCGTTACCGACACGCATAACAGTAAATCTCCACTGTAAGACATCAACCAAAATTTGGGATGAAACCGCTGACGATGATCAACACGTCATGTAATCCATTAGTTTAAGCAAATTATACCTTCCACACGATTCACGAGGTACTAACATTAAAATCCCATTTGGATCTTTCCTTCTAAGACGGTTTGTTAGCATAATTGTCGGCTTGACGGCGGACCTCTCAAACAAAAGAGCTGCGTGAATGAATGAAAGCTACTATCGTACTACAAAACGGGCCAACGAAATCGCCACGCTCGATAGCGGAATCCAACTAATGAAGATTGATTTACGGCACTCGATCTACGTTTTCAAACAAGCAAACCGCATCGGGATGGGTACTTTCCATGCTAAGTGGGTCCATTTCCAATTCTTCTCCTGATGGCTTATATACTTCCATAGCGGGATGTGAAAGATTTTGGAGCTTTGCATTCTTAATGTCTATATTAGTCACAACAATTAATCAATGTTGAAGCTTCGAGATACCCTCATTTTTCAGTATATAATTTTTTGAAATCATTTTTTTTTTCAACTGGACCAAACATGAACTTAGTACTATTTGCCCTGATTTATGGTAAATAGTGATATTATTTTAAGTTGACATAGTCAACATTTCGTTTACCGAAAGGACATACATGGAACGGGGAGGTTTCCATCACCGTGATAAACTATTTCAAATAATTTTTTTTCTGGTTTTCTCAGTGGGATAGAAGTCATTCCAATCTCCAGCAGTTTGGAATGACATTGAAACTTAGATTTGATGCGGAATTCCAGTTCGAGTCTTCCCAGAACGATTTTGCTAGTTGGGAATCCTGTTCCACTCCAGCCGGATTGGCTTGACTGGAGAAAGCTCACCAGTTATAAATTTACATACAAGTCCTACATCATTCCACCCATCAGATCTTAGTAGTGTTGATTGTAAAAAATCACTTATCTGTACGATTAATCTACCGTGTATGTTTTCCGTTCCACACACGGCAGGTTATTTGCAGTTCCGCACACCCACCGGTTGGCGGCCTTTTTTTCTATCTCCTTGTCCAACCGTTGAAACCAATGAATCCGTTCCAGCGCCTCCCAACTCAAAGCATAACCAAACTAGTTTTCAATCTCATCCTACAGTCATCGATTGTCAACGGTCGTCTGCCAGTTACACGCCGTAGGAAATAGCGATTAATGTGTGATGAACCTCCCGATTCTCCCCGCCGCCGCAATAGTCGAAAAGCAACACTTCATCCGCGTAGGCAAACACATTGTAGCCTCGGCAAAAATGGCCAGGTTTCTCATTCTTCTTTCGAGCAATAAACAAATATACGGACACGCATGCGAAATTGAAGAAAGCTAGGTTACAAACCTGACCAGATATGAACGGAGACAATCTTGAAATTTTACCTTGTTTTACATTGAAGCTCGCCGTTTACAAACATGTGACGGTGTTCCGTTTGCGAGTCAACCGATCTGAGATCGAAACGGAATGCGTCGAGTCTTGGCTTCGCGACCATGTGCTCAGGCAACTCGGGAACAGGTCTCGCATTAGTATATGAATGCTTGTATGGCCATAAACATCGCCCGGGCTGGTTTATGATCCAGTCATAAAATGGTCATCTCGAAAGTGATCATCCATTAGTTGGAGCGTAATATAATCTGATTAGGTATGGCTTGATGATGGGATCGAGTGTTATTCGATAGAGCTGGGTTTAATTTTAATCGAACGTTGATCCGAGGCCGGATATTTTTGGAATCTTAATAACCGATTCGGTTTGAACCAGTGCATTCTGCATTTTAGTAATACAAATTTTAGATTCTTTTTGAAATTTTTTGTCGATTTTTGCCTTTATTGCTAGATTTATCATGTTTACTATATTGTCCTTCTTCCAATTATGTGCTATTTTTTATAATTAAGCCCTTTAGCAATTTTAGCAATCTGGGCAAGCCTTTTTGTTCGAGGTTCTTAATCTTCCAATTTATGATTTTCTGCTAGATTTGCTATTTTTTCTTATTTTTATATTTCTCAATTCAGTTTCTTCATTCAGTTCCGAACCGGTTCGGAAATGTGTTTAACTTAGAGCACTCTACCCTCTAAGAACGGTTGGTTTCAAAATCGTCCAATGAAGGACGTTCGTTGGACCAATGTTGGACGACGTCCAAATAACCGTTCAACGGACGTCCGTTTGACCCGTGTTTAACGATTTTCAAACACTTTTTTGAACTTCTCAATGGGAATGCATTAGTGATTCCGAATCGGTTCCGGAATGGGTTTGTCTGGGAACTACCCATCTATAACAAAAATGGCTAATTAAACTATTCGGAATCCTGAATGGAGTCAGTATGGATTCCAGCTCAAATGCAACAACCGATTCCGACTCAATCGGTTTCGGAATCGGTTGTTGCATTTGAGTTGAATTCCTTACTTAATTAGCCATTTTTGTTAGAGATGGGTAGTTCCCAGACAAACCCACTGAGACGCCCTGTCCTGTCGGGTTAGGTTAACTAGGGCGAACTCGGCTTCGCTCGCGTTTTCTGGCAAATTCTGACAGGAACCGAGCAAAACCCTGGCACAACTCAGAAATAAACCGTGCAAAGATCCTGGCAATTCCTATCTGGTAGAATTTTCGTACGAATCGAGTAAAACATCTGAAAAGTTGTGGCAGGAAGCGTACAGAAATCCTGACCGTACATTCATGGCTGAATCAATGCAATATCAATTTCGTTTTGCTCAACTTCTGCTAACTTACTGCCTGGGCACGGAGTAAAAAGGAGCAACTTTTTTCGCTCCTATTTGATTCGAAGAAACTGGGAGCGAGAAGCGTGTACTGGAACAACCCTCTAAGAACAGTTGGTTTCAAAATCGTCCAACGAAGGACGTTCGTTGGATCAATTTGGACAACGTCCAAATAACCGTTCAACAAACGTCCATCGTTGGACTCGTGTTGAACGATTTTGAAACAATTTTTTGGACGTCTCAGTGGGAAACCTTTTGTTTCATTTTCAGCCAGACGCATGGTGGATACGTGTCAGACAAATCGGACCGGTTTAAATCCGCCTCATTTGTATTTTCTATTTTTTGATTCTAATTCTATTGAAAAAATATTGTGCCAGGATGTGTGAGCGAAAGCGATATCACCCCTGTATAATTCTGCAGAATTTTGGCTTTTACAGAATTCACGGTTATTAGTGCCCAGACACCTCGCAATGCATTTTTGAAAGTCAAACAGCAATTTTGTACTGATGGACGGTAAGAGCAGGATATCCCATCTGATTCATGCAGGATAAAGGCCTCTTGTAGGCTCAAGCCACGCGATAAGTAAAGAAACGATCATCATTTTCACTATCGGCAAGGAAACAATTCTATCATGAATTTGACGTGAAACAGGTGTCGAAAAATATTAAGCTAGCCCGTGGAATCCACGATGTACTATTCAGATGTTAATGTGCTTATTGACAGATGTTAAAAGCTGGCAAAAGAGGATACTAGTAGTTTAGATGCATCCCTTCACATCTCTAACTGTTATCAGTTCGTTTGTCAAAGTAAATTTGACATACGATTTTACACTCAGATTGTTTTTCAGATTGTTGATCCAACTAGCGGAGGTCCAACTAAAAAGCGGGTTAGTTAAAAAGTGTCCTTTTTAGTACACAGTCATGATTCGCTGGTTCCCAGTTAAACTCATTCCGGAACCGGTTCAGATTTCTGAATGGAGTCATCACAGAGAACATACATCCATGATCGAACAAAAATATTTCAAAAACGAGTGTAAACATTTCAATTAATATACGATAAACACTAGCGCCACCACACCAACCTATCCCAACTATCCGTCAAATCCATTCCGGAACCGGTTCGAAATCCTGAATGGATTCCGTATGGAATCTTGCTCAAAGAAAACAACCAATTTCGACTCTATCGGTTGATGAATTTGAGCTGGAATTCATGCTGGAAGTCCGAACCGGTTCCGGACTAGTTTGACTGGGTAGAGGAATAATCGCTGTCAATTCTGTTGAACTCAGTCACAAAAAAACATGACGACAGTAGCGCACCTGGTTTGGATATCCCAACAGCCTTCGAAACCGTTAAAGATTTTACACAAGTTGAATGTTGAAGATGGACGTCTGTTCTCTGTGGAGTCATTATGGATTCCAAATCAAATGCAACAACCGATTCCGACTCGGAATCGGTTGTTGCATTTGATTTGGAATCCATACTAACTCCATTCAGGATTCCGATTCAAATTCCGAATGGTTTGACCGGGTTGGACCGAAAATGCATCTGCTCACATCTCTAATAATTGTCAGTTTGATTGTCAAAGTGAATCTGACACGAAATTTTTTTGACGGCGCCGATGGTTGGGTCGTAAGCGTGACCGCCACCCACCCCAGTTGGTCTGGGTTCAATCCCAGTCGAGGTCGTTGAGATTTTTCAGAGGTGACAAAAATCTGAGGTCACGCCTTCCTTCGGAAGGGAAGTAAAGCCGTTGGTCCACGATCCATGAGTTGATGGGTCGATATCCAGTCCAGATAGGGGGAGTGTCACCTCTCTGGCGTCGGTGCTTGGCATCGTAGCGGAAATAGGCCGAAAGAAAATAAACAGAATTGGAAGAAGAAGAAGACACGAAATTTTGGCATTCAGATGCTTTTTAGCTGGACAATGGTTCATCTAGCGGAGGTCCAACTAATAAGCGTCCAGTTAAAAAGTGACCAACCAGCGAATCACGACTGTAGTTGATTTCGATTTAATTTAATTTGTTAATTATTATAACGTGTTTTAAATCTATAGAGTGATAATAGTAGAAGATCTCAATTCTTTATATGTCAAAATTAATACGTGGTGAAATTGCTCGATCGTCAAATTATTAAGTTTTTAGATCAACATGGTCATGTATTGCACCCAAGTCGTTTTGCTATAAACCTTAATCACAATTTTGATTATTTCTACCACCGACGCAAGCCGAATCAACTGTTCTGTGTCGATCTACAACTTACGTTACCATTTTGACCTAAATACCGACAATTAATCAAACGCGGAAAAGCAATTATAATACATACTTCCACACTTTCAGCCGAACACAATCAATTGCTTCGAATCAGACAAGAAGCGAACAACGAACGGTAACCTCCTAACCAAAGCAGTAATCAGGCTAAACCTAAACATGGCAGCAGACAAAAAAAAATCAAGAGAAAATAGCCATTAAAATTACACATCTTTCAACCACACTGTTTCTCGTAAATTTCAACTACGTACCACATTTTAGAGCCAGGCTAGATTCGATTAGAGATTTTCTATTTTACTTCCCGTCCACTTCCATAGTGCACCCGTACATGCGGGAAAAAAGACTAAGAAATATTCGGGAAAAGAGAAAAACCTATTTGTTTTCGCTAATTGACCCCGTGGATACTTCAAAGGTGAAAAAACAAGCAACCGCAGCGAGCGGTTCTTTTGCTCCGAAAGCCGGCGGTGGTTGAAAGAAACTTGAAAGTGCACAGGTGCGAGATCAAATTTAGTGATTTATCGCAAAATCGGCTTTGTTTCAACTACAAAACCAAGCGTCGGCCAGTCTGGCGGAGTACCCTCCGTTTCCAACCGCGATCGTGGATAACGCAATGAAGTTCGCAAAGGTCGAATAGGATCGCTCGAAATTCCTAAGTGAAGAGTGAAGCCAAGCTACATCGTCAGCCGATCGTCGTACTTGTTATTTTCTGCAGCTCACCGAAACTGGACCCGCATCAACTGGACGACGTGGATGTTGAAACCCACTCATCAGGTTTGCCTAGTTGTTTCCTCTTCGGTTCCTGCGCCTGCTTTCTCAGCTCGCCCAATCGGGACAGGGAAAAAGTTCGCTATCTGCACCGGTTTTAAATCGTGGCACACTAAGCTACTCAAAAGCTCCGAAATTTTCACCCATTGAACCTGCGAATGTTTACAACCTGCAAATTTTTTAGATCGTACTGCTGCGGAACGGTAAATATAATCCCCTGTCAAAATGCGTCAGCGCAAATGTCAAAATGTCTGCCCCATCATCGGCTTCCAAACAATATCCCGCGTAAGTCGTTGAGTCATTGGCCGTTCGACCTCCCACATGTACCGTGGGGCCGCACCACTCACAGTAGATGAAGAGGAGATAAAAAGGTGGGGAAAAAGCAACAATCCAATTCACGTTTCCGAAACTGAAACTAATTCGAACCCATTATTTGTGGTGCTTTCTGGCTTTCTACCGAGGTGTGGCGGAAGACGGCTTCGACTCGGTAAGTGGAGTTCGGTCAATGGCGAAAAGTGAAAAGGTTTGTCAACGGCCTGGAACAAACCATTGGTGACGATGTTTTGTGTCGCAGTAATGCCGCTAGGTATGTTTACATTTAAGCTAACCTTTGAAAACATTGAAAGATGAACTTCACACAAAGGAGAATGCAGTTAAGCAGGTTATTTCAATAATTATTTATATCCTGGTTTTTGGCTTCGGAAGTAACAACTGTTTGCGGTCCATAGCTCCAGTTCGCTTGTTAAACAAGATACTTTTTTCTAGTAACTTATTGGTTGCTGTCTAGATTCTTTAACACGAAGATGATCCCGAATCTGTGGAAAGTGCACATTTTTGGTGAGCTATGAAAAGGGTAGGAATGCCAACTGTCAGAAATTCTCGGAGGAACCGTTTCACGCGGAGCATTCATTAATAGGTTTATCAGGCTGTCCTTCTTATTTTGATCTTGAAGATTGTACAACTTATAGCTGCACACAAATTGTACAATCTTCAATCTGGTCGTGTCTGGGCACACCACGCTTCCAATTAAGGTAAGACAAGAAGTCGGTCATCGGCACGTTGAGGCCCCACTCTTCTGCAGGAATCACAAGTAAGTTTTGATTCTTCGTGAGAACGCAACGACTTTAATTGGTGACGGTGATTAAATCGGTCTGGCGCGAGAAAATGGAACACAATTCATAGTAACGCGATCGGTGTGATGTTCACAGTAAGTTTGACAATAGAAATCTGATTATTCTGAAACCAGATAGAGGTAATTTACTCATTTAGATGTGAATCGAAGAATCCGTGGAAAAACGTAAAACGTCTACCCACAAAATGCAACATATTTGCGTCTCTTCAATTTGCAAAATTTTCTAACCGGTAGAGTGTAACCGGTCAACCCGATCGATGTCCCTGTTAGCAAACATTGTTCCGGACGGACAACCGCAACCAGTAATCATCGAATTAACCCCAGCCAAAGTGCTGTGGTTCATTTCCACAAATTTCCTGAGCAATGACTTCGGAAACCTGAAACCCACCACGAGGTGTGCATCAATAATAAAAACAACTCAATAACAACCGCCGGAAAAGTGGTAAAATGCCATTGAAATAAAATCAATCAAAATGATCAATACCTCCCCGGTTCAGTCCGGCCGCCCCGCCCAACTCCTGTTTGTTGCAATCGTTTCGTCATCGAAGACGCTAGCTGATTTGCTCCAAGGAGCCTCAATGAAGAGTGAAAACCGCACACATCAGCGGGTATCGTCATTCCACTCTTTCAACTCGAAACCGAGGGGGAGAAAAAGGTAAACATAAATTACACCGTCAATTGGAAAACCCACCACTGGTTGTAAAAAACGAAACGAACCACGCGCAAATCCGCCTCGAAGTCTATCGCGAATATCGGAACAAACTCTGACCGGATTGAGTAGGAGAGAGCAGCACACGGTGAAAACAAACGGTAATGATAGTCGTAATTAGCGTCATTATCCGGTAGTCAATGTTCAGTCTTTCGGAAAAGTTGGTACCCGCGAGTGTTCTCGTTGTCAAAACAATACAGGGTACACTTTGGAAACTGGACTATAGAAATGAAACCTGCTCCAACGGTGACATCGTTCCACCCAAGCTGAATGTCCACCCTGTGACAAATGTCTGTGGGTACAATTTTTCTGTGCGCCTTTCGGTTTTTTTTTCTGACAGATGGTTTTGCTCTGTTGATGTCTCCACGATGGAGCAAGCAATTGAATTATCAACTGCAGTGGCTTTTACAGCTTTCCGTTGGGATCTGAAAGGGTAATTAATTTTCTCTACACTAGTTTATAACATTTGTGGCGGCACGCCACTCACAAACGCTAGCGTATGGAAGTAAGCTTTTCGAATACTTTTAATGTAGAATACATTTAAGGTTTCAATATAGGGGTCCCGTTTCAAAATATCGGCTGCGGCGCCGCGTCAGATTTTGAACGTTAATAACTTTTATCATACTTAACAGAATGATTTGATTTTTAGACCAATTTGTTGCAAATATGTTCCTCTATGCTGTATTAAAATTTGAAGTATGTATAACATGTACTAATAACAAAAAAAATGTGTTTTGAAAAATCTTTCGAAAACGACTCGGAAAAGTGAAAATTTTCAGCCCATCCCGCACAGAGCCGTCGTTATGGTAGACCAACCGAACAATAAAATAATGAAAAGTTTATATATAGGTCCATTACATGTTTGTTCGTATGGTTATTCGCATTGGGTTGCTTGACGAGAGCACTTGGTGGGGGAAAGACGGCATATTCCTTTGGTTAGGCCATTAGAAGCCGGACGGAAAGGAAAGGCTCATGCACGGCACGAGAACGAGCGAGAAAGCGATAGTAGTGCATATTAGCGCGATTATATAAATATCTGTCGGTCGGTTTTTCTCATCATTCGTATTCGTTCAAGCACAAGCAAGCAGCCAGTCCACCGAAGAAAAGCAGTCGGCGATGACGACGGCGGAAAAAGTGCCCCAGCTACTGGTGACTCATCGCAACCCGATCAGGAACTGTCGCCCTGCAAGAATTTCGCCCCAACTAAAGGGCAACAGAGTAGGCTATCGTTCCAGCGTCTGGGTCGTGAGATTGTGCAGGACTGCAAAGTCGAGCTACGCTTACAAAGCTCAGTCGTAATGATGCCCCGAGAAGCCAACGATGCCTACTTGGTCGGTTTGTTCGAGAATGCAAAATAGTGCTTTCTAGCTCACCGTGTCCGCGGGGAGTGCGTCTGAATTATGCTCCCGCAATAAAACAATAAACGGTTCTTTACAGGACCAATTAATTGTGTTCTAATAAGAGTTAAACTGAAATTTACATTTTATGGTGTATAACAAATAATTTTCAGAAAGCAATATAAGAAATACGATGTGTGGAAAGAAAGAAAGAGAATTTAAATTATCTTCTCTCGCTCGTTTTCGTGCACTGCTTTTCCATTCCTTTCTGCTGCTACTACCATCATAACTAAAACGAATGTGCGTGTTCCCCCACCATCTCATGGCCAGTGTTGCCACAATTCCATGTCGCTATAACAATTTGAATTATTTTATTGATCCTCTCTAGTATTGATAAAATATAGAACATGCAAAGTACACTAGTCGCATGCTTTTATTCGAACTTTTTGGCAGCCTCCGTTGATTAACTGCATAAATCGATTTGTTTGTGCAGCTCCTTGCTAGTAGCAAACTAAATAGCCTTTATCAGCGCTAACAAATAACACGAAAGAATTTAAATTTGTGAAAATCTTTTCCTTCCTTCTTTTCAAATCTGCAACATTCTTTGAAAATATTGTTTGAATGTTGTTATTGAAAAACTGAACATGCAAGTTTGCTAGCACTGGCCACTAGATTGAAGGCGATGGAAAGACAGAATATTCGTTTTGGTTATGCTAGTATTGGTAGCCGAACGGAAAGGAAAGGCACAGGAATGGCACGAAAACGAGCGGGAGAGCGATAGTAGTGCTTTCTTGTGTTTTCATATATGAATATTGGTCGGTCGGTTTTTCTCATCATTCGTATTCGTTCAAGCACTAGCAAGCAGCCAGTCCACCGGAGGAAAGCAGTTGGCGATGATGACGGTCCGCAAAAGTGCCCCAGCTACTGGTGGCCCATCGCAACCAACTACCGATCAGGAACTGTCGCCATGCTAGTATTTCGCCCCAACTAAAGGGCAACGGAGCAACTAATCCGCTGGCTAACATTCCAGCGTCTGGTTCGTAAGGTTGTGTATTACTTCAAAGTCGAGCTACGCTTACAAAACTCAGCCGTAATGAAGCCACTGATGCCTACTTGGTCGGTTTGTGGGAGTGGGCGTAAATTACAATAAAAGCAACGGTTCTTTTCAGGACCAATCAATTGTGTTCTAGTGAGAGTTAAACTGAAACTTTTATTTTAAGGTGTGTAGCAAATTTTCAACAAGCAACATAATACGTTGGGTGGAAAGAAGTAGATTGCACACGGAACAAAAATTTAAATTATCCTCTCGCTCGTTTCGTGCACTGCTTTTCCATTCCTTTCTACTGTTATTATCAGTATTACCAAAACGAATGTGTTGTTGCATGTGTTTAAGAGAAACGTTGAAGTCGCATGCTTCTATTCAAGCTTTTTGGCAGCCCCCGTGAACTAACTGCATTAAATGATTTTTTGTGCAGCTCCGTGCTAGTAGCAAACAAAATGGCCCTACCAGTGTCTGATTCGTGAGATTGTGCAGGATTTCAAAGTCGAGCTAAGCTTATAAAGTTCAGCCGTAATGGTACCCGAAGAAGCCAGTCTTGTCGTTTTGTTCGAGGCTACAAAACAGTTCGCCAGGCACGTAACTATCATGCCAAAAATATCCAACGATCCAGCGCATCACCATCAACACCAACGCCGATACCAAAGGTTCTTTTCAGAACCACCATTATTACCATAGAGAATTATTTGAAAATTTCCCATTCAAACGTGATTCTGTTGAATATTATTAGATTTAAATTAACGTCTCGAATTGAAATCACGACGCTCCGGTTATGTGACAGACATTACCCACCCATCTTTTTTTATTGTGACCACGACACCCCATTTCAATATTTCTGAATGAACAGAAGGTCGAGTTTGGAAAGTTTGTAACTTTCATTGTACTTAACCAAATTACACAATGTTCGCACTAATGATTCAGAAATATGATCAGGAATCTTCTGTTAGATTTGTAAGTATGTATAATTTACATGAATAAAGAAAAATTGATTTTCAGGAATCAATTATTATCTGTTCTTCCATTGGCCAGTACTACGCGACTTCCTCATGCTAACAATTAATTTCATCGTTAGCCATCTCCCTCACCAAGGCCAACAACGCCAACAAAACCGGTCCTTTTCAGGACCACCATCATTTTTGTAAAGAATAATTTGAAATATTCCTCGCCCAAATCACCTTTTGTCCGAAAATTCCAATGAGTATCAACATATTTGAAGAACGTGTTCCTTATGTATTCTACATCTCTCCGGTTATGTCGCAGACATTACCCACCCATCTTTTTTTTATCCTATTTTGATTGCGATCGTAGCATTAGATTATGTGGCTTTTCACCAGTTATGCAGTGGCTTTATCGCCACGATAAGATAGAAGGCACGTGACGTTAGCTTGACAGTTTACAGTTAAACTAACAAGTGATTTGACAGCGTCATTTTTTTAATCAATAGTTGTTTACATCACAGAGAACAGACGTCCAACTTTAGCATTCAACTTGTGTAAAATCTCTAACGGTTTCGAAGGTAGTTTGGATATCTAAACCAGGTGCGCTACTGTCGTCATGTTTTTTTGTGGCTGAGTGCGACAGAATTGACAGCGGTTATTCCTATACCCAGTCAAACTAGTCCGGAACCGATTCGGACTTCCAGCATGAATTCCAGCTCAAATGCGTCAACCGATAGAGTCGGAATCGGTTATTTTCTTTGAGCTAGATTCCATGCTGAATCCATCCAGGATTTCGAACCGGTTCCGGAATCGATTTGACGGATAGTTGGGATAGGTTGGTGTGGCGGCGCTAGTGTTTTTCGTATATTAATTCAAATGTTTACACACGTTTTTTAAATATTTTTGTTCGATCATGGATGTCTGTTCTCTGTGTTTACATGTTCAACTCCTTTCTCCAACGGACAGGAAATAACATCCAACGAACTACATTCGCTGAACGCTAGGAACTGGTTGTGCTTTGGGACAACTTAGGTTGTTAATTAGGTCATTAAATGACGAATAAAATTCTTCATGTCCAATTCTCAAAACAGAACGATTAGTTGTGCAATTTGCGTTTCGACTTCGTCTTATCAGAATTAGGACTAAGGACTAAGTAGCACCGGATTGATGCTAGCTCCAAAAAACGGAAACACAATGTGTCCCTGAGCAAACCCCTAACCACAGAGAACAGACGTCCATCTTCAGCATTCAACTTTTGCAAAATCTAACGGTTTCGAAGGTAGTTGGGATATCCAAACCAGGTGCGCTACTGTCGTCATGTTTTTCTTTGTGGCTGAGTTCGACAGAATTGACAGCGGTTATTCCTCTACCCAGTCAAACTAGTCCGGAACCGGTTCGGACTTCCAGCATCCCAGTGAGCAAATTTTCTGGCAGAGACCGCTGAGATTTCTGTAAGTCTTGGTTTGGCAGCCCTGTCAGATTTCTGCGCGTATCCTGTCGGGTTAGTTGAGCTAGGGCGAACTCGGTTTCGCTCGCGTTTTCTGGCAAATTTTGACAGGAACCGAGTAAAACCCTGGCATAAATCGGACATAAACTGTGCAAAGATCCTGGCAATTCCTACCTGGTAGAATTTAGCACGAATCGAGCAAAACATCTGACAAAGATGTGGCAGGAAGCGTGCAGAGATCTTGGTCGTACATTTCTGGCTGGATTCTGGATAAACGTGAGCAACATCGTTTGGTTTAACCGCTTCTGTCAGAAACGGTTGTTGCATTTGAGCGAATTCGTTGCCAGAATTCTCGCACAAATCGCGCAAAATGGTCTCAGAAACTCTGCCAGCATCAATTTCGCTTTGCTCAACTTTTGCTAACTTTCTGCTTGCCACGCTGACCGGGATGAATTCCAGCTCAAGTGCATCAACCGCCCAGTAAAGTTCAGCCGGAAATCAACTGGAATTCTGGCTGGTTCCAGTTCGTACACGGGCTCCAGTGACACAACCGATTCTAGTTAGAATCGGTTGTTACACTGGAGCCGGAATACGAACTGGAACCAGCCAGAATTCCAGTTCATTTCCGGCTGAACTTTACTGGGCGATAGTCGGAATCGGTTGTTTTCTTTGAGCTAGATTCCATGCTGAATCCATCCAGGATTTCGAACCGGTTCCGGAATCGATTTGACGGATAGTTGGGATAGGTTGGTGCGGCGGCGCTAGTGTTTTTCGTATATTAATTCAAATGTTTACACACGTTTTTTAAATATTTTTGTTCGATCATGGATGTCTGTTCTCTGTGCCCCTAACCACAGAGAACAGACGTCCATCTTCAGCATTCAACTTTAGCAAAATCTCTAACGGTTTCGAAGGTAGTTGGGATATCCAAACCAGGTGCGCTACGGTCGTCATATTTTTTTTTTTGTGGCTGAGTTCGACAGAATTGATAGCGGTTATTCCTCTACCCAGTCAAACCAGTCCGGAACCGGTTCGGACTTCCAGCATGAATTCCAGCTCAAATGCATCAACCGATAGAGTCGGAATCGGTTGTTTTCTTTGAGCAAGATTTCATACTGAATCCATTCAGGATTTCGAACCGGTCCCGGAATGGATTTGACGGATAGTTGGGATAGGTTGGTGTGGCGGCGCTAGTGTTTATCGTATATTAATTCAAATGTTTACACACGTTTTTTAAATATTTTTGTTCGATGATGGATGTCTGTTCTCTGTGGTTTGACACTAAAACATAGTTCTTTTCGCTACTCTATTTCTAGACTCACTAGACAACCTATTCACTTAACGTCTTGCTTCCAACTTGTTCACCCCACCTGATTGCTCCCTATATCCATTTCTCTGGTCCCGGTTGATGGATACAGGCCACACCACTGCACATTAACGTTCAGTACATGGATACTGACCTGATTCGGTTGATTTGCCTCCCGCACATCATAACTGGAAATCTTTGTCTACCCGGACGGGCTAAGCGATGCGACCCGACGGTCTCGCCTTCCGGCTCCAGTCCAGCCAGACAGCCCGTAACGCTAATTATTAATTATGATGGTCGTGATGGCCCGGCAGCTTGGATCCTCACCGCACATCGGTCGCGATTGTGAACCGTTGAGTCAACAACCCGAAGACTGATGCTGAATTTCGATTTTCCGCCTTACGAAACCATTTCCAATTTTACATCCGTCTTTCTAGTATGTGCGAGTTTCCTTCATCCGTGTATTATCTGTGCGGCTTTAGTTTCGTTAATTCATAATACAATAATCATCACTTCACGCTCTCCCGAGCTTGCTTCGTCGGAAGTGCACGAGAGTGAAAAGTTTATGAATTAAACATAGCTCAATAACATTCGCTCCGAAGCTGACGCGCAGGGGCAAAAAAATAACCAACTATTCCACGTATGCGTATTAACCCCAATATTAGCGATTCATCATCGGCAGATTAAGACGCGAGCTTCCTCGAATTTGTTGCGTACGTGAAAAATCGAAAGTGAAATGCTTTGGCGGGCAGAGCGAAAGGGATGTTAAACTCAGAAAATAGTTGTACCGCTCGTACAGTGGAACGGAATCCGTCCTGTCAAACCTATCTGAGATTCATCCTTACTTTGCGACTGGTTTTAGTGGGAACCTTTCGAAAATTTCAAAATGACTCAAAATCAGTTGAGCGGGAGCCGAGAAGTCCAATTTTTTTCAAAGTTGTTGGACGTCTGTTGAACGGTTATTTGGACGTCGTCGAACGTTGATCCTATTTAGTATTCCGGCTCCACCCACTAAGACGTCCAAAAAATTGTTTTGGATTGTTGAACGCGGGTTCAACAAAGGACGTCTGTTGAACGTTTGAACGTCGGCTAAATTTGGTCCAACCCTCTAAGAACGGTTGGTTTCAAAATAGTCCAATAAAGGACGTTCGTTGGACCAATTTGGACAACGTCCAAATAACCGTTCAACAAACGTCCATCGTTGGACCCGTGTTGAACGATTTTGAAACAATTTTTTGGACCTGTCAGTGGGAACGAACGGACGATTTTGAAACCAACCGTTCTTACGGGGGCAGTGACACAACCGGTTCTAGTTAGAATCAGTTGTGTCACGGAAGCCGGAATGCTAACATGAACCAGCCAGAATTCCGGCTCATTTTCCGGCTGAACCTTACTGAGGTTTTACCCAGTTAAGCTCAGCCGGAAATGAACCGGAATTCTGGCTGGTTCCAGTTTGCATTCCGGCTCGTGATGCAACCGATTCTAGTTAGAATCGGTTGTGTCACGAGCCGGCGTACGAACTAGAACCAGCCAGAATTCCAGTTCATTTCCGGCTGAACTTTACTGGGTATGGTCGCCCCAGAAAGCCACCAGACGGCTACTAGGGAGAAGTTTCCACCCCACTGAGAAGTTTAAAAAATTGTTTCAAAATCGTTCAACACGGGTCCAACAATGAACGTCTATTGAACGGTTATTTGGACGTCGTCCAACGTTGGCCCAACGAACGTCCTTCATTGAATAATTTTGAGACCAATCGTTCTTAGCGGGAAGTAGGCGTCATTGCCCAAAGTGACAAGTATTGTGCCTTGCAGGATAATCGCTCGATATGCGATTATATGAAAGCTCAATCACAGAGAACAGACGTCCATCTTCAGCATTCAACTTGTGTAAAATCTCTAACGGTTTCGAAGATAGTTTGGATATCCAAACCAGGTGCGCTACTGTCGTCATTTTTTTTTTGTGGCTGTGTTCGACAGAATTGACAGCGGTTATTCCTCTACCCAGTCAAACTAGTCCGGAACCGGTTCGGACTTCCAGCATGAATTCCAGCTCAAATGCATCAACCGATAGAGTCGGAATCGGTTGTTTTCTTTGAGCAAGATTCCATACTGAAACCATTCAGGATTTCGAACCGGTTCCGGAATGGATTTGACGGATAGTTGGGATAGGTTGGTGTGGCAGCGCTAGTGTTTATCGTATATTAATTCAAATGCTTACACACGTTTTTTAAATATTTTTGTTCGATCATGGATGTCTGTTCTCTGTGGCTCAATTGAGATAGGCGCGTGACAGCCGCCTATATAAATGTATAGGCAGCTTTTTCCTTGAAGCTTTCGAAAAGCACATAGCTGGCAGAAAAATAAAGCTCCACTGAAATCTGCTTGCGGAGCAACTGCGGCTATATTTGATGCGCCTTTCAGACGCCCGCAATGTGAGATTTTATTATAAGCGCGACAATAAATTCATCCGATTTTAATACGCGCAAATCAACCGGTTTTTTCTTTTCTTTTTTCGACGCTCTCGTCGGTTACTGTATCAAATTTATTTTTTTCATCAAATTTTTGTGCGAAAAATTTAAAAAGGTCATGAATAGTTTATTGGAACGGTAATATATAGTCAAACAAGAATAATTAAATTGATAACTCGCGCCTTGTCTTTCAACATATTAAAATTGATTGTAATTGTTTATTGGGGTTTTAACCTGACGGTCATTCACCCGTATGAGGTAGATTCAGAGGACTTAAAAACTAACAAATAACATTTCATTGATTGTTTCTCTTATTGTGATTTTTCTTTTTGGGGTCGCGGTGAACCCTTCCATAACTCTTTTCGGGTGTGGCAAGGGGCCTTCGATTGAGATTGGTTGGCTTGGTGGTTATTCATATTGGGCGGTTAGGTGCGCTGGGAGTAGCGCCGTTGTAGGTGTTCCGGTAGGCCGCGGTGAACCCTCCCATCACCCGGGTGGGTGTGGTGAGGGACCCGCAGTGGCAGATTCCTGGTTGGTCGCGCTTGATGTTCGCAGGCTGTGTCCATGTTAAATGTTATCGTAGAGGCCGGCTTCCTTCGCGAAACAAATCATGATCTCCTCCCTGAACGGGTCATTGGAGTGTCTCTCGGATGGACAGGGGGAGAACGAGTCTTGTCCTGAGGTCTTGGTACTCGAGGCAGTTTATAAGGATGTGCTCTATCGTTTTCCGGGTTCCGCAGGTAGAGCAGGTAGGCGGAGGAACGTTGGACACCGTGTGTGCATGAAACACCTTGGTGTGCCCGGTCCGCAATCTGGAGAGGACTCTTTGGTCCCTCCATTCCTGGCTATCTTCCCATTTGGCGGGTAGCCCCTTTATTTTTTGTAGGTGGCCCCGGGAGTCTCGCCAGTGGTTGGAGAAATGCAGGTTCAGGGCTTCGGTGAAGTGTCTAATGATGTCTTCCGCTGGTATTTCCTTGGTCATGATCCTACAGGTTTTACGCCCGCGCGCTGCCAAGGCGTCGGCCTCGGCGTTCCCCTGGATTCCACAATGCCCGGGGATCCAGCAGATGGTAGTGAGGCAGTTTGTTTGAAGTTCGATGGGCTGAACGAAGGGATGTCGAGATTGGCCGCTTTCGAGTGCGCGAAGCACCGAGAGGGAGTCGATGAAAATGGTGGTTGCTGAATCCTCGGACCAGGGCTAGGGCGATGACTGCTGCTTCGGCCGAGAATACCGAGCATTGGATCGGGAGCCGGATGGAGGAGCCGGTTGGGCCGTTGTTAATACCGAGCCCCACTTCCCCGTCTTTTTTCGAGCCGTCAGTGAATATGCGTGTGTGGGTGGAGTAGTGTCGTGCTACCAGCTGGTTGTGTGTTACCTGTGCGATTTCCGGTGCTCCTCCGGCCCAGAGGGTTCTGGACAGGGATGTGTCGATGAGGATGGGTTGTGCGTTCCAGGGTCGTGGCCAGACCAGTTGCAGCCGAGCGATTGGGGGAAGGGCGGTTCCAGTGAACTTCGAGTATATTTCCTGGGCTGTCTTAAGTGTTGCAGATTCGTCGTTTCCGTAAGTCTTTTCGAGTATGCTTACAGCCCATCGAAGGATGACGAGCGCGATTCTCCAACGGAACGGGAGTACGCCAACCTATACGCATGCGCTTTCTACTGGTGTACTGGGCAGGAGCTTGGATGCGCTCCGAATGGACCCGTGATAGAGCGAGGTTAGGATGTTGTTAATACCTTCAAAGTTTTTCCCGGTTATCTCGATTCCGTAGAAGATGCGACTGTGAATGAGGTCTTTGCCAACCCGCAGTGCGGTGTCTCTGTTGCATTTTGGGTGCCTGGCAACAATTGTCTGCACCAAACGTTTGCGGTTGGCGCACTCGGCTTTTACCCTCCGGAAGTGGGGGGCAAATGTGGTTCTGCAGTCGAATGTGATCCCGAGGATGGTCGATTCCTTCCTGTATGGGATCGGGATGTCGGCAATGCGGATCGGACTGTCGGTGGCACGGTGGAAAGAATCACAGACGTGAGTATAGAAGCTCTTGCTGGCCGATAGTCGGAAGCCGCTTTCAGTTGCCCATTTGAAGACAGCATTACCGGCGGTTTGTAGTTTGATGCGCGTTCTGCCTCTGGTTTTTTCCGGTTGCGAATAGGACAATATCGTCATTATACACGAAGATGAAGATCCCCTTAGGGAAGGCAAGTATGGTGTTCATTGAGATGAAGAATAGGGTGACCGCGAGTACGGACTCCTGAGGTAGTCCGTTTTATTTCACGTACACTCCGGATTCACTACCGCCGATTGCAACCCGGAGTCAGCGGTCTTGGAGGAAGCGTTGGATATAGACGCCGAGATTTACTCCGATCCACCAGCGGTCGAGTTGACGGAGGATACCCTCACGCCATACGGTGTTGTATGCTTTTTAGATGTCGAGGGCAGCGATGTCCGAGTGGTGGCCGTCTCTCCTGGCCTGTTCAAGGGTCTCTCCCAGGGATGCCAAGTAGGACCCGGTGCCCTTCCCCTTCCGGAAGGATGTCGATCAGCCTTCCATTGGCCATTCTCTCGAAAATTAAAATTGATCTGGATTTTATAGATGCTCTTTTTGCATCAACGGTAGCCCACATCCATGACTCAACTGATTTCTCTGCCGATGAAGAAGCTACTGCGTAACGAGGAGCGAAAACGAATCTAATAAAAAATAAATTATTCTGATTTTCACATTCGAAACTGAGAACCAAAAGAACAACAAATTAATACAAAGAATTACAAAGAACCGGTTCACTAGCGGTTATGGCTGCCAGAAGTATAGCGGATGGCTGCCAGCAATGCCTCATTCAAAACCGATGGGCAAAATCCTCCCAATAAAGTTCAGCCGGAATTCTTGCCAGTTCTAGTTAGTATTCGGGCTCCAGTGATACTACCGATTATAAGTAGAAGCGGTTGTGCGTCACTGGAGCCGGAATACAAACTTGAACCAGCCGGCTGAACTTTACTGGGCTGGTATAAACGATTTTATCGATTGAGGTGTGTTTCGGTGTGCTACGAAGCAGTCATATACTAGAATGTCTGCCAGCAATTTTTCGACCACTGGCAGGCCGGAGACAACCGTCTAGCATCTTGTGGATACCATATCATTCAGAAAATCGGCACTTAGTAACCAAATACAGCTATGATTCAATCCCAAATCACAGAGAACAGACGTCCATCTTCAACATTCAACTTGTGTAAAATCTTTAACGGTTTCGAAGGATGTTGGGATATCCAAACCAGGTGCGCTACTGTCGTCATGTTTTTTTATGACTGAGTTCAACAGAATTGACAGCGATTATTCGGCTGGATGTTGTTGGCTCGAATCAAAACTTGTCGAAAGTAAACAAAGTTCATTTCATATCGTCAACCTGGCGCCCAGGTGGTGAAATCAACGGGGTGCTGGAGCGTTGCCAAAAAAAAATTTATTTCGAGATTAAATTTTACTAAACTTCCCAGTTTAACTCAGCCGGAATGCTGGCTGGATCTAATTCGTATTCCGGCTCCGGTGACACAACCGATTCAAGTTAGAATGTCTAAGGGGTGCCATATCGATGCGACTTAGCCGCATAACCGAGGCCCGGGCGAGGTGGCCACCGACCCGCCGTCGGAAGCAAGCGAACCTGTGATCCACTCGTTTGCCCGGCTTACTCAAACATAGGGGCTATCCCTAGTTTAAGTCCGACTGAGCGGTAGCGAAGTCGGACAGCACGTGCAAAAGCGATGTGGCGTAGCCACATTGGGTGCTGGACACAAAATAAAATTGGCAACGCTAGCAAAAGGTAAACACAAATGAACACTCCGGATGAACCTATCGTCAATTGACATTTCGACGAGTTTTGATTCGAGCAGGGCCGAAAATTCTCATACCCATTCAATGAACGATGAAATTCACTGAATTCACCTTCGTCTTTTCGCTGCCTCCTTCGTTACTAAATTCACACAAAGCGAAACAATAAAGGCAACGCTCCTTCTTCTTTCGATTCTATGGATGCGAGTAGCAGAAGTAGTGACTTTCGTTTTCCTTTGACAATACGAAAATTCAATCTCGTTTTAATTTCAAATCAGTAATTTTGATTTTTATTTTAATTTTCATTAAATGAAATTATAGCAATGTGCATCATAAAATGCAACTAGAACGCCGCAAACACAGGAAATACGCACACCACTGCCCCTTCAGTCGTCCAATATCATCGCTAGCTTGTTATTTTCCCAAATCGAACAACGACAAATAAATATCGTTACCAGTTTCTTTTTGTTTGGCCAGCGCTATGTGCAATATCGAAGAGACTAATGTCGTTCTCAATTTCGAAGCGAAAACGAATGTGTGAAGGAAATAATGAAATTGAATTTACCCGCATGCTTTGTCGTAGGCCGTTGTCTCATTTTCGGTTTCGTAATGTTCTAGTGGTTTAGAAAGTAGCATCGCTCGCTCGTCATTTTCGTCGGATTTTGGTAAACGAAAAAAACATTTTTCGACTCTGGATTCGAGCCAATAATATGGGCCCGATTATTCCTCTACCCAGTCAAACTAGTCCGGAACCGGTTCGGACTTCCAGCATGAATTCCAGCTCAAATGCATCAACCGATAGAGTCGGAATTGGTTGTTTTCTTTGAGCAAAATTCCATACGGAATCCATTCAGGATTTCGAACCGGTTCCGGAATGGATTTGACGGATAGTTGGGATAGGTTGGTGTGGTTTATCGTATATTAATTATATATATGGTGTGTTTATCGTATATTAATTCAAATGTTTACACACGTTTTTTAAATATTTTTGTTCGATCATGGATGTCTGTTCTCTGTGCCCAAATTATTGTTTTGATTTGGCAGTGATGCTGGCTATACAGAGACACCATCCTTGACAGGGGCTTAAATTAAAAACTTTTATCACCGGCATAGTAACTAGAGCCGTGTGGCCCGATAAAAATATTTAAAATTGGATGCGGAACTCCAAATGATAATCGTATCGATTACAGCTTAACTGAGCGATTTTGAAATAAATTTCTGGTCTTTCGATTACCCAATCGCAAAAAGAAGCTCCGACGGGCAGGCCTAAATTCTCTTGAAACTGGAGCGAATAAAGAAAAACTTTATAAGAAGATTGAGTTCATAGTTCTGGAAAACACACACTTGAAACGTGAAATCCTTTGATGGAATACTGCTATCCGTTTGAAAACGTAACATCTTAAATTTCAGCGCTGACTTGATAGACCCCACATGGACGACGGTTCTTCTACTAGAAATATGTATAATCGATCCGGTTGATGCGGCTGGAAGCTGCCCCGGACAAGTCCCGTACAGCGAGAAGAAGCGGAACAAAAATCCACTTGCTTACTGACACAGATCGCACACAACCGCAAAGAGCAGGCAGGTAAGGAATAATAAAACACGTGTGCGTGCGCGTGTTGCAATGGATATTTATGCCTATCCGATCCGGTTACTGAATACCGCCGCCACAGCGGTGATGGAATTGATGTACCACCGCAAGCCGTTTACGCTCCAGGAAATTTGCCGATATGCGGTCGATTCCATCACACGATCCAGAGGAGCCTGTAGGAGATGTATAGCGAAATCGGGCAACCTGATATTTAATGCATGCATGGTTTTGTTGTTGTTTCATCGTCGGATTCGGTGCCATAAATTGTTTGACAAACGAACGCGAATGAAACTAAATTCGAAGTCCAAGTAAACATGGGCGACGCCAGTTTCTGATGGACGCTTGCTGGAAGGTCTCGGGTGTGGTATCGCAAAAAGAAAAGTGCATTACAGCGAAAATATGCGCGCAACTTTTATGAGTAGGCTACTTTTTACGACACGTACATAAATCTGCGACCAAACAAACAGGTTCCTGACCGGTGAGCTCTGGGACGATGAATCCACGTGCATATACGGTATGTGCCACAATCGTCCGCAAGCCTCCCCTCCGATACTATACCGTAGAGTGAGTGATTGGAAAAGAAGGATTGAAGCGTTAATGCAGAAGAAATTCCTGGAATTTCAAAGCCGAACTTGTCAAACCGTTGCTTTTTCGTCTCTTTCGGTCTTTTCGCTCTGTGTCAAGTGTGGTATTTCTGTTTGGTGTCTCTTTCGACGATTTGTACCGGTGTCCGTGTTTCTCTGCGGTATAAGCGAACCGTTGTCGTCGTGTGTGAAAATGTCTTTTCATTTCTGTGTAAGCGATTCCGGATTGCGACAAATTATAATTATCCAGTGAATTTGCGGTTACTTGTTGAGCGTTTTGTGTCAGGAATTGGTGTAGCTTCAATACCTGGTTGTTTGTGGATTCGGTGGAGAACTGTTTAAATTGCTGGGAAAATGTTAGCTGAATGATACCGTAATTCTTGGTTTGCAGTTAGATAAATGCAGAAAGTAACGTCATGGTTGAAACCAGATTGCTCTCACAAAAAATCATGCAGATTAAAGAAAACCATTTTACAATTGCTGGCAAAAATAATAAATAAGATATGAGATCTAGCAGAGTTCTCGAATGCTTTGCACATACTCTTTCTGCCTCCATTTAACGATAAAGAAATCCCAAAAAAATTGTTTCAAAATCCAGTCGTTCGATTGAAACACAGTGTGTTTTAGTTTTAAGGATTTAGTGTCAAGCCGGCGCTAATCTATTTCAAACAAAAAGTTAGTGTCGGTTTCTGATGAAATTCCGACAAAACGCGAAATGAATTCTGATACAAATCTGCCTGGTTCTATTTTGCTTAGCTCAACTTCTGTGAACCTCCTGTCAAACTAACCGGATTTTGAGCCAGCATTCAGGCACCCGGTCAAACCTATTCGAAATCTGGCTGAAAAGCATGTATAGATTGGAGCTTAAATGCAACTGATTCCGAAATCGATTAAGTCGGATTCGTTTGTTACATTTGAGCTGGAATCCATTCAGGATTCCGAACCGGTTCCAGAATAAACATCAACTAAAACTCTCTCCAAAACGGTTGGTTTCAAAATCGTCCAATGAAGGACGTTCATCGGACCATCGTTGGACGACGTCAAAATAACTGTTCAACAGACCACCGTTGGACCGGTGTTATTTCCATCACTGTACTTTTCGTGCCACAAATTTGGTCACGCTCTTTGACACATTGGTACTGGTGCCCCTATATGACATCATCTTAATCATAACGTGGAGGTTAGTGGAGCAAAAAGAAATGCTAACATCGCAGTAGCACAGAGAACAGACATCCATGATCGAACAAAAATATTTAAAAAATGTGTGTAAACATTTGAATTAATATACGATAAACATTAGCGCCGCCACACCAACCTATCCCAACTATCCGTCAAACCCATTTCGGAACTGGTTCGAAATCCTGAATGGATTCAGTATGAAATCTTGCTCAACGAAAACAAGCGATTCCGACTCTATCGGTTGATGCATTTGAGCTGGAATTCATGCTGGAAGTCCGAACCTGTTCTGGACTAGTTTGACTGGGTAAGGAATAACAGCTGTCAATTCTGTCGAACTCAACCACAAAAACATGACGACAGTAGCGCACCTGGTTTGGATATCCCAACTACTTTCGAAACCGTTAGAGATTTTACACAAGTTGAATGCTGAAGAATGCTGTTCTCTGTGTTTTAATATCAAACTACTCTTGTTAGCGTCCATAATTTCCTAAAACATTATGGAACTGTCAGTGGGCGCATTCAGAGAAAAAAAACAAAACCATGTCAAATAAACAAAAAATCCATACAAAGTTCATGCCAATCCCTAATGACGCACTGTTCTGGACATTTTTATTTTCTTACGTCGCGTACCCTGTTCCACGTCTCCATAAAAAACACAAACCAACTTCTATTTACTTACCAGTGAACGAGTATCCAAAAAATCCCGACTCCTCGGCGTCGATCACCGGCAAACAGTCACCTGCTATCAGCTTGACTGATATCCCCTGGCGAGCGGGATCTGGTCCCTTTCCTACTCACAGCACTGTCTGGTCGCGTTTCGGGTTTCACTTCCAACAACCACCAACCAACGGCGAAGCGAAGAAAAATTCCTTCGCTTTCCAAAGCGACGAACCCGTTTCCAGTTTTCAATACAAACGGCGGCGGCTGCCGAACCTGCCTCGATCCGACACAAAACGACAACAGAACAATCCGATAATCAAAAAACAAAACACAAAAATAACACACTGCGAGAAAGGGAAGCACCTTCGCCCGCTCCGAAACGATGATTTATTGAATCCAATTATCCTTTATTTTGTTCGGACGGGTTTTTCTCCTGCTGTTCCCCCCCTGGAGTTCCGTTCCTTGATCCCGCGGGTCGAAAGGAGTGATATCACTACCCCTCTAGGGAAACGATGAAACGAAAAAAAATGTTGCTACAGCAGTAGGGGAAATATTCGGTGTCTCACGCCACTTTTCACCGCACTTTTGTTGGCGATCCTCGGAAAGGCAAACACTGCTGATTGATGGAAGGCTGGTGGCCCAATCTGCAGGTTGCATCAACGAACCACACGTTAGTTCCAAAATTCGACCACTTTTCGTTTTTCAGGAACAGCAGAATTCGATTCGATTGAGAAAACGAATGTAACTTGTCACTAACGACCTGAACTTGAACTTGTCACACCACTCGGTGCTGCCTGACGGTCATAAAATGCGATCGATTGAAACAGCTTTCGACTCTCACTTGATACGCGTGAGCTCCTGCGCAGATACGTAAGCACACACGCACACACACACTTACACGCACAGCACTTAACTTGGTCAACTGTAGAAAGTCTATAACTATGTGGACTCGCCCCAAAGCGGAGCGCTGCGCTGCTGGGGATGCGGCACGTGTTTCTCCGGGAAGACTTTACGGTGGAATAATCTGATAGCGCTGGACTGGACGTGGATCCAATTCAGGCCGTCCTCGCGGCAGAAAACTCTCTCCCTCTTCAGGTGATCGTATGTTGAATTGCTCTCTTTCTCTTCTGCTCTTGAAATGTTTAAACGGCGCGCGCGGAGAGTTTGCGCGAGGATCGGCGGGCACGGCACCCCACAACAAACTTGGACTTAACTGACTGCGGCTTGAAGAGCCCGCTATTCTGGCATCCAACTAAAGCAGGTTTCGATTACACTTATGGATAACTCTCCCACTAAGAGCAAGAGCGAGAAAGATCGGTTGGGATCGCGAGAGAGTTTGAGAGAAATGGGGAGCCTCGATTTGATCCCGAGAAAGTTCGCTGCGAGGCCTTGAAAGAAATGTTTGATGATCATTCGGTAGTGGGGTGGTGCTTTTACTACAAAAGTGTATACCTGCCAATATATATTGTAGGCGAGTATTGAATACACTTTGCATGAGCTGCACTTACGAAATATTTTTAAAAGTGGTCGATATCTTGAGTAGTAATCCTCCTTGGGGTGTGATTATGACTTTCTCGTACGTATCTGTTTCGAACCTTCATATTTTTCATCAATAAATTCTTATAAATAATCGAAGTGGTTGGCTCAATGCGGAATGCAAAGAACGACAATTGAAAACTAACAGGCTCACAGCCGAATGATTGCAATGGCTACACGTCACAATAGCGAATGATATGGTTAGCAGAGAATCACGCGAAAGTTTTACAAAACGATCAATATGAGGTATAAAACTTCACGGTGTTGCTCATGATCATGATCGTTCAAAGGAAGCTATCAAATGAAAAGAAGACTTCAAATTAATATTGATAGAACAAACGAGTTGAGAAAGCACACCTACGTTCGATCAAGTGCGAAAGGCTTGTTGAATAAAAGGTAAGGCGCTAGGGAATGAGGGAATCCTGTTGTACTTCTAAAAGCCGGAGCTCCATGAACTATTCAATCACAGAGAACAGACGTCCATCTTCAGCATTCAACTTGTGTAAAACTCTCTAACGGTTTCGAAGGTAGTTGGGATATCCAAACCAGATGCGCTACTGTCGTCATGTTTTTTGTGGCTGAGTTCGACTGAATAGACAGCGGTTATTCCTCTACCCAGTCAAACTAGTCCGGAACCGGTTCGGACTTCCAGCATGAATTCCAGCTCAAATACATCAACCTATAGTCGGAATCGGTTGTTTTCTTTGAGCAAGATTCCATACTGAATCCATTCAGGATTTCGAACCGGTTCCGGAATGGATTTGACGGATAGTTGGGATAGGTTGGTGTGGCGGCGCTAGTGTTAATCGTATATTAATTCAAATGTTTACACACGTTTTTTAAATATTTTTGTTCCATCATGGATGTCTGTTCTCTGTGATTCAATTGTGTGATCGCGTGATCTGGGTGGAAGAAATTCTTTAATACTGGTTGGATGACCTCAAACGCTCTATCGCACTCATTGGCTGGATGCTTTATCGACAAACACCAATGTAAATGTCGGTAAGGACGACCAACAACAGACGAGATGTTTGTTTTGTGATATCGTCTTTATAAATTTCTGGAATACAATTTGCAGATTTATCATCTTTTTCTGGATTTAAAGAAAGCGTACGAACCAATAAAACGTAACTTTTGCAGTTAATGCTTTTACATGGGCGAAGTCGATAACAGCTTAAAGCAATGACTGATGTTGATCTACATAAGTATGAATCAAACTAGACTCACTGTATTTCATCCACCCACACGACTACATTTTGAAAATGTTGTAAAATTTCATAAATCTCAGAGCATGTTCAGGAGTGTTTCGGTTTTAGATTTATAATTTTGACAGTTCTATAATATAAAACTGAAAATTTTAAATCTGGAACTTTCTGTCCCCAGCAGCAGTTTTAGCGGGTGTTCTATCCAGTTTAAAATTTATGTCTCGCCATGTCTTCAGCGTTACTGCATTCAAATTAATTTTTCCCCAGTCTATCGGTTCTAAGTGTCTATGCTGAAAACTTTGCATGAATTTAAAACACAGTTCTAAACGTGTTTTAAAATCAGCAACAAATAGAACTACGTCGTATAACAGTTTTAAATTTTGAAACAAAACTGTTCGAAATAATAAAACAAAACGCTCTGCTGGGGACGTGAATGTTTCAGTTCCAGTTCTACTTTGAAACTCCTATATAAAATAAAACGCTCCTGAACATGCCCTCAAGCTTGTTTTCAATCATCATATTTATCATAAACGTCCAGCGAACATAACCTCATATAAAGCACATAAGAGGCTAGTGTCACAGAGAACAGACATCCATGATCGAACAAAAATATTTAAAAAACGTGTGTAAACATTTGAATTAATATACGAAAAACACTAGCGCCACCACAGCAACCTATCCCAACTATCCGTCAAATCGATTCCGGAACCGGTTCGAAATCCTGGATGGATTCAGCATGGAATCTAGCTCAAAGAAAACAACCGATTCTGACTCTATCGGTTGACGCATTTGAGCTGGAATTCATGGTGGAAGTCCTAATCGGTTTCAGACTAGTTTGACTGGGTAGAGGAATAACCGCTGTCAATTCTGTCGCACTCAGCCACAAAAAAACATGACGACAGTAGCGCATCTGGTGTAGATATCCAAACTACCTTCGAAACCGTTACAGATTTTACACAAGTTGAATGCTGAAGATGGACGTCTGTTCTCTGTGCTAGTGTTTTTACTATTTGTAAGTAGGGGTTAACCAGTGCACAGTGATCCCAAAGAACAAAATAGGGGTTTTTTTAGATTGCGTCGAAACGGTTGACTTTAGCAATATTATGTCTTTGAGAAAGTTTCTTGGAGTAGAGCTCCCCTTCTTTCTGTTTTATCGGATTAATGATTAATCCCCCTAATAGTGAGTTACGAAATTTATTTTCTTCAACAATTCAGATAGACAAATACTTACTTCAGCAAAGTTGAAGAGAAACTTGTTACAAACATTTTACCTGAAGACTTCAACTCTCTAACTTTTGAGGTTTTTGAGATATGGGACATTGTTTGTAAAAGGCCCCTTAAAAACTGTTTTTTCATCATAAGTTTGCTTCTAGATTTTTTCAGTTATATAAATGTTCTAGAACATTGTTTGGACTATTAAACTGCTTTACTTTGCCGAAGACGGAAACTTGCTATCGCTAGTATGTGTGGAGATATTCACATTTTTTGATTGAAAATAGCTCTTTTTCCAATGCCGATAACTTTTAAACGGGCAAAAACAGGCAAACCACTTTATAAACAAATTAAAGTGCGAGAAAAGCACACCAACTCCTGGAAAAATCAGATCTCCCTAAGGCGGCCCTCTGTGGAAATACTAGAGCTGAAGTTTGTCTATACTAGAGCTGTTCCGGCATTAAATACATCGCTATATATTACTGTCAGCTTTGAAATAAAGGGTTAAAGTCGCAATAATTAGCCTTTCTTACTTTTGTAAGCACGTCTTGAGTAAATACCCAAGCAACCAAAGTTGATATAAAGGAGCTGCTAAAGCTTCTCGTTTTAAGTAATTTGGCAATACGTTTTATGTTCTAATAGCGGGTTAAGCAGTTTTATTAAAGCTTTAGCAGCTTGAAAGTTCGCTAAAAACTTTTTGTGAATTTTAAAGTGTGCTTTTTAAGTATTATCCTAACTTCTGTTTGATTGGGTAAAAAGTTACAGTGGTTCAAAAACTCAATGCATACGCCTGACACCGGAAACTGACAATTCCCTTGCACCTACTTCATAACAATGGCGTAAGTGCAACTAACCAGCGAGTAATCAATTGCATTTAATGACGGAATGAGACAAACTTCAGCTCTAGTATTTCCACAGAGGGCCGCCTTGGGGAGATCTGATTTTTCCAGAATTTGGTGTGCTTTTCTCGTACTTTAATTTGTTTACAATGTGGTTTGCCCGTTTTTGCCCGTTTAAAAGTTATCGGCATTGGAAAAAGAGCTATTTTCAATCAAAAAATGTGAATATCTCCACACATACTAGCGATAGCAAGTTGCCATCTTCGGCAAAGTAAAGCAGTTTTATAGTCCAAACAATGTTCTAGAACATTTATATAATGGAAAAAAATCTAGAAGAAAACTTATGACGAAAAAACAGTTTTTAAGGGGCCTTTTACAAATAATGTCCCATATCTCAAAAAGCTCAAAAGTTAGAGAGTTGAAGTCTTCAGGTAAAATGTTTGTAACGAGTTTTTCTACAACTTTGCTGAAGGATTTGTCTATCTGAATTATTGAAGAAAATAAATTTTGTAACTCACTATTGGGGGGATTAATCGTCAATCCGATAAAACAGAAAAAAGGGTAGTTCTACTCCAAGAAACTTTCTCAAAGACATAATATAGCTAAAGTCAATCGTTTTGACGCTATCTAAAAACCCCCTTTTTTGCTCTTTGGGACCACTGTGCAGTGCTTTGATTCTTTATTTACCTATTCGGCAGACCCTGGGAGACAGGGCGGCCAAAATGCTTCTACCAGAATTTCGAAAAGTCGTACATGAACGAACAAAAGGAACACAAGTAAATGCAAACTCTGAATATTATTGCCCCTACCTGTTGCTGCTGGTGGAAAGGCAGGTGTATTCTTCCACCCGACCAGGATAACAACGATCGCGTACTCCTTCTTTGGTTCCGCTGGCTGTTCTGGCAGCGGTCCTTTACATTTAGCTAGAGAGGGGAACTTGGCACCGTACTATTTGTTCCCCACGAGTAATCATGGAATACACCGAAGTGTTCTTTTCAGAGGGAGGCGCTATTCACCCTGCTTCGCTCTTCTTGGCTGTTGGCAGGGGAGGTGAGACTTATCCTTTGCGGCTCGTTCGGCTTATCCTTTGCGGTTAACTGGGGCAGAGAACCACACGAATTTGTCGAAAGCTAGCGAGATGAATTTGGCTTTGAAAATGCGTCGCGGCAAAATACGACTCGCCTTACCGGTGGTCTCACTTTATCTAAACCTCGATGGTCTCCTTCCACAAAGTGTAAACAAATCGACCAACTGCCACCAACATCTCCGGTGGAGCTTGTTGAATACTCTGATATTATTTCACAAACAATACAAAAAATACACCTATTCTAACCAACTAAATCGGTCACAAACACAAACGAAATTATACGACAATATTGTGAACGATTAAGAAACAGCGGTGAATGTTTATGTTGTCACAGCAATACCCAAAAAGTCGAGCCGGAAAATGAGCCAGAATTCTAGTTACTATACCGACTCCAGCGACACAATCGATTCTAATTAAATCCAGGAATACTAACTAAAACCAGCCAGTATTCCGGCTCAATTTCCGGTTGAAGTTTACTAGGCATTCATTCAGGAATCCGAACCGGCCCACCGAGACGCTCAAAAATTGTTTCAAAATCGTTCAACGCGGGTCCAGCGATGGACGTCTGTTGAACGGTTATTTGGACGTCGTTAAACATTGGTCCAACGAACGGCCACAGAGAACAGATGTCCATCTTCAGCATGCAACTTGTGTAAAATCTCTAACGGTTTCGAAGGTAGTTGGGATATCCAAACCAGGTGCACTACTGTCGTCATGTTTTTTGTGGCTGCCCACTGAGACGTCCAAAAAATTGTTTCAAAATCGTTCAACACGGGTCCAACGCTGGACGTTCGTTGAACGGTTATTTGGACGTTGTGCAAATTGGTCCAACGAACGTCCTTCATTGGACGATTTTGAAACCAACCGTTCTTAAAGGGTGAGTTCGACTGAATTGACAGAGGTTATTCCTATACCCAGTCAAACTAGTCCGGAACCGGTTCGGACTTCCAGCATGAATTCCAGCTCAAATGCATCAACCGATAGAGTCGGAATCGGTTGTTTTCTTTGAGCAAGATTCCATACTGAATCCATTCAGGATTTCGAACCGGTTCCGGAATGGATTTGACGGATAGTTGGAATAGGTTGGTGTGGCGGCGCTAGTGTTTATCGTATATTAATTCAAATGTTTACACACGTTTTTTTTTAAATATTTTTGTTCGATCATGGATGTCTGTTCATTTGTGCTTCTCAAATATGTGAAAAATTCACCAAAAACGGCACAAAGCTTGATTGTTCCTTTCCCGCGGAATAGAAAACGATGCTCCCTATTGTCAAACTCTGCACGTAGAGATAGGGCTGACAGTAGGGTGCGAGGTGCCGATCGCACGCTCTGTCACTATTTTGACAAAGATCTCGGCTGAGAACGCAGCAAACTTACCTTTCTCAAATTAACAGCTCTTACGGACCAAACATGGCGTATCCAGCGATCCATTACCAGTAGAGAGTCTGTGCGCTGTCTGTATAGTGAACCGATAGAAAACATAAAACGGTGGTGAAGAAAGCCAAAGCAATTTTGCTTTCGTCTGCTCCGCAAAACGCAGCATCTCACCAGTTTCCACACGGTCATTATCTCATAAATTATTGCACATTATCGGTTTTATAATTTTATCATTAGCAATCAGAAGCAACAGCTTTGAAACGGCATCAGCTTTCCATTTTCGTTTGCCGTTTGCAGATTTTTTTTCGCGATGCTGTTAGTGATGAACTGCTTACTGTTACAGATTCCAATTGCATTCGAAAAAAAACATATACTAGCTGAGAAACTTTCTGTTTACAACTAGTATATTAAACGCTATTTTTTTGAAAAAAATCGCTCAAAATTACATCATACATTTGGAACTCTAACGTAAATAGTTTAAGCAAAGCTTATGAAAGTCATGCGTGGATCCCACTCGGCACCCGGTAGTTCGTTAGATTGCGCCAGTGTGCGAGAGATCCCGCGCCATGATCACGACCGAACGTCCACACGGTGGTCACGGTCATGGCCTCTGAGCGCAGCCACGGTGTCCGATAACGGCCAAACAGCATTGCACCACCAGCATAGCCTTCCGTAGCCTGTGAAGGGGGAAATCGCTGAGTGCTGGTCCGGATCCGTGTCAGATTCTGCTGCTGCTGAAAAGTTGCCTTGTGGAATGCAGAAATGGCCATAAGTAGAGGAATAGGCTGACAGGTATCTCTTTCTCCGTTTTCTCTTTTTCGGGATGCACTCGGAGAGCCGATCGGTGGGTATCATTCTTTTGGAGAGAAATTGAGCGGCGATCGTCATCGAAATTGGTGGTTTTGGATTCGTTCGGAATACTTTTCTGAACAAACATGTTGTAAGCGTATTAAATAGTCAATTGATGGATTGCAAACTTGTTATTTGAGCGTTTTGCGAGGTTTTCTTTCAATTATTTTGAGAGAAAAAATTTGCAATGGCATCGCCGTTAAAAATGATAAATATTTTTGCATCTTCCCCGTCTCTTCAGAATCTAACACTTGATGAAGGCAACAGACTGACGCTAGTCCAAAATTCGAAACACTCTCGATGTCTCGAAAGAGAAGTTCGTTACGTTGGTGAGACCACAGAGAACAGACATCCATGATCGAACAAAAATATTTAAAAAACGTGTGTAAACATTTGAATTAATATACGATAAAAACTAGTGCCGCCACACCAACCTATCCCAACTATCCGTCAAATCCATTCCGGAACCGGTTCGAAATCCTGGATGGATTCAGTATGGAATCTTGCTCAAAGAAAACAACCGATTCCGATTCTATCGGTTGATGCATTTGAGCTGGAAATCATGCTGGAAGTTCGAACCGGTTCCGGACTAGTTTGACTGGGTAGAGGAATAACCGCTGTCAATTCTGACGAACTCAGCCACAAAAAAAACATGACGACAGTAGCACACCTTTTAGATATCCCAACTACCTTCGAAACCGTTAGAGATTTTACACAAGTTGTATTCTGAAGATGGACGTCTGTTCTCTGTGGTGAGACATAGGGAAATCGAATGCTGTTTTAGCCAGCAAGTACCAAATTACCTCATACCTGATACGAATTGGCTTGCTGGCTAAAAACAAGGTTGGTTTAGAACCGATCATCACGGGTTCTCTTCACCTGAGAAACCAGGTACCCGGAATATCACTGAGAGTGGCCAATGCCCCAAAATGCTTAGAAGGTAAGCATGACATTTTAGGATGGTATTGATTACACTTTCCATGTATTTGCATTATTGTGAATATTCTAGGCATAGAAAACAGACGTCCATCTTCAGCATTCAACTTGTGTAAAATTTCTAACGGTTTCGAAGGTAGTTGGGATATCCAAACCAGGTGTGCTACTGTCGTCATGTTTTTTTTTTGAGGCTGCCCACTGAGACGTCCAAAAAATTGTTTCAAAATCGTTCAACACGGGTCCAACTATGGACGTTTGTTGAACGGTTATTTGGACGTTTTCCAAATTGGTCCAACGAACGTCCTTCATTGGACAATTTTGAAACCAACCGTTCTTAGAGGGTGAGTTCGACAGAATTGACGGCGGTTATTCCTCTACCCAGTCAAACTAGTCCGGAACCGGTTCGAACTTCCAGTATGAATTCCAGCTCAAATGCATCAACCGATAGAGTCGGAATCGGTTGTTTTCTTTGAGCAAGATTCCATACTGAATCCATTCAGGATTTCGAACCGGTTCCGGAATGGATTTGACGGATAGTTGGGATAGGTTGGTGTGGCGGTGCTAGTGTTAATCGTATATTAATTCAAATGTTTACACACGTTTTCTAAATATTTTTGTTCGATCATGGATGTCTGTTCTCTGTGTTCTAGGTGAATTATAATTAACATCGGAAGGTAAAACTTGAGCAGCTTGAGAAAAGCTAAGACAAGACGTGACAATAAGGGGGGCCGTTTTTGTTCCAATTTTACGTCAGAATGGTCCAGCTCCTGATTGGTTGATTATGACTTTTTGCACCGTACGCAATGTTACTGCAAGGATAGCGAAATGATGTTAAGCAGTGTTGCTATATTCATTGGAAAGAGTGTCATTACTTTTGACAAATAAAATTATTACCGTTAAATAAGTAAAAATGACTAAATTGAACAGAAATTGTGCGGCAAAGTCAAACAAGTATTTATCATGCATTTACCGTATACGTGGTTGATCAACTTTAACAAAAATAAGACAAAAACCACACCATAATCTAAAATTTTTCAGATAATGGCTTCATTAAACCTTACCAAACACCCATTACACGGAAAAACGGTGCCCTGCATCAATATAGTAGATTCAAGATACAAAATATTTCCGGTATAAAATAAATTAACAAGACTCCATTTTCATTAATAAAAATAGCAACACTGTTCGGAAGATTTCGGCAGGGTGAAATGTGGGAAAAGAAGAATGTCGAAGGAAAAATAAGAAGCCGATTGTCGCGTCTTGTCTTAGGAGAAAAGCATCTATTATGATCAAATCAAGTTATGTGTTTCTTAATCAAAATAGGATTCAAGTAAAAATAGGTTTGGGATCCTATATGCGCCACAAGAAAGTTGGGCATAAAAGAGTTAACGCACCCGTTATTTAAAACTTCGTCTTGTATATTGTGCGCTACTTGGATACATGAAGAGAACACTTTGGTCGTTTTATCAAATGTATATCCAGAGCACGAGTGTGACTTGGTAACATGGCATGAAAATGTGTAGTTTATTTTGGGTTTATCCATTTCACTGCAACGGTGGCGTTATTTATAGTCAGACAAATAGACTTTATTTTATTATGTTCGCTGTAGAATAGAAAACTAAGATAAAGGCCCCAAGTAGTGAACGAACGAGTATCATGTCTGGCGTTTGCTAGAACAACCGAATTAAATATAGTCTATCTGAAAAACGGCAATTCAAAGTTTTACGCGTAATGTGTAGCCTACCAGTCCGATGTCGATGTAAGAATTTTTGATAATATAAATTGTAGTCTCGAAGCGATCGACCTCTACCCGAATCTGCTTTTGACCAATAAAAATAATCTCAGTTTATCATTTCCCACAAAAATTCAAATTTCTAACTATTGATCTGCATGATAAAATATCCTCAATGAAGCCAAAAAATCGAATATGCAACTGACACTCAAGACACGTACGTACTTTTTTTTTACTGATGTTAAAAAAGAAAATATTGTTACATTCTTAAATTTAATAAAAACCAGGATTTTATTCTTCATTTAATAAAGCCAAAACAGCTTTAACTGAATGAGGCGCGTCACCAGCCATAGAGTATACTTTGAAAATCGCAGTACATATTCGCAGGGTACTACTCCTGCAGTCTCATCAGTGCATCGCGAGATTCCAAGCCGATAACAAGTATATACACTGCCGAGTCTCGCAGGGCAGATCGCGAATCCCACACAAATTCCGAGCAGATGTTCAGTGCAATACTGATAAGAAAATAAGAAGATCAAGTTTGTTTTCACCGTTTACGACTGACTATGACCGATCAAAGTGATAAGAGTGAGGTTGATGGCAGCGAAGCTAGTAAATATATGACATTACATGTGTAATTGTCCATAGATCGATTGTGTCCCCATTCTCGAGGTTGATTGGTTATTGTGGTGCGCCAAAGGAAAATATTTAATTCAGTAGCAAAGAGGCATGGGAATAATATAAACGCGTTCTATTAACAAGTTTCATCCGATGGTGTGACCGGTGTTATCGTTAGTAGTGTGTCGTGAGCTAAAGATGGCGCTGTTGATTCAGAAGATATTCCGGTGTTGTGTGGCTACAGCTGGTAGTTGTTACTCGATAGATTAGAACGCTGAAATTGAAGGGTCTTTCAGACACAACAAAAATTGTATAGTACTCTCAAGATCAATCTAGAAGTGCGGTATTACTGCTTGGATTCCCACCATCTTGCTTCGATTTCCGAGATTTTGTTTGTAATGTGTATACGCATTTGCTAATATGAACGACTAACAGATGTCAAAAATTAGTAAAAGAACATTCCGGTGCTCTTTAATTGGACTGTCGTCCAACTAGAGGAGGTCTAATAAAAAGGCGTTCCATTTAAATAGTTTCCAACCAGCAAATCACAAAGAACAGACGTCATGGCAGTTTTTGATCTTTTTCCATACAGCTGATGTGAGCTATGGAGCTTTCTGAAGTAAAATAACCGCTGTCAATTCTGTTGAACTCAGCCACAAAAAACATGACGACAGTAGCGCACCTGGTTTGGATATCCCAACTACCTTCAAAACCGTTAGAGATTTTACACAATTTGAATACTGAAGATGGACGTCTGTTCTCTGTGTCTGGAACTGAAACCCAGTTAAGCTCAGCCGGAAATGAACTGGAATTCCGGCTGGTTCCAGTTCGTACACGGGCTGCAGTGACACAACCGATTCTAGTTAGAATCGGTTGTGTCACTGGAGCCCGTGTGCGAGCTGGAACCAGCCAGAATTCCAGTTCAATTCCGACTGAGCTTTACTGGGAAGTGTAAAACGAAATTTTTGTTTGGCAAGTAATATCACAGAGAACAGACATCCATGATCGAACAAAAATATTTAAAAAACGTGTGTAAACATTTGAATTAATATACTAAAAACACTAGCGCCGCCACACCAACCTATCCCAACTATCCGTCAAATCGATTCCGGAACCGGTTCGAAATCCTGGATGGATTCTGCATGGAATCTAGCTCAAAGAAAACAACCGATTCCGACTCTATCGGTTGACGCATTTGAGCTGGAATGCATGCTGGAAGTCCGAATCGGTTCCGGACTAGTTTGACTGGGTAGAAGAATAACCGCTGTCAATTCTGTCGCACTCAGCCACAAAAAAACATGACGACAGTTGCGCACCTGGTTTAGATATCCAAACTACCTTCGAAACCGTTAGAGATTTTACACAAGTTGAATGCTGAAGATGGACGTCTGTTCTCTGTGGTAATATTGAGATTGTGTGTACAGAATATAAAAAAGAGCTCAGTACCTCAGCTTAGTTGGCAAATAGAGGTACCGCGTGTTCGTTTTAATCATTCGTCGCTCGAATATTAAATGAGCAACATCATGGCTATATCGCCCCGGTTGTGCAATAGTTTGTGTACATGAAGGGTTTCGGTTCGCACGGCGGGGTGGGGAGCGCACGATAGGCTGCACACAGTGGATTTTGGATGGCGAGAAGATTGAACTATGTTAGAGCAGTTTCAGTTTGTTTCAAGTTACGAAGCTAATCTGTAGCGATTCTTGGTAGTCAAGCCAAGGATAGTGTCATATGACCAAGATAAATCACGAATTGGTGTTTATTGTTATCGCAAGTTTGCAAGCATTAGTTGTTTATAACAATCAGGTTTCTTAGGGTGCATTCAGCAGCCAAGTGTTTAATAAAGGAGTTTAAAAGTAGAATTAGGAACACTCGCATCCGTAGTTTTGATTTATTATTACGAACAGTTTTGTTTCGTTCTTTAAAACTGCTGTTCGCTGTCGTTTTATTTGTTGCTTCTTTCGAAATAAATTTAGAGCTGTGTTTTGAATATAAAAAGCGTATTCAGTACATACACTCAGTCTCTATAGATTGGGAAAGATATTTTCTAGTCAGGTAGCGAATTAAGAACACACTCTGGTGTGGTTCATTTTTAGATTTATAATTTTGACTGTTCTATAAACATAAAAATGAAAATGTCAAAACAAGAACTTACTCTCCCCAGCTTGAGCAGGTGTTCTTTTCAGTTCAGAATTCATGCCAATCGACTTCTTTTTAATCTGCTTAATTGGTAGTATTGAACCTCTAGAATAGTCTCCCATAATCTCCGTGGGCACGCTAAACTTCTTTTGTTTTAAACAGCCATGCATTCCTCGTGCGTATTTGTTGTAACACACGCAGCACAGAGAACAGACGTCCATCTTCAGCATTCAACTTGTGTAAAATCTCTAACGGTTTCGAAGGTAGTTTGGATATCTAAACCAGGTGCGCTACTGTCGTCATGTTTTTTTGTGGCTGAGTGCGACAGAATTGACAGCGGTTATTCCTCTACCCAGTCAAACTAGTCCGGAACCGATTCGGACTTCCAGCATCAATTCCAGCTCAAATGCGTCAACCGATAGAGTCGGAATCGGTTGTTTTCTTTGAGCTAATTTCCATGCAGAATCCATCCAGGATTTCGAACCGGTTCCGGAATCGATTTGACGGATAGTTGGGATAGGTTGGTGTGGCGGCGCTAGTGTTTTTAGTATATTAATTCAAATGTTTACACACGTTTTTTAAATATTTTTGTTCGATCATGGATGTCTGTTCTCTGTGCACGCAGGTTTCAATCTATCGGCAACAATTTTCGAAAAACCAACAGCGATAAAAATATAGTGTAAACAATACACTCTAAACTACTTCTACCCAAATTTCAAGAGAAAATACCCAATGGGTTATTTTTTTCACAGTGTTTTTCCCGTGATGCAATTTCCCAGTGAGCAAATTTTCTGGCAGAGACCGCTCTGCTAGATTTCTGTAAGTCTTGGTTTGGCAGCCCTGTCAGTTTTCTGCGCGTATCCTGTCGGGTTAGTTGAGCTAGGGCGAACTCGGTTTCGCTCGCGTTTTCTGGCAAATTTTGACAGGAACCGAGCTAAACCCTGGCATAACTCGGACATAAACTGTGCAAAGATCCTGGCAATTCCTACCTGGTAGAATTTAGCACGAATCGAGCAAAATATCTAACAAAGATATGGCAGGAAGCGTGCAGAGATCTTGGTCGTACATTTCTGGCTCGATTCTGGATAAAAGTGAGCAGCATCGGTTGATGTAACCGCTTCTGTCAGAAACGGTTGTTGCATTTGAGCGAATTCGTTGCCAGAATTCTTGCACAATCGCGCAAAATGCTCGCAGAAACTCTGCCAGCATCAATTTCGCTTTGCTAAACTTTTGCTAACTTTCTGCTTGCCACGCTGACCGGGTTGATGTGGGACACCCTCTAAGGGCAGATCACTCTAGGAATGTATAACAAATTTGCATCAACTTAAAAAAATGCATTTAATTTCCATTTTTGCATCAACTTTGCACTCCCTCGCAGAAAAGATTACTTAACAATCGTCCTACGATGATCCACTTCGTTCGATGTTTTGTTGAATGTAGTGCTGTTTTTGTAGGGTTTTGACGTCTTACACGCAACGCAAAATACATTACACGCAACGCAAACTGCATTACGAATTTCCATTTTGATGGAAAGAAATGCATTTAATTACGCTGATTTTTAAAAATGCATCACAAGTGATCTGCCCTAGCTTTGTCCTCAGTTTTGTGTTGTTATATTGAATTAGGAACATAAATATCAAATATCGTCCTGGAGACGTCCTGCTCATAGTTTTAAAAATGCTTGCATATTCCAGAATACTAAAAGGGATGTTTTTTTCAAATTTGAAAAGAAAATCATTCAAATCGACTTACTTAGAGATTCAGATGACAACTTGCAGCACAAGTTAGAAGGGAAAAACTCTACTTCATTGTGGTTATGCCTCTGACATTACCCACCTATCTTTTTTCCTTTTTTTGAGCGCAAAATGACAAATGAAAAATGATTTAAGCACAGAGAACAGACATCCATCTTCAGCAATCAACTTGTGTAAAATCTCTAATGGTTTCGAAGGTAGTTGGGATATTCAAACCAGGTGCGCTACTGTCATCATGTTTTTTTGTGGCTGAGTTCGACGGTTATTCCTCTACCCAGTCAAACTAGTTGTTTTCTTTGAGCAAGATTCCATACTAAATCCATTCAGGATTTCGAACCGGTTCCGGAATGGATTTGGCGGATAGTTGGGATAGGTTGGTGTGGCGGCGCTAGTGTTTATCGTATATTATTTCAAATGTTTGCACACGTTTTTTTTAAATATTTTTGTTCGATCATGGATGTCTAGCCGGTTCGAAATCCTGAATGGATTCAGTATGGAATCTTGCTCAAAGAATACAACCGATTCCAACTCTATCGGTTGATGCATTTGAGCAGGAATTCATGCTGGAAGTCCGAACCGGTTCCGGACTAGTTTGACTGGGTGGAGGAATAACCGCTATCAATTCTATCGAACTCAGCCACAAGAAAACATGACGACAGTAGCGCACCTGGTTTGAATATCCCAACTACCTTCGAAACCGTTAGAGATTTTACGCAAGTTGAATGCTGAAGATGGACGTCTGTTCTCTGTGGTAATATTCCACATTTTACACGATAAAACACCTTCTCGGATAACGGGACCGCACCACAATCTCAAATCAACCATAGTTTGCCTAGCATTCGCACTAAAATTAACTCGTCCCATCTCTTCTCCAACAAACAGAACACAACCCGCAAGATCCGCAACAGGTCGAAATCCAGCACATCCAGCAACGTAACGTAGTCAGCTACGATGGTAAAGCTCGGATCTACACCTACAATGAAGCACTGGAGCTGGTGGGAACGGGCAGGTTTCACACGTTGCTCCTGTTCGTGTGTGGCTTCTGTTTGATGAGTGTGATCGACGAGACGATCAATATGGGATTCATAATCTCCGCCGCAGAATGTGATCTAGGGTTGAGCTTTTCCGACAAAGGAATGCTAAATGGGGCAGCGTTCTGTGGCGTTGTAACGAGTTCCCACTTGTGGGGCTTCCTATCGGATACGTGGGGTCGCAGAAAAGTAATCCTACTAACCACCAGCTGTAGCTTGCTGCTGTCGATCGTGTCCAGTTTTTCCGTCCACGTGTGGATGTTGATCGTTATGCGATTTTGTGTTGGATTTTTGTGAGTTTTCACTATTAGCTAGGGTATGTGACTGAACTAAGACCTTTTCTAGCATTTCAGGAAACGCAGCGACGTCCTACGCGTACCTGGCGGAATTCCACACGGACAAATCCCGTGCCAAAGTCATCTCATGGGCAGCGATGTTCATGGCCTTCGGCATGATCTATCTTCCAATAATGGCCTGGTTCATCATTCCGTTGGATGCCGATCAGCATCTAAACCTGTACGTTGGGCCCCTGCAGATGCGGTACAGCCTGTGGCGCGCCTATCTGATCTTGAGCTCTTTCGCCAGTGTGCTCATTATCTGCGGAATGGTGTATCTCCCCGAAAGTGGGAAATTTCTTCTTAGTACCACCGGCGAAAACGAGAAAGTGTTACAGATTTTGACAAAGATGTACTGTTGGAATCACGGGAAGCCCGAATATGTAAGTCATTGAAATAGCGACGGTGCTCTGAAACAGCGTTGTTTCCCATTTTCTCAATGCTTCCTATATCTCAATTCATTGGATTGGAGCAGGCTATTTCGCAGTACAATCGGCCTGCACTTGCCGTCACAAATTGGTGTGAAAATTGCCGATAATTGAATGGGAGGCACACGCGC
Source organism: Topomyia yanbarensis (assembly GCF_030247195.1). Lineage (NCBI taxonomy): Eukaryota > Metazoa > Arthropoda > Insecta > Diptera > Culicidae > Topomyia > Topomyia yanbarensis. Next base: position 194,039,113 of record NC_080670.1, read on the forward strand.
AATCACCTGAAATCGAGCACCATTTCTCAACCTCAGCTGAATTATGTTGCCACATTCATTCATTCATTAGTACATTTCATTCTCTCCGGTTTCCACTATCCAACTGCGACTCGGCGGCGGTGCGACACTCCAAAGACATTCCCGGTGAAATCCGTCGCCCTGGATGCGATCGACAGTGCCTTCGCCGATGAAATGCGGCGCAAATCGAGCCTCGGGCTGCGGTATGTGTGGGAACAAACCGTGCCATTGTTCCGGCAGCCCCTGCTTGGCAACACAATCCGGGCGGCTTTTCTCATGTTTGGCCTGTTTGCGGCATCCTCGGGTCTATTCATGTGGATGCCGGACATTCTGAACACGTACATCAACTACAAGGAAAGCCAAATAACCATCTGCCAGGTGGTGGAGATAATTCACCGAAATCGGACCACGGGGTAGATTTGCGATTTCTAGAGACGCTCCTGTGGGGTGCTCTCGAGTGGTGCTGTTTTTCTAGTAGTTTGATTTTGTTTTCTTAATTATAGATCGGGTGCCGGCAGCGTCGGCAACTGCTCTGTGGATATCGATCCTTCAATTTTCGTGATTACCACGGTTATGGGAGTCCTGTTTTTGCTGTGCTATATTCTGAATGGAGCGATCATAAACATGGTGGGGAAGAAACTGTTATTTAGTAAGTATAACATCCGTTATTAGAAAATATTAACTGAAATTAATACCTTTCATTTGAGTACTGACAGTTGGAAAATGATTGAAAAATCAATCAGCAAATTTGATGTTCACAGTGTATAATAGGTTTGTTCCAGTACCAGGAGAAACTGAAAGTACTCCGGAGCAAACAGGGAGAAAATCGTTCCTGTACTACCTTCTTCTCTTTTTTCTTCTTCTGGTGGAAAACCAGAGTGAAAAGGAGCAAGAATTTTTTGCTACGGAGCAACAAGGGGTAACTTCCATGTACTGGAACAAACCTAATGATTTCAGAGTGATTAACACCCAGTTAGATTCTCGGCTGATTAGACCAACCACTCCAGAACCGGTTCAAAATCTTGAATGAATTCAGAATCCTGACGGAATTTCAACACGGGTTTAACGATAGACGTCTGTTGGACGGTTATTTGGACGTCATCCAACGTTGGGCCAACGTACGTCATTTTGAAACAATTTTTTGGGCTTCTCAGTGGGAACCGATCCCATTGAAAAGCCCAAAAAAATCGTTTCAAAATCGTTCAACACGGGTCCAACGATGGACGTCTGTTGATCGGTTATTTGGACGTCGTCCAACGTTGGTCTAACGAACGTCCTTCATTGGACGATTTTTAAACCAACCGTTCTTAGGGGGATCCCACCCACTGAGACGTCCAAAAAATTGTTTCAAAATCGTTCAACACGGGTCCAACGATGGACGTTCGTTGAACGGTTATTTGGACGTTGTCCAAATTGGTCCAACGAACGTCCTTCATTGGACGATTTTGAAACCAACCGTTCTTAGAGGGCAGCTAAACTCATTCCGGAACCGGTTCGGATTTCTTAATGGAGTCATTATGGATTCCAAATCAAATGCAACAACCGATTCCGACTCAGAATCGGTTGTTCCATTTGATTTGGAATCCATACTGACTCCATTCAGGATTCCGAATCAAATTCCGAATGGTTTGACCGGGATAGATTCGGAATCACACAGATAAACCCATCCCAGAACCGGTTCGGAATTCTGAATAGAGTCAATGCGGATTCCAACTGAAATGCAACAACCTCGACTCGAACCCAGTTTATTATTCCCATACATCATTCCTTTCATAGTCCAAGTCATAACGACATCCACAACGCTACAATTAATTAATGTATTCCCTCCTGCTAACGAAACTGAATGCATTCGCGCTCACCAATCGAATGTTCCATTTCCATCTTATATTGTTCAGACAGACAATTTCAGAGCAATATAAGTGAAATTTTTCTCAAATATTCCACCTCAAAGTGAACGATGGGACCTTCCATCAAAATGTATAGGTACAACACCCTTTCGAAAATTTAAAAGTCACTGAACTGATAAATTTTCATCTGTTTACACTTTCCTTTAATTGGACAGTCACAAGTTCGAACCGTAGGCGATTACCCGGCAACAAATTTCCATTATCTGCCCGAGTATGTCTACGAAATCAATGAAAATTTTCCCGCGCTAACCGTTTTCCCTCCTTTTCCCATCAGCCACGAACCGAAAGCAGTAAAATTGAAAATCTCATTTTTCGCTCCCCATCTTTATGCAGACGTTTGGAACGTGGCGTGCGGCCTATGCGGAATCGGTGCACTGTGGACTTCCGATTTCTACCTGACGCTGCTGGTGATTGTGGTTTTTCTCGCCGTTGGCTGCTGCGGATCGGTGCTCAGCGCCATATCGGTTGATCTATTTCCAACTAATTATCGGTAAGTACATAATGTATACCGTTGCCAACTGCCGCGCCGACGGCTGTCGATCCATGCACGGAACACGTCATCATCCGAAAGCTCATTATCATCACCACCAATCATCATCGTCATCGTGCGGTGATGATCGTGGAAACTTGCTTCGTCTGCATCTGCGTCTCGTAACGGTCGTGAACCGAAAGGCGACGCAGGTGCAAAAACTTAAATTAAACGCTATACGCTGACTGACGGACGGGTACATTATGGCGATGCGCATGCGAGAGAGAAAGCGCGGCGCCGACTTGTATTGCCTCTCAATTAGGCTGATTAGTCGGTTCAAGCGCGCGCGAAACGTTCATGCCATCATATATTTATTAGCTTCTGCAATAGATTTGATCTCGATTGATGGAAGCTTCAGTTCCTGGTACCGTGGTACTGGCAAGGCCGTTGTTATTGATTAGCCACCATTCGAGCATTACTGAACGTAGTCTAACTGAATCAATGAGAGGGATAGAATCAAGTAACGGCATGGCACTGAAATCTCACTACGGATTGTTTAATTTCTGTTTCACTGACTAAGTGATCGATTCGTAGTATACAGGATAACTGAAGAAATTAGATTATTCTTTAAAGGCATAAATCGATAGAGCTCAAGTCTCCAAATGGTACAATATATATTTGAAACGCTTTAAACTTCAGAAGGATTTTGATTTATTTTCTATTCGAAAATGTAAGAAAATTCAAATGTTTAAGATCTTTAAGACAAGTATATGAAAACTTGTTGGTGCTGAAACATTGAAAAAACAGTTTTTAAATCAAATACCTGACCGGAAGGCAAACACAAAATCTGTTACCACCCCCTAAGAACAGTTAGTTTCGATATCCTCCAATAAAGGACGTTCCTTGGACCAACATTGGATCATTCAACAGACTTCCATCGTAGGAATTTGAAATAATTTTTTGGGCTTCTCAGTGGGCATTCCGAACCAGTTCCGGAATGAGCTTGATTGTCCCTAGGAAAAGAATGGTTCGATATCGTCCAATGATGCCCAACACGAATTCAAAACATTTAAATTCAGCTATTCTAGGACAAACGACGTGTCGTTTCCATTCCTAGAAAAAGTTCACGTTTTATGGAAGGTTTTTTAGTCACCCATAGAACAAACTTAGCACTTGTATCGTACTATCCAGCTTTTTACGTGCCATAATGGCGGTCTAAATTGTTCAGTTCGTAATACGTTTAATGGCCCATTTTTGACAATAATCGTTTACGTCAACCGCCCAGCGAGATTAAGTCATCCTACGTTAGTCCAATGCGTTGGATGTTTATACAATGAACGCCCGACATCTTCAACTGGGCGTTGCTGTCAAGCTGGCGTAAACGATTATTGTCAAAAAAGGGCAATTAAATTAGAGTTCCTATATATAGAGTTAGGCGGACGCAAATACCGGAAAACTGGCAGCTCTTATTCCAGGAAGAAAACACTAGCAACCCATGCAAATGTTCAAGCTCTAGCTTAATGATTTCATTGTCGTCGTGAGTACGAACTTTACATGTACGAATAGAAAACCAATTCGAAGATCTGATGATATGATTTCATACTTGTGCGAATATCTCTTTGTGTTACAAAAAATCTTGGGCTTCTCGTTTCTCTACACTCGATAACACAAGAAAAGAGTAAAATAATTATGACCATAATTACAATACCTTTTCCATATACATCCAAAGAGAACATGTTATGTGACGTCATGCTCGATTGGCTCCGCCTTTTGACGTGTTCAATTGGCTCCGCTCAGTGTCTCCGCCTAACTATGAATATAGTAACTATAAATTAAATGTATTACGAACTCAACAATTTAGACCGCCATTATGGCACGTAAAAAGCTGGATATAACTCCAATTCTTACTTAGAATGCATTTCCATTAGAGCTTCGTGGAAGTCGAAGCAAGTTTTTTTCGTCGCTATATCCGTAAATCCTGTCGAGTTCTCGTAATTTGCTAGGAAAGGTGGCAATTGTTCCGAGTTTTTCTGAAAATTTACGAAGTTCACAGTTTGACGCGCCGAACCTAACAGGAACCGAGCAAAACCCTGGCACAACTCAGAAATCAACCGTGCAAAGATCCTTGCAATTCCTACATGGTAGAGTTTTAGCACGAATCGAGCAAAACATCTGACAAAGTTGTGACAGGAAGCGTACAGAAATCCTGGCCGTACATTCCTGGCTGGATTCTGGCTAAAAGTGAGCAGCATCGGTTAGTTTAACCGCTTCTGTCAGAAACGGTTGTTGCATTTAAGCGAATTCTTTACCAGAATTCTCGCAAAAATCGCGCAAAATGCTGGCAGAAACACTGCCAGATTCAATTTCGCTTTGCTCCCACGGTGACTGCGTACCCGATCAAAACATTTGAAATTTGATTCGGAATCGTGAATCACAGAAGACAGACGTTACTCTTCAGCATTCATAGATGTCTGTTCTCTGCGCTTGAACGGAGTCAGTATGCATTGCAGCTTAAATGCAACGACCGATTCCGAAACCGATTGAGCCGGAATTGGTAGTTGCATTTGAGTTGGAAACCACACTGACTCCATTCAGAATACCGAACCGGTTCCGGAATGGGTTTAACTGGGGATTTGAACTGGAATCCACACACCCTAAGAACGGTTGGTTTCCAAATCGTCCAATAAAGAACCAACATTGGACGACGTACAAATAAACATTTAATAGAAGACCATTGTTGGATCCGTGTTGAACGATTTCGAAGCAATTTTGTCACTGGAACCGAAGTACTAACTAGAATAACCCCACAGAAAATCCTCCCGATTTTTCCACCGTCTTAGGGCCGATTTTTTCACCCTCGCTTAACTTTTAAACCAGGTTCCCAGTACGTTGAAACCTGGCCTAAGCGCTAAGAGAGGGTGAAGAAATAGGGCCTTAATCGGCTTGCTTCGGCACAATCGGCCAAGTATGCAGCGATTAATCGGTCGATTGTTGCACCGACTATTGTGGGAGATTGCCAGATGTGAAGACAAGTCTTCATTTTGAAGACATTTGAAAGGTTGTGAAGACAGGTTTTTCATTTTGACGAATTTTGGATGCCTGACTGGCAGAATCCTGGCTAAAATCTAAAACCGATTCTGAATCCTGGTCGGTGAAGAGTAATGAAGTGATGTGTGGTTAAAGTGCAATAAAAATGAGAAGAAAAATAAGAAATTTCAACTATTTGCACAGAGAACGGACGTCCATTTTCAGCATTCAAATTGTGTAAAATCTCTAACGGTTTCGGACGTAGTTGGGATATCCAAACCAGGTACTCTACGATCATGTTTTTGTGGCTGAGTTCGACAGAATTGACAGCGATTATTCCTCTACCCAGTCAAACTAGTCCGGAACCGGTTCGGACCTTCAGCATGAATTCCAGCTCAAATGCATCAACCGAAAGAGTCGGAATCGGTTGTTTTCTTTAAGCAAGATTCCATACTGAATCCATTCAGGATTTCGAACCGGTTCCGGAATGGATTTAACAGATAGTTGGGATAGGTTGGTGTGGCGGCGCTAGTGTTTGTCGTATATTAATTCAAATGTTTACACACGTTTTTTAAATATTTTTGTTCGATCATGGATGTCTGTTCTCTGTGCTTTAACCACGGAGAGAATATCTCAGTAATAGCACAGCGAACAGACATCCATGATAGAACAAAAATATTTTAAAAACGTGTGTAAACATTTGAATGAATATACTATAAACACTAGCGCCGCCACACCAACCTATCCCAACTATCCGTCAAATCCATTCCGGAACCGGTTCGAAATCCTGAATGGATTCAGTATGGAATCTTGCTTAAAGAAAACAACCGATTCCGACTCTATCGGTTGATGCATTTGAGCTCGAATTCATGCTGGAAGTCCGAACTGGTTCCGGACTAGTTTGACTGGGTAGAGGAATAACCGCTGTCAATTCTGTCGAACTCAGCCACGTTGAAAACGGCATGTTTAAAATTATTCATTTTCCATCATCCATTTGTTTACATGAATTTCACTCACACAAGCTGTCAAACTTAGCTTCGTAGTCGCGAATACTCAAAATGGAAGAAATGTTTTTTTTGTAAACGACCAATAAGTATATCACAGAGAACAGACGTCCATCCTCAGCATTCGACTTGTGTAAAATCTCTAACGGTTTCGAAGATAGTTGGGATATCTAAACCAGGTACGCTACTGTCATGCTTTTTTGTGGCTGAGCTCGACAGAATTGACAGCGGTTATTACTCTACCCAGTCAAACTAGTCCGGAACCAGTTCGGACTTCCAGCATGAAGCCCAGCTCAAATGCATCAACCGATAGAGTCGGAATCGGTTGTTTTCTTTGAGCTAGATTCCAGACTGAATCCATTCACGATTTCGAACCGGTTCCGGAATGGATTTGACGGATAGTTGGAATAGGTTGGTGTGGCGGCGCTAGTGTTAATCGTATATTAATTCAAATGTTTACAATATTGTCGAAATTGACGTTGAGAGAAAATTTCGGACAAACCGTAACTCGGCGAGAAAAAAAAGAAGTTTTTCTTTCGTCTCTTGCTATGATTTATGATCAACGCTTAATTAGCCTGCTAAGTCGATATAAAATGAAGTTTATGTGCGCCGTGTTTACCAACATTGCATTAAGCTGTGAAGCAAAGTCGGTAAACACGGCTCACAGTAAGTGTTGACTTCATCAGCGTGCACAGCTTAATGGTTTGTCCGGAATTTCCCTTCAATGAAAGATTTCTGACAGCTGATTTACAACCACAGATGCAAAGTCAAACCAAATGAGTTTGGTTTGTTTGCCTCACGAAATACCTAGCCTCAATCGGTTTTTGCAGCGCATTTTTTTGTTTCCCAGTAAAGCTTAGCCGGAATTGAACTGGAATTCTGGCTGGTTCCAGTTCGTACACTGGAACCAGCCAGAATTCCGGTTCATTTCCGGCTGAGCTTAACTGGGTTTCCTCACGAAATAATTCGGCACCGTTTTTAACGGGAGTAGAAAGCTCAATATGAATTTTGACAGCATGTTTATTGGACCTTTTCAAAAAACACGCGAGAAATATCTATGCTAAATTTATATTTAAAAAATTAATTTATTTACCTGAGCAACATCGCTTCTAGACATATATTCATAATAACGATAAGAGCTGCAAAAAACAAAAGAAAGTTAGTTCAAAGCAACAATATAGCTCAGTGAAACTTACCTTTTGGTTTTTTTTAAATATTTCCGGGTCAGAAAACTATGACAGGGTCTGCTTTTAAGTTCTTGTGAACGTCCGAACCAACTGAAGCAATTATTTCTTGACAAGGTGACGACGACTATTCTTACGACCACAACCGACTATTGAACCGAACGAATATTTGAACACCTTTAACCGACCGTGTCCATCAAGAGAACCCACTGAGACGTCCAAAAAATTGTTTCAAAATCGTTCAACACGGGTCCAACGATGGACGTTTGTGGAACGGTTATTTGGACGTTGTCCAAATTGGTCCAACGAACGTCCTTCATTGGACGATTTTGAAACCAACCGTTCTTAGAGGGTATACCCTCTAAGAACGGTTGGTTTCAAAATCGTCCAATGAAGGACGTTCGTTGGACCAATTTGGACAACGTCCAAATAACCGTTCAACGAACGTCCATCGTTGGACCCGTGTTGAACGATTTTGAAACAATTTTTTGGACGTCTCCCCAGATAAGCTCAGCCGGAAATGAACCGGAATTCTGGCTGGTTCCAGTTCGTATTCCGGCTCCAGTGACACAACCGATTCTAGTTAGAATCGGTTGTGTCACTGGAGCCCGTGTACGAACTGGAACCAGCCAGAATTCCAGTTCAATTCTGGCTGAGCTTAACTGGGTCAGTGGGTAGAGGGAATAAACGCATAATGGCCAGCAACATATCCCAGTGAGCAAATTTTCTGGCAGAGACCGCTCTGCTAGATTTCTGTAAGTCTTGGTTTGGCAGCCTTGTCAGATTTCTGCGCGTATCCTCTCAGGTTAGTTGAGCTAGGGCGAACTCGGTTTCGCTCGCGTTTTCTGGCAAATTTTGACAGGAACCGAGCAAAACCCTGGCATAACTTGGACATAAACTGTGCAAAGATCCTGGCAATTCCTACCTGGTAGAATTTAGCACGAATCGAGCAAAACATCTGACAAAGATGTGGCAGGAAGCGTGCAGAGATCTTGGCCGTATATTTCTGGTTGTATTCTGGATAAAAGTGAGCAGCATCGGTTGGTTTAACCGCTTCTGTCAGAAACGGTTGTTGCATTTGAGCGAATTCGTTGACAGAATTCTCGCACAAATCGCGCAAAATGCTCGCAGAAACTCTGCCAGCATCAATTTCGCTTTGCTCAACTTTTGCTAACTTTCTGCTTGCCATGCTGACCGGGATAACGTTTGTGTCAAAATGATAAGAAATGACAATCGGTAAGCAATCGAAAGTAACCTGGAATTGAAGAAAGTTTTTTCATCCAAAGTTTCAAACTCATTAAAAACATGAAAAAAATGTTTTAAGAAATTTATAATTGGAGTGAAGAGATACCCGATTAAGTTCAGCCAGAATGCTGGCTCATTCTATAGTTCGTATTTCGGCTCCAGTGACAACCGATTCTAGTTAGAATCGGTTGTCTTACTGGAGCCGGAATACTAACTAGAAATAGCTTGAATTCCGGCTGAACTTAAACTGGGTATCAGCATTCGGAATGAGATAGAAATTGTCAATGTTATATAAATGGGCTACTCAATTAGCAAGACGGATACTCTCCATCTTGACTCAATAGCAGATTCAAATGAACATGATCATTCTCTTGGTAATATAGGCAGAAACTGAACTTTACAGCCATAAGGATCAGAATCACTTGATGAACCCGTGTACTTTGTTCGATCCTATTGTCCAAGAAACCAAACGTCGGTCGGTTAAAAGGCCGAGCTGATTACGAATCACTACCCTAGAAAATTCCCAACTGACGTGAAAACCGCTTTCTCTGTTTTCCCCTAAACGATCATTGATATACAACTAATACCTCCCTTTCATCTTCATCGTAACAATTATCAAATTAATTATTGATACGTTCACTACAAATGTATACTCTTTCTTCTTTTGCCTCCGCCGCCCATCCGAATACGGTTTCGAAACCCGTGATGCTCAACCAAACTGCGACTTGCGTGCCATAAATGACTTTCCTCCGAATGTTCGCTCAACCACGCGGTGGATTCGGTCCATGTGCTTGCTACCTGAAACCAAAAAAATAATAAAAACAAATTCAAAATCTAGAGCAATGGCACTCTGCCTGATACTGATGACCGGCCGGCTCGGGGCCATGGTCGGCAGTAATCTGGTTGGCTTCCTGCTCACCTACAACTGTGATCTAATCTTCATTGTGCTCGGTGGACTGCTGATCGGTGAGTTAGTAGTTAAGTTATGCGGCGCTGACTCGAGTACCGATGGTTGAATTCTCTTTACTGTTTTGGATATTTGGTTATAGTTTGTGCTCTAATCGGGACGACCTTACCAGGAAAGTGACGGAGAGCTATGTTTGAGGAACGCTCTAGAGACTATCGAAATATCATCTCTTCTGGTTATAATCATACCTACGGCTGTGGAGTAGTTCGATTCACTCCGAATGATCTCGTTGACCCATCAGGTAGTTGGAAAATGGACTGAAATTACTAGCAAAACCAGCATATGATAAACTGAAGAATACAATTTTTCACTTTCACAATCTACGATGACATCCATTTGCTTAGGGTATCTTTGGGAATTAAAATATTTTTGAAGGCAGGTCGGTTAGATAATAAATTCACATCAGATAATGTACGTATTAGGAACCCAACCAAGAAAAAACTATCTTCATTCGTCCTGATTATGTGACCCATTTCTTTTCCAATTTACAACTATCCGAAGACTAGCGTTAAAATACTGAATCAGTAAAAACGGTCCATCGCGAGAGGCGATAAAAAAAGCTCCTACCCGGTTAACGGACGACTGGTTGTCGATTGAGAACAATATTGCATCCACTGTGCTGCTTGCCGACCATTTGCGCAACGAAAGTTTCGGAATAGAAATAAATTCCCGTTCATGATCGGATTATTTCGCGCGTCATACTGCACTCCATCAACTTCGGACACGCATCAAACCGACAAGCATGTATGTAGCTACATATCCATATATATCTACATGCAGCAGCAGAGTGCAGAGCAAAGAAAAACGGATTGCGGTGCAGTTTGAATCGCTCCCGACATAATCGATCGGAAAACAGTTACACTTTTCCTAATGAAATTAATTAAGAAAACGGAGCACACACGATGCAGTCGCTACCTACTAGTAGGAAATTTCTCATCATGGGTTTTGGTCTTGTGTTTGCAAGGCTTTTCATATTGAACACATTTATTCCCTTAATAGTTTAACACTTACAGAGAAGGGCCTCTCAGTTTCGGATGTAGTGAATAAACAATCATGCGTTTCGTAGGTAAACTCTTAGTACTTGTTCTGTTGTGAAATATTAGCACATGAATAATAAATCTGCTGTCCATATTTTTGTAGTTTTTTTAAATACCCAGCTACTCTGTTGTGGCACGTTGCTTCCACGAATTGTCATAATCTGTGTTATTTTTCGCGGTTGCTCAGGGTCCTACCTTCGGGAAATACTAAAAAACATACGCTTTGAACGAATTAGCAGTCCAAAACAACCTTAAAAAGAAAAAACTGGTTCTCCGCTTAATCGTACCTAATCATATACAATCAGAAAACAATCAACTGAATATATTATGGTGATTCTGGGTAGTACTAGCTTTATTCGCTAAATGAACAGGCCCCGAACAACCAAAACGCCTACATGTATGCATGGTACTATCTGAATCATCGCTTCAACTGAACGCCCGAATCCCGACCCCTTATCGTTATAAATTTCGAAACTCGAACGGTGGCGTCTCACTGCAGGCGTATTCACCGAGCGGAGCGATCACCACCTGCAGCTGGATGGTATCCCGCTTCTCACCGATCAGGTGCGAACTCAGGTTGACGGCGCTCAGCTGCAGCTCCTCGTACGGTATCAGATTATCGATGTGTAACACCCGAAACTCGTTCGAGAAGTATGCCGTCCGCACGTGGCACGTCCGAATGTGGGTGATCTTATTCTGGACGCCGCTGATCAGGACGCCGATCTGTTGATATTATGAGATTGTGTATTGGGGCAATTGATACCAAATAACGGAAGATACATCTGCCTTAGGTATTTGTTGACTGCGTACTTACCATAAATCGTTGTTCCTCTTCGAGTCGTTCTTGGCACAGCACCTTCAGCCTCACCGTTCGAATGATCGATTCGGGTATCTCCGAGTTTACCGGCGTGTTGTAGACTCCTATCAGCTTGGCGCGGTTGTAGCGAACGCCTCGGGGGAAAAACTCGATTTCCCATGCGACACTTTGGTCTAAAATAAAACAAATGGAAATGAGTTCCAAGTACGCCAATGAAATGCTGCATCAAGCGACAACCTTCATGTGACTCGGACAGATCGTTCTGGGAGAAGAACAGCCCAACAAAGTTGGTGTAGTTCTCAATTTGTTCAAAGTCAGGAACCCGCATACTAAAGCCCCACTTATCGGTGGTGTAAAGGCGCGGCGTAAATTGCAGTGCACCGTTTTCCTGTGTTCGAATCGCCTGAATACCCTCTCCGGCATGGTAGCTCATCCCGATGGCAACGCGTTCTACAAAGAAGTCTTTGTGGTACTGCATAATCGGCCGCAGCAGAATCTTCGCCAGCTCGGGCGGTGACATCATGGCAAAGCGAACATGTACAAAGACCGCCTCAATCGTACTGACTAGCTCGAACAGTTTCTCCTCTTCCGTCATCTCCTGTTCCTTGTCCAGTTGGTCCTTTTTGTACAACAGCCACTTCTCTAAATATCTGCGCAGAACATCAAAATATGTTAAATTTGTTTATAACAAAAAGGAACCACAAAACCTACTCGAATAGTGTGAACTCGCTCTTCACTACAAGATCATTCTGCTGCAACAGCCGCACCAGAATCAATCCGCACAATTCGTTGAAATCGTTCGATTCCGATACGATATCCAAGTTCCATTTTAGAAAATTCTGCAGTGCCTGTGTCAGTTGCACATGATTACTGCCGAAGGAAATCGTGTACTGAAACCAGGAAACCAGATAACCCTGTGTCGCAGCCTTGGCCACGTGCTTAAGCATATAGTCCACACAGAGCTCCACCAGGTCCTTAATGTTATACTTATCGGCCAGCTCCAGCATCGGCATTACCGTCTGAAGAGAAACTTTAATCTGACCGACGTACAGGTACTTCAGAAACTGCGGGAAAACCATCGAGCACATCGGATCCTCCTTCAGCTCGATAACACTCTCCCGGCACTCGTTCCACTCTGGGTTCATCAGCATGACCTGGAAAACGTCACTGCTGGCACACAGTATCACTCGGTGAGCGGGATATCGGTTGGACCCCACCACCAGAACGACGTCGGACATCAGCTGCTCGGCGTACAGATTGGCAATCTTCAACAGAACCCCCTTGGAGTTGTTCATCTGATCGAAAGAGGAAAACAATGAAATATCCCTCATTATATGAAATTTGTGCCGTCTATCTTACCTCAACGTCACACGAATCTTGACTAACTTGTTCCTCCATGGTAGCAGATAACAACGATCGTAAAGGTTTCCAACGATGATTACACTAATATAACAAGAATTCAAGCAAGAGGCGCGTATTCACGAAAATCCCATCTTGACTGTCTTTTCAGTAGCGTGAAAAGCTGGTTTTCTTCCTATCGCACTGTTTCACAGTTAATTTTTGGAGAATAATTTGCAAATACAGGATATTTTCTACCAAATGGTTGCACGTAGAACAATTTTTTTGTTGATTAGATGCATGTACTTTGAACAGAATTCACAATTTGACAGCTAATCGAACTCAACTCCCTTTTCCTGCGCAAACATCAACAGATGATGTAAACAAAAAGAAGCAGCACAACGACGCAAAATGTACCAGTCGATCCATTCACCGCGCAGTGTGTTGAATATATCATCTAGCTACAAGTGGGTAAAAATAAAGGAAATACAACTATTTTTTTGAGATAATTAACATTAATTAATTAAAATTAAAACAAATAATCCGATAATACTAGAAGGGCTGATATAAATTGTGACATGAGAGGGGCGGTAGGAAATTTTTTGAATTTTCTGATAAAATTCAATTATTGATCTGTATTCCACCCACAAAAAAAACAATTTTTTTACCATTTAATGACATTCAATTAGCTAGTGATTACTAAGTAGGGGAAATTAGAAAAAAATTAGAACCATAATGAGCTCAAGGATGTGAAATATACAGATCCGAAAATTTGGTTTCAAATCTTGCGGATTAATCTTTTGTCTTATGTTGGCAGGAGTCGAGCTTAGGCAGTGTTACTACGAATCGCTCAGATCTACCAACATGTCTCACGGCAGCAACAGACTTGTTCCTCTTTACCATGAGAACCGACAAAAGAGAAATCACGTAAGAGCACTACTAGAAGCCTGTCGACGATTCACAGCATCTAGTCGAATTAAAAAGTGAAAAATGAATTAATGAGAATACATCGACCGCGGTGAGTAGATCGCTGTTGGTGCCCTTTATTGCGCACTTCCCACCAACCTGGACTCCGCACTTTCGAAGTGCGAGTAATCAAACTGCTACTGAAAACTGCGATCTGTCAAAACGTATTTCAAGTGATACAGATGCTACTTTCATAGATAGACCAAGACCAGTCGAACTAACCAGTCTATGAGCAGAATTTAACACTCCGGCACTCGCGCGAATGGCTCCCCGAATGAGTAGCCGCTGGTGCTGAAAGAAGATTTCGCTACACTCAAAAAAATCTGACTGTACAATACATTTGTTACCCGCACTTAGCAATTATATGTGCAAAAAGAGTATATTCATCAAGCGCAAAACATAAATTTTAAGTGCAAACTGTAGAATTCAACAAGTTTACATATAAATTATATGTACGTGTCACTATAGACTCATGTTTTATGTGCCGAAGTTATAAAATGTCAATGCAAAAATAGTATGTATTGATATTTTTCTCATCAGATCTATGTGCGAGTAAATAGTATGCATATGCAGCAGCTAATTGCAAAAATCTATGTGTAAAAATAATATATGTTACTGTTATATTTTTATCAGTGTAGAGTTTCTGAAGGTGTTGCACTAAATACAACAGCGCGAGTGCCAGAGGGTTAATAGAAGAATAATAAGTGCGAAGTGCGGCTAGAATCCAGTTTTTAGTGCCACAATCAATAATTTAAACACCGGAAGGGTAATGGCAATAATCTAATAAAAATCTGCGCCGGGATTTTGTAAGGCAAACGGAGATAAACAACAGCACACATGATGCTGAGAATCGTTAACAGGCTTCTAGTGGACATCTTACGTGACTTCTCCTTTGTCGGTTGTCATGGTAAAGAGGGACAAGTTTGTCTTTACCGTGAGACTTGTTGGTTGGCTTGAGCGAGTCCTACCAGTAGAAGCCAAAAGATTAGCCCGTAAAATGATAAGCTGTTTCTAATTACTTTGTAGCTTCTAATTGTCCGATCTGTATATTTCACATCCTTACTCAAAAACAAGAAAAGGAAACAATCAAGCAGTATTACTTCACGTGCAACATACCAGTTCCAGATGAGATTTTTCTTTTTTCATAATTTAGACGAATTTCTGAAGAGAGTGAGGAATTTTGGGAGTACGATCAGCAACCCTTAACTACAAACCTACGAACGACGGCGAGTCCAACCAATGCTGGGAGTAATTGCCATCGTGTGTAGCATCGCAAGATGTACCAGAAACGATTGGGACGGATCGAGATGCATTATAGTATAGGTGTTCATATTCGCCATGTTTGAGTGTGTTGGTTTGTTGCTAGTGAAATTAATCATGGCGCTCCAGGACCGCGAAGCACATAATCAACAAACTGACCAATCGAAACGAAGCGTGTAAGCACGTGGAGAAAATAAGTATGGCGTCCGGGATCGCAAAAGCGCAAATGTTTACATCACTAACCAATCAGAATGAAATATGGGACCACGTGCTTTTGTTTTCTCCTTCATTTCTTCTTGTTTGCTCGAAAAAAGTGACAGTCGACGCACACATAGAAAAAAAAAAACATCTCGGGGACGGATCATCAAACCACCATAATAGAACAGCGAAAGAAATCATAAAACGTGTGTGTGTGGATAAGGACGGCCGAATATGACAGAGGCGCCACTGATAATCCATCTTTGGAGCAGCGATCCTGTCGAAGTCGCACTTAAAGTCAATCTGCAATCGGTTCATCGAGAAGCATGCCATTTTAAATTCGTTAAATTTTCTATAGTCCCTTTTTAAAATATCCAAGTGAGTAAAAAAACGTGATTACAATACTTATTCACACTTCCATTTTAAACAAAATAAATAATAGCATTTTTTTTAATGTGAAATTCATCGCACGACTCCATTGACAGAACAAGAGTGACTGAGTTACTTGTCAAAAGAAAATCTGATAACCGTTCCTTTGTCAACGTTGTTTCGTGTAATGTTTTGTAGTGAGTTGAATGTTTCATTATTCGTGAAATAGGCCGTAAAAAGCATGCAAGAGTTCCTAAAAATCAACGATCGTCATTACATCGTTCACGTCCACCAGGTGTACGAGAATGAGACACACGAATCAGCATCGGAAGTGCTAGTGCAATGTAATGTTTTCGACATGGTTCAGCTTTGGAGTGAAACGATTTCCATCCTGAACCTGATTGAACGAGAAAAGGTAAACAGAGAGTGAGTGCTATTGCTTTGAGTTGACTCATCATGCGAAAAGAGCCCTGAGCACATTGCGGAGTTCTTACCACTCAACCGTCTGTGCTGATAGTGCGAGTGCATTGAGCTACTACACTGAGCAAAATTTGCGTTGAATTGCCATAAGAAAGACATGAAAAAATCGAGCTAAAGTATAGGGTAACCAGTTGAAGTAGTGGATTCGAAGTTATTAATATCCCCCGTCTAAAAAGTGATCAAGGTGTAATACACTAAAAATTATCATTTAATCAATTGGGTCATTAAATGATAAATAAAAAGTCGTCCAGGTTTCGAGGCCTTTCCGACTCAAGCGTATCCCTTGTACTCGGACGTAATACATTACCCCATACATTGTCGCTTTGATCAATCATGTGAGTTTATCCGAGGATCCGTACACGTGCATTATATGCCATAGCTGGTCTCCATCTATTGGATCATATGCGGGTTTGAAATCTATAAACTAGGTGGGCATGTTGTCTTCGCTATATTTTGCAGCATTTGTCGAATCGTGAGGTTATCTAGACCTAGTTTATTTATTTCGGCAAATATTTTATCTTAATATTTTGCCAGGCTAAAAACGTTTAAGCACTATCTTATATCATCGACGAATCTGTTTCATACCATTCTTCCAATTGACAGAAAACGAACTCAATTATCGAGTATTCCCCTGCGCTGGTTAACGAAACGATGCTCACCCGGAAAGCAGACGGTTTCGACCTTCAAGAAAGCACCCCCGAAAACTCCTTTGAGCTGTGTCTTAAGCTGAAGTATTACGTTTCCGGGATTCCCGTGACCTTTAACCTACAGCTCAAACTGGCTAGTCGTGAAGAGGTATTCCAGTTAGCGTTTTATGCACTTTGTACTATTGCGCTGAAAATGTAACATTTCAGCTTTCCGAAAACATTCTGCTACCCACCTGGCGCACGCTACTTCTTCTGTACGAGGAGAACTGTGCTCTCAAAGATATGCTGTTGAAAAAAGACATCGAGATCGAGCAGTATAAGGTGGAGGGAGCAGTTCTCAAACGAAGTATACAAAATAAAGCACATTAACCATTCATGATCGTCTGATGACACTTTTTTCCAGATCTTGTCGCAACCACAAAATTCGATGAAGTCCAATTTAGCAAAACATTTCCGCTTATCTGTCCGGAACAGGGCTTAAAAGTTCGAGAACTAATCAAAAGTAAGGATCGGCGAGCTGGTCTGATGAAACTGTTGAAAATCAATCCCAAGGAACCGACCGCGAATCAGCCAAGTCCGGGCAAATTCTCTGCTATCAACATTTTATCTCCAACCAAAAGAAGTCCTGGAGCTCGTTCGAAGGGTTTAGATGCACTTTACGCGAAACAAAGGTTTGCTTCTGTTACTTGTGGGAGTGAAACATGCGAGAAAAACTTCGAATCATACTGTATTACAGGATACCAAAACCACTCTCTTCGTCTACTCTGTCGCTGAAACGACTTCAGATGGATATGACCGATGAAGATGACGAAAAAGGGATCGCAGCGGATGATAGTGCTAGTTTTGATGTAAGCATGCTCAATGATAGCACAAGAGAGCTGAACGGTAGTAGAGGGAGTGTGAAAGTACGGAAAATCACGAAACTATGAATGTAATTCGTTAAAATGTTATTTTTTAATTTTGTCGATGTATTAATTTTACTTTATTCATTTATATTTTTCTTGTATAAACAATATAAATATCAAATTGATGACAATCAGTCCTATTTTCTTAGAGCCTCTACCCATCACCGCATTCGGCCTAGCAATTTGCGACTTGATCCAATCATAGTGATGCAGCGTACTGTGAAAAGCTACTACATGTGCACCGCATTGCTTTGGTTCACTGCCCATTATTCCTACCAACGATCCATCACACAGCAACGGTGATCCAATATCTCCAAAACATGCTCCAGATCCATTGTTTTCCCCTCCTGCACAGATCATGCTTTTCGGACAATCAACAGTGTTAATCCTCACATACACCTCTTGCATTTCATTAACCATATTCCGGCTACTGCTATTCGCTCCCCATCCTACAAGAAGGCACTGCTTCCCCGACTGTTGCACAAATTCGTTCAGTACAACCGGTTTCAACTCAATAACCTCCCTGTCAAGTCTCATAACAGCTAAATTTGCAGTCGTCCATATCTTATTCGCAGCAACCTCAATCATTCCACTGCTATTGCGCACTTCCCACCAACCTGGACTCCGCACTTTCGAAGTGCGAGTGATCAAACTGCTACTGAAAACTGCGAGCTGTCAAATCACATGTATTTCAAGTGATAGAGATGGTATTTTCATGGACAGACCAGTCGAGCTAACCAGTCTATGAGAAGAATTCAATAGAAGAATAGTAAGTGCGCAGTGTGGTTAGAATCCAGTTTTTACTGCCACAAGCAATATTAGTTCTCGATGTAGTTCCCAGAATAAGTCTGATTTCCTCGGGGACTCGTACGCCACTCCCGTTCGTCACACAGGTGGCACTAGTGAGAACGTCTTTCGAAGATACCAACACCCCACTGCAGTAGAATCCATCTCCGAACGCGACGGTTTCTCGAGACGCCAACCGAATGGAGACCATGTAAGGAAACTCGCTAAGTATCGCATTGCTGCCGCCGGTGATTCGCGAACGCCGAGGAACTTCGAAGACTGAGCATAACGAGTTTAGCGGTAGAACCGAAACAACGAGTGGAATTACGAAAATAAGTGGTTGCATGTTTTAGGTTGAGCCGTTTATTTGATGTAAAATGTCGGTGTTTACGATTAACGCTAGTAAAAAACAACAACTTTATACTTATAATTTGATCAAATAAATATTGCTTTTTGTATGTTTCGAGGGCACGACAATGCAGTTCACTGAAGTGTGATAGGTTTATTCATGACTGTTCGGTTGTTCACGTTATCTTTTAATTATCTCAATCAAAGCTGATAACAACTTCTCGGTCGAGCGCAGCATGCGGCCAGTGGAAGACTCATGTTATCAATTATTACATTTCTATTTCATTATCACGAGCGTGTACAAAACAGATAGAACTAGCAGCCCCAATTCCAGCGCACTGCGAGTTCCAGTACCGGATCCGTTCTCGTTCGGTGGAGGCACTACGGCCTGCTGTGTCCTGTTCTGAATCCAACTCAAATAACGCGTGGTGTCGATAAAAATGGACGTTTCATTTAGACCTCCGCATCCACCAGTCATAGACAGAACTCCGAAAAGACTTCCGTCGCAAATCAGTGGAGCCCCCAAATCCCCGGTACATGCTCCGCGGCCTGCTGTCAAATCTCCCGCGCACAGCATTCCATCTCTGAGTGGAACACCTCCAGCTGCTCGTACACAATGCGCAGAAGTGCTGGACTGCACCTGCAGATTTATCCTCTGAAGCGTATTGGCTGGTCTACCGGTGGTAGCATTTGCACCCCATCCGAACAACGTGCACGTACGATTTACAACCGGACTGGCCGCTCCAAAGCCCACAGGAGACAATGTCGCCGAAATCGGAACTGTCGCATTCAATCGAAGAACAGCTAGATCATTGATACGCGTTGTGGGATTGTAGTCGTTATGCGGCCAAACGTTCCAAACCGAGCGAACGGTAGATCCTGCTGAGCTGTTGGAATTCGCCAATGTTCCAAGTACCAACTGAAACTCGTTGATTTTTCGAACGGCATTTCCATTGTAAACACACTGAGCTGCCGTTAGGACTTCCCGTGTAGAGATTAGCACTCCATTGCAGTGGAAATCTTTACCCGCCAAACGAATAGACACTAGGTATGGACTGCCATTACCGGTTACGTTCACTCCTCCGACGATTCGTGATTCGCTATCGACAAATGCATGAATAGGAACTACTACGAGACAAGCTACTGTCGTCAAAAATGAAAGCAATAACTGACCACCGAACATGATTGGAGAGCTATATTCGGAAAACACTGGACAATCAATAGTAAAGTATTGGCTATTTAACACCGTATTGAGATTGTTCATGGCTACTGTATCTAATCAGTTCTGGTACTGATATAGTCCAAAAGTCCCCTTATCTGAATATCCCTTGCATAAGCGGATTTCGGCATATGAGCAAAGAAAAGAGCGTTGGTAGTATATTCCGTTGCGGAGCTTAACCTTCTATTTCGACAGTTTTCGCGACTGATTCTTAGACACGTTGGCTTGTTTTCTTCCTGATCGGGGTTCGAATATATGGTATCGCTGTAAAAATCAGAGCCTTTTATCGGTATACCTGACCAGGGGAAACCACCGGTACCAAATAAGCAGCAATGAAAACATTTGTTTTTTTTTGTCATAAAATTGATTTCTAATTGTGTGGTAATTAACATGTGATTCACCTTCAGTCACATGTTTCAATATTCAAAGATAATCGTTACAGAGTGCGACTTTAAAAAAAATGGACATAATTATTTACATAGCTTATTTTATCCAGCAGGTTCCCACGCCGTCCTTTGATTTACAAATTCTCGAAAAGAGACTCCTTTTGACCATGTTGCCGGGTCCAGTGCTATCTCCCTCAAATTGCCAACTTTAAGCGAAATTGTAGGCATCGTCAATACGTTCTTTCACTGCTGAACAAGTTTATTCACGACGATTGTTTTTTTTTTGCCTTCTCCGTGACACCAGCAACCATCTCGGCAATCTCTTGTTTACTAACGGTATTGCTTATTCTAGTTAGAAAAGTCCAACATCTCTCAGAAGGCGTTATTATTGTCTTGTTCTAACTTGTGTCCGAACCATACCAAAGTTTTGTCGAAGGTAATGGTGATGAAATAGTCGAATCAATAATTTACTTGGAAGGTGGGACATTGCAACTTGAATCTGTTAGCTCTGCTAAAGTTTCCTTAATGCAAATTCACACCAAGTTTATCAGTCTTAGGACTCGGGTCGACGATAGCGACAACGGAATCTGGTTTTTCCGTTGTCGCTAAAAAGCGCGTAAAAACTGCTCGTCTCGAAACACTTCCAAGTCGCGAATATCACACATTTCTCCGCATGCCATACAAAGCCACCAGATGCTAGTACCGTTACTATATCTTTCCTCAGAAACTGCGAGGTCAGCACTTTTCAAGAGGTAATTATCGCCTCCTTCTTTGCAGAATCCTTTACAAACGTTTATTTTCTCATCGGGTTCTATTTTGGTAATGCATTTGTTGTAGATCATTTTTCTAGTAGACAATCTCCAGCTCAGAGAATAGCAACTACGGAGTCACTTCCGTGTACTGAAACAAACCTAATACACTTTCGTCGTCAAGCTCAGCGCAGGATCAATCACACAATGGAATCACCCTCTGATTCCCGAAATGCCACTTCAATCAATAAGCTATAAGTTTTAGAAAACGATATACACTGCACAATTATCAGAAAGATACAATTAACATGCGAAATTGATCGAAATTCACAGCGTAACGCAAAAAACAAATCAGACTCGACACACAGTACATGAAGTATGTGATGTGAACGTTAGAGCACAATCTAAGATGATTCCGAGTTCCTTTACGTGCGAGTGTCTTGAAATTTTCGAGTCGAACAAATGGTAGAAGAACTAGATTGGATCACGTTTCCGCGTGAACGGTACCATTGAGCATTTTCTCTGCATTGAAAGTATGCTGTTCAAATCACTCCTTGCAGCTGTTCAGTTAACTCTGAAGGAATTCGACATCGGTTGAATCTCGCAATCGTCAAAATAAAACCCTACTGTCGTTGGCGAAGAAAAGATGGGTCCCTTGTAATTTGCTATTAAAAGTCATTAAAATAGAGGTTAAATACTACTGGAACGAGATGGCTTCCTTGCGGGAAGCCGGATTTATTAAGAAATTGTGTAGATAGACAATGCTTAATGTTTATTAGGAGCAGCGTTGCCAATGTTCCAGATTTATCTGAAATCTTCCAGATTTTCCCAACTGAACAGACATTCGTTCAAGCCAGACATTTTGCTAGATTTTTGAAAATTTTCCAGATTTTTTCAAATATTTTGAATTCTACGTTACACCCCACCGAGGTTACCAGTATGCTAGATTTATCTGGAGCAATAAAGTTTTTTTTGAGCTTCCAGGAAAAGATCAAATCTTTTACTCTATCAGATTTTTAAATTATAGAAGTAGTTACACACAAATTTTGGAAATCTGGGTCGTATTCGATTAATACACATTCTATGAAGACCAAAAAGATGGGTGGGTAATGTCTGGGACATAAGCGAAGTGAAGTAGAATACACTTGCACTGTTAATTCGAATGCTGAAATTTTTACTATTTTTTGCATGGTTGCATTAAAATCAGTTATTTTGGTATTTCTTGTAGAAATCCAGATGGTACCCGAACATTATTAAAAAAAATTAATCGCATGTTTGCATTACATTCACATAATTTACTTGCGATGCGTGGAAAATTTCAATTGTTAGGCTTGCTTTAAAATTTTAACCCGTTAGGTTATTTTAGAGTGGATAGTACCATCTATACTACCCACCTTACCCATCGGCTTTGATTATTGAAGTGAATGTGGAATTCTCGCAATACTTTGAGCCGCGAAATTCACAAACAAAATAAGTAAAAGAACATTGAGTCATTGAGCCGAACATAAAATAAACTCGTTTTAACGTGGATGCACAAATCCCGTCATACATGCACCTATTATACAATTAATCTGGTTCTACCGATCGTTAGAAAACTGTGTTTATATTTGCATATACGATGATACGTAAAGCAATTCATATCATTACATAAGCAGAAGCTTATATCAGCATCCAATAAGCCAAGATCATTTCCTTCGCACAACGTAATCACCTAGGAATGGGTGAAGTTAAAGCGATTTTTTCAAAATCGATCTTTTTATCTCGAAAAGCCGATTTTTTGCATTCGATCTTCTCGGCTCGTTTGTTGATCTGCCACACCTATTTGTACCACATTGAATCAAATCGTCAATCTCACCCGCACTATAGGGCCCCTTACACGAGGCGTTATGGCGATTTCGCTTGAACCTGAAACTGAGTCAGGTTCTAACCCCAACCGCTGTCAGTTCATACATTTTGACAGCAGTTGGGGTTAGGAACTGACTCAGTTTCGCCTCAAACGAAAACCACATTAGTAATGGCACTACTGAGCAGTGATGCCACTTTTAATGAGGTAAGTAAGTAAGTAATGACGGAATTCCCATACAATTTCAGTAATGCCATTACTTAGTAATGACACTTTTTACGCGTGTAAGGGCCCTTTATCGCTTGCATGCGGAAAACGAACCAAAAAGCGCACTACAATGTATACTCCAGTATATTGAGATATAGTGAAGACCCTATTTTACCAGCACCCGATTTTATCCGCCACAGGTTTTATCAGCTTTTTGACCCGATTTTATCAGCCTCATATGAAAATTGATAGTTGGTAGATTGATGGGCTCTAGCAGACGAACCAAGTTGAATTCGAGTAAATCCTTTCTTGATCATAATTTTCTTATCTTATAGATCCGAAAAAAGTAAAAAAAAAAATTATATTTTTGTTAATTTTTGCACTCTCAGACCCCCTTAAGGGAAATTTAAGCTAAATAATCAGAAAAGGTTATGAGGCTATATCTAGGGACTAAGGAAGAATATTTTAAAATTAACATAATTTAAAGAGCAAGCGAGTGGGGTCTCTCACGCCCAACCACCCGATCTCCAGCGCAAAGAAAAGAGCGTTCTGCTTTTTCTGTGGTCTGTGATCATTGTATGCATGAAACTGGCGCGCCTGTGCATCATTGGAATGATTGCTGGCGGCAGTCATGAAATATGCATATTGCCCTGAAGAGTTTGATCTAGCATACAACGTTTGCTTACTACGAGGTCAGAAAGCAACCTGACAATTTTTTCGTGTACAGTCGTGATTCGCTGGTTGGACATTTTTTTAACTGGACCACTTTTTAGTTGGACCTCCAATTAAAAAGCATCTGAATGTCAAAATCTTATGTCAAATTTACTTTGACAATCAATCTGACAATTATTAGAGATGTGAAATGATGCATTTACACTGCCAACATCTCCTTTGGAGAGTTTTTGATATTTGTCAGTCGGTCCAACTAGCGAATCAAATTCGTTAGTTGGACAAGGCTGTGGCCCAACCAGCGAATCACGACTGTACTGGGTTTGAACTCCAAGAATTCATTCCAATTTGTCAAAAACTTTGTTTTGACGTATATGAACCCCGAAACAGTGTTGCAGAATATACCGATTTATCGATATTTAAACCGATTTTTAATTTCAATACCAATAAAGTTACTAAAATACCGATTTCTTTTTTCTTACCAAAAAATAACGATTTTCATATAATAAGATCAATTAATATTACGTACGTATTTTTAGAAAATTTCACCTTTACACATCAAATCATATATTCAATATTCAACTAAATGGTTTACATAGATATATCGCATGAATTTACCATACTGCCCATGATCCCATATTTGGCCCGTTTTCTATGGGATTTCTTATCTATGGGACTGATTTGCGGGAGGGCACATCCCAGGAAGCGAAATAGCGACATGGCTGATTAAACAAGATGCCGGCGAGTGATAGTATCACACTGCAAATAAATTTTTAATACTTTAATTATACGTTCACGACAATAATTACACTAATTGGGTTCAACATAAGAACTTTTAAATACTTCGATTAATTACTTTAATTGCATGCTCTGTGTTAAGCCAAAAGAGACCAAGCGCCATTTTGAGATACCTGGCTAAAAAATGCTATCGCATCAAATGCAATGCTAGAAAGACACACATCAATTTATTTTTAAGAACGCAAACAGTAATTGAAAGCAAATTAGTGTCCCTTAACTTTCTAAGTTAATAACAAATTATCAAAAAAATGAATTTTTGCATGAAAAAAACCAGAAAAAATAATGGCACTCAGTTCGGTATGGCCTAACGCAGGCCATATGAAAAATATGCAGGTATTTGGAATACGACGCTGCTAGCCCCTCAGTACTAGACTTCACACTATAATTTACCGTTTGCTGACAAAATAGAAAATCACCATATTTTCAAACTTCCCGTGGCATGGGAAATGGTTATAAATCATTAGTTTTGAAAAATCGTGTCAAAATGGGCCAGTGGAACTGAACAGTTCAGTATCAGTATTCAGTATCAAAAACCAAAACAAGATTTAGACGTGACATCATTTATGGATGCTAAAGCTTCAAGCACTCAAGCTGACAAAACAAGAAAACATCGCATCCCAGCTGTGTTCGCGCGCGCTTGGAACTCTCTGTGATGTGCGTGAGTTGCTGCTGGCAGTGGGGTGAGCTACGCACTCTGTTGTTTTGGTTTCTGACTCTAGTTTGAGTGATGTTGCCCTCGGCAGAGTGAGTGAGAGACAATTATAGCCTGTGAAGCTCGACAGCCAAGAGTGTGACTAGGAAAAACGATAGTTTTTTTGCTTTTCATTTTTGCGTATTTTGTTTCTCAACCATCAGCCAGCCAGCACTGCCTGCCTCGGTTCGGGTTGAAGAAGGCGACGATCGACTCGACGTGTATACTATACGGCTACGACGCAGCACTCAGCAGCAGTGCAGAGGGGCGATAGATTTTCAGCTGTTTTCACCTCATTGGCGAAGTTTGCTTGAAACAGTGTGGAGTGCAATATATAGGTTTTTCAAGGATTACTGCTGGTCCGGAAGTAGCAGGTAAATGGAGTGTGCTGTATCTGCTCGTGATGGGAGGGTGGAGGGTTTTTAATCGATTTTTCCTCATGTCGAGCTGGGATTTTCTCGGAATAGTAATATTTTCCCTAATGTGCAATATTTTTCTGCCTTTCTTCCCTTCTCTCGTAACTCGCTGCTGATGATGTCGATCAAACGAACAAAGAGCGAGCGAAAGAGAACACATCAGCTCGGGAGTGACAGAGAAGTAAGTTTATTTTTCTGTTTTGCTGCTAGTGTTGGTCGCTTGTGGCATAGAGAGCGAGTGACCAACAGTGCTGTCGGATTTATTTTTAATGCTTTAAGTTTTTGTGGTGAGAAAATATTTTGTATATTTTTGAGTGGTTAATATGTCATCTGTCCATGTCTCATTACTTGGCAAGCAAATGTAAACTTATAACAAATTTTTGGTCAAGAATAGAAACGTTCGAAATTAAGTATGTGCTGTGGTTGTTCTTTTCCAATGCAGTGCATTGATATATGGTCGGTGTTAAGTCAGACCGGACCAAGTCGCAAAACATCAAAAAATGAGTTAATGATAGTACTGGATAAAGAATTTCTTCATCTACATTCCACTTTTACCAGATTTGAAATATGAAACAATAAACAAGAATTATGGTAAAAATAATTTTCCAATTATAATGTAAAGGATGCTGCGATTCAAACTTTAAACGCGTTTTTCTCGAAATCAATGCACTGTCACTTAGTCCGGTCTGACCTAACACCGACCATATGTAATGTGACAAAACGTCGTTTTTAAATAGACAAATACTTCAAATTGAATGGCACGAAACTCGAATCCTTTGCAATTTCTTTAATCATTTTATTTTATTTTTTTTTTTTTTTGGATCTTACGTTTCTAAGTAGAACTAACAGTAACTTCCGCATGAAAAAGAGACAACAAAGACGAAGACAGACAAATGACCTGTCAGACCACTTCAGTTCTACTATAAAATACTACTACTATACCATGTAATAAGCGCTATTAGGCAATCCATTAGCCGTTTGTTTGACAATTCTGCGGTAAGTTCTGGCAACAATTCTACTCCTGCGAACAGAAAAAATCGTCCGACAAACATCTTTCGTTAGTCCGATTCGTTTGATGTTGGATCGAATCAACGATATTGGCGGATCGTTGATTCGATCCATGGATTGCCTAATTGACAACTTTTCCGTCATCAGCTTCCGTCGACGGTGAAGAACATCAACTTCCTGGCGTTCCGTCCGGATAAGTTGAATGCATTTCACGTGCGTTGATGTGTGAATAATTCCATAATTGAATGTAACTAATTTCGACGTCCCGTTGATGCGCAGCACCGGTGACGGAAGCCTGACGTATCGAGTAAATCAATGTAAGTCATCGAACGCCTGACTGATGATATTTTCTGTCCCATCACAGATCCCCCGCAGCACCTGGCAACTCTGGAAGAAGGAAGTGGACAAAAACGACAAAACACAAGCATCTAATAGAATGTGGTGAATACTCTCGCGGCCTAGAGAGAGCAACATAGCATAGGTTTGTTTTTGGTGCGCAGAAGAACCTGGTCTCGTCGAGCACAACATTGAGGCAGAAGGAGAGAATCACTAGCAGTTTGAAGATCCATTAATGCGTTTTCTGCTGCCCAATCTAAATCGGACCCTTTGTGTTTAGAGCAACATACATTCACAGCAGTGTTCATTCGTCGCATAATTCCGAAAATCATTACACAGAGTGAAGTAGCAGCACAGAGATACTTGAATTTGAAAAAAGAAAAACAAACAGGTAATCATTCTTTTTTTTCACTGCTACTGATTGTCAGTCGAGCAAATACTGATTGAGAGTGCACGAGCATCTCGAATAGGTTACGATTGCGAAGGTTACATCAGGTTCAGTGTTCGAGGTGCAGTGATTAGTTAATCGCGGAGCTTTTTTTGATAAATGACCCATCTACTGTGTTGGGGGTAGTCTCAATCATGCGATACATCGGCATTGAAATGGGCGGTACTTGTGATTTCTCGTTCCGAACGATTCGAGTGACGATTTTTGTGTGACTCGTTCTTTTCCATTTAATGTGTGTTATCTTTTTTTTTTTTTTTGGAACAGCATGGAGCCATGACGATCAGATATGTTTCTTTGTTGACTAAACATATGTAAAAGTTTTCTCCAAAACACTCGTTTCGATGTCTGTATCAACATGTGCCACTGAATTAGTTATGGAATTTGCGTTTCGACTTCGTCTCATCAGAATCCGACACTAACTTAGTGACAGGACTAAGCTAGCGCCGAATTGTCGCTAGACCCCCCCCCCCTCCCCAAATAAACGGAGACAATTTGCGTTCCTGAGCAAACCCTTAGTCAAGCGCGATGTCCCGCAAGAAAAGGAGCTCATTTTAAGCTGAAGAAATAATGAAATCGAAATTGGCTAATTTGTCTATGAAGGCAAATTACATAGTGAACCCGCTGAGAGCCTGTCTTCCGATTGTTCACTTTAAGATGTTCCAACAGAGAAGCTAAGAATATCTTGATTAAGCTGATATTACCACCCCACTGATTACTGACCGGTATTCCGTCAGCTATTCAATCGAGTTTGTGCCTTGTTTTGCTCCGACTCGGCCGAGCTAACAGCTCTTACAAATCAAGCTTTACATCAAAACAGCGTCGGAACATACCCCTAGGTACCACGAACTCGTTAACACAGCCATTCCCTCTTTCTTCCAGTCTCGCAATCGGTAGTGTGTACCGGTACTGCGCACCGCTAGCCGGGCAAGATGTCGTCTCCTAGTGCCGGCAAGCGTCGGATGGACACCGACGTGATCAAGCTGATCGAGAGCAAACACGAAGTCACCATCCTGGGAGGCCTGAACGAGTTCTGCGTTAAGTTTTTCGGTCCACGAGGGACACCGTACGAGGGTGGCGTTTGGAAAGTCCGGGTACACCTGCCGGAGCACTATCCGTTCAAATCGCCAAGCATTGGATTCATGAACAAAATCTATCACCCGAACATTGACGAAGTGTCGGGTACGGTCTGCCTGGACGTGATCAACCAAGCCTGGACGGCACTGTACGATTTGTCCAACATTTTCGAATCGTTCTTGCCCCAGCTGCTGACCTACCCGAACCCGGTGGATCCACTGAACGGTGATGCCGCTGCCATGTATCTTCACAAACCCGAGGAGTACAAGAAGAAGGTGGCGGATTACGTGCGGCGGTATGCCACGGAGGAGGCCCTACGTGATCAGGAACCTACCGAAAGCTCCGACAGTGAGTCCAGTATGTCCGATTTCAGTGAAGACGAAGCACAGGACATGGAGTTATAACAACGGCTAGCCTCGATATTTACCAATTACTATTATTAAACAAACAGAAACAAGGGCAGAATATTGATGGTGAGAAATGAAATTTTTATTAAATTAAATGTTTACGCGTAGTCATCCACACTCACACACATACACAAATAGTATATCATCGCATTCAAAAGAACCACAGAGACATTACCAAAAAAAATCAACAGCAAAACTTATGATTGTGAGGATGTAGTGGAAAAGTATTTTGGATAAACAACTCACACCGCTACGAGCGACAACAAAATTTAAGTTCGTGGTTTTGTTTCTTTACGCTTGTCAGGAAACTGTCACGTTTAGTACTACAACATACACACTATCAACGTCAGTATCACCACCAACAACACACAAACAAATCGCTACAACATATTTAGTAAGTTTACAGTTTACTAACATCTCCCTAGAACTAGTAGCAGCAGCGTGTTAAATCGATAGTAGTAGTAAACCCGCGATGTGTTTGGTTTTTTTGTTTATTGGTTTCACACCAAAATAGTGCGTTTGTTCTGTTCGATTTGCCAATATACATAATGATACCTTATACTAATTGAATGTTTGAGTTGATTTTGCCTTCATACATATATTTTTGCCGCATGCAATTCGACGACCTTGTTGTGTTCTCGATACCATTCTCTCTACGCCGAGCCTCCTTCTTTCCCTGTCATTTTACCCGACCAGCACCACCACCACCACCAACCCTCCTTGGCAGTAGATGTCGCGCGGCGGGAGGAGATTGTTTATTAATGATTAATTAATATAATTCATTAATAGTAGTGCGTAATGATAGGTGATAATTATGATTAACATAAACTAACGAAATGATGAGAAAAACATGGAAAATTTGGAATAAAAAAAAGCAGTGATGAAAAAATAGCGTTTAAGTCATGTTTGTAATTTCGATGAATGATGAAATATTACTTGAAGCAAAACAATATTAAGAAAAGGAAAACGCATATATTTAAACATATTAATAAAAATGAAATAAAAAATAAAATGCCGCTGCTGTTTGTTACTGATGACTTCTCCTTTTCAGGGTCATTACGGTCGCGCGGATTTGGCGAATTTGTTCTTAATTTGACGAATCGCGCAGACTTGGCGCGAATTCACTTTCTGAAAGTGTTCTTTTATCAGAATCTCTCCTGACATGTTCATTTATCAATTCATTAATCCAGTTGAGGTCAACAAACTCTATGCTGCACAGTTCATAATATGCGCATTCGAAAAGGTTTCAGATCCGGATCGTAAAGCAAAACAGTACGGCTAAAATGAGGGAGTGAAAGCTGTATGATCATGTGGTGACCAAAAAAACGGACGCATCCTTATGGACGGTGAAACGTGTGTCAGATTAGATTTCAAACAGCTTTGGTGACAGAAGGTTGCCGAGGGTTGCTGAGTTGTTCCCAGCATATTATAAATTTAATTTGTTGATCTGACCAGGGAATCTGCAGCTGCGGTCGGAAGATTTCGATTTTCAAGGCAAGCAATCAGAATGTGATATACAGTCGTGATTCGCTGGTTGGGCCACAGCCTTGTCCAACTAACGAATTTGGTTCGTTAGTTGGACCGACTGACAAATGTCAAAAACTCTCCAAAGGAGATGTTGGCAGAATAAATGCATCTGTGCACATCCCTAAATATTGTCAGAGTAAATTTGACAAGAGATTTTGACGTTCAGATGCTTTTTAGTTGGACAAAGGTCCAACTAGCGGAGGTTCAACCAAAAAGCGGTCGTTAAAAAGTGTCCAACCAGCGAATCATGACTGTATTAGCGCTCGTTTTAACGACAAGCGCAGTTCTTCGCACATCTTTTTCTTCCGTAGTAGGCATACCACAAAGAACAGACATCCATGATCGAACAAAAATATTTAAAAAACGTGTGTAAACATTTGAATTAATATACGAAAAACACTAGCGCCGCCACACCAACCTATCCCAACTATCCGTCAAATCGATTCCGGAACCGGTTCGAAATCCTAGATGGATTCAGCATGGAATCTAGCTCAAAGAAAACAACCGATTCCGTCTCTATCGGTTGACGCATTTGAGCTGGAATTCATGCTGGAAGTCCGAATCGGTTCCGGACTAGTTTGACTGGGTAGAGGAATAACCGCTGTCATATCTGTTGCACTCAGCCACAAAAAAAACATGACGACAGTAGCGCACCTGGTTTAGATATCCAAACTACCTTCGAAACCGTTAGAGATTTTACACAAGTTGAATTCTGAAGATGGACGTCTGTTCTCTGTGGGCATACCGTCCAAACGTCTGTCCAAGAAAGGAAAAATTGCAAACCCTGCAACCAACAATAAAGGCTAGATTCTGTTACCGTAAGTAACATAGTTTTTCAAGATGTGTGAATTAGGATTAAAATGAATTAGGATTAAAATGTAATAAGTTAGTGTAGGAGCAACGGTCAATTTAAAGTGGGCGGTCGGTAAAGAAGAGATGTGGATCAGATAGCAGGATTTGGGTGAAAAATGCAGTGGATTGGTGCAGAAAATGGAACGGAAAGAGTGAGAGAGATAGTGAGCGGGAGTTGGAGTTGGCTAGGAGGATACGATAAGAGAAGGCGATGAGATAAGTTACCCCCGCTGCGTCCATTTCCAAATTGGGTTGCCGTGTTTCTCAAAAGGTAACGGCTCAACGCAAAGGACCCCGTCGCAGGACACGATTATATCGTGCATTCCGGCATTTCCGCCGGCTAAACGTAAAGGACGACAAGGACAGCGCGCCCAGAGGTAGACCCACCCATTTCTCGTGGTCCCGGATCCAGTCAATCGAAATCCACGTGGCCCTCCCGGCCTCGTAGCCCACAGAACATAGCTCGACTTACCAACCTGCCGCACGAGTCTCCATGTTCATCGTCGCTCGCTGCCTGCCGCCATCGAAATCTGTCACGCCATCGTCACCACCGTCCCCGAACCAGAATAAATTTGTAGAAAAGGTAGGAAGTTTTTAGGTTATTTAGGACCGTCACACATCCGAAAGCTCCCCTACTTCCACACGCCCTGGGACTCGGAACTAAAGAGGCCTTGAGTGCCCACTCCAGGACTCCCATACCAGGAGTCGGAGCTTAGGCAAGCCCCAATCTGGGACTTTGCACTTTCCGAAGTCAGAGCCTTATAATTCTTAGAAATGTGACACTCTTAACTGCGTTTCCTTCAATCGAATAAATCAATATTTATTCAAAATGGCTAAAGAGATTTTTGTAAACATACTTGATTCGCTCATTATTCCGTTGCAGAGTGGAATTTCATGAAAAATACACATTAATCCACATCATCATACCGTTCGTAGTAGCAATTTGAAATGTTTTCTGCGATGAAATTAGAGATGTGTGCCGCTGCGCCACGTCGCCGATTTCAGGTAAAAAATGGTCAACGCGGTCACAATTTTTACCTGAAATCGGGGACGTACGCCGCGTGGCGCGGCGGTGCACACCTCTACACGCAGAAAAAATGAGTAAAAATAAACAAATTTTGGTTTTAAATAACAATTTTTCCGTTTGATATAGTGACAAGAAAGATTCACGTTTGATTCAATCAATACTGTTGGTTGAAATTACCAACTAATTCATTTGTTGGCTTTTCAGTACAGTCGTGATTCGATGGTTGGACACTTTTTACTGGACCGCCTTTTAGTTGGATCTCCGCTAGTTGAACCTAGAAAAACTCTAGAAAGAGAACTGCGGAGACTCCATATTGGATCGATTGGATTCGCGTTTAGCTGTCAAAAAACGAATCCAATCGAACATTGCCTATCCTTATAACATTGGACTTGTTTCCATACAATGCCGGGGCATATGTTGCCAAAAATGCTGTTTTTCTCTCCGCAGTTCTCTTACTAGAGTTTTTCTAGTTGAACCATTGGCCAACTAAAAAGCATCCGAACGCCAAAATCTTATGTCAAATTTACTTTGACAATCAATCTGACAATATTTAGAGATGTGAACAGATGCATTTGCACTGCCAACATCTCTTTTGGAAAGTTTTTGACATTTGTCTGACGGTCCGACTAGCGAATCAAATTCGTTAGTTGGACAAGGCACGAATTTGATTCGTTAGTTGGACCGACTGACAGATGTCAAAAACTCTCCAAAGGAGATGTTAGTAGTATAATTACATCTATTCGCATCTCTAATAATTGTCAGATTGGTTGTCAAAGTAAGTTTGACATAAGATTTTCACATTCAGATGCTTTTTAGTTGGACAATGGTCCAACTAGCGGAGGTCCAACTAGAAAGCGGTTCAGTTAAAAAGTGTCCAACCAGCGAATCACAACGGTAATTGAATCAATGCAATAATATTCATATTCCCCGATCATTTTAAACTAGGGTTGCCACCCCTCCGGGTTTGACCCGGAGGCTCCGGTTTTCGGAAGCGATCTTCGGGAATCCGGGTTTCACTTCAATTTCTCCGGGTCTGGCGAGATGACGGATAATTACAACTTCTATGGAACTGTTTCAAAATGTGTTTGTTTCAAACGAGTTTTTACGGTACTACGGCTGACTGTTGGCCAAGAAGGAAATCCTCACTTCTTTGTTGGAGCTACCCCGGGCGATTATGGTGACGGATAACCAGATTCTTTGCGCTCCGCATAGAATTCCGGAAGACATCGCAGTGTGTTTCCGCACAGAACCGCTTACCTGCCTCTTTCACTCTCACTCTACTGTTAATTATCGCAGGTTACTAAAAATCTCCGGGTGAAGACATAATCAGAGGTGGCAACCATATTTTAAACATTACACACAGTGAAATTGGATCATCCCATAAATGACGTAGCATTATATGGGGGAGGGGGGAGTTTTGTATTTTGTGATGATGTGTGACGACAGGGGGATAGGGGGTCATGTCATGCTACGTAGCTGTATTAAAGGAGAATAACTATTGCACAGTTCCCACCAAATCGAACTGCACAGTATGAAAGTGTGATGAATCAAAAGTGTGATCAAAAGTGCAACTCCTTCGAACTGACAAATTATTCAAAGAGAATAGTGAAAGAGACGCAGAGTGAAAATCAGTCAAAACGGCAACACTCCCTTTACGATGATTTCAACACTAGAAATTGGCAACCGTTTCCAAAGGCAGCACTTTAAACGACTCCTATTATATTTTGAAAACAAACCTTTTGTCGATCGTTGGATTTGTTTATCAAACGATGTGCATTTTGAAACAAAGAGATGAAATAATTCTAAAGCTTGTTTTTACTCATACATAGACTCTAGAATGCACCTTACAATCACGATTGCACTAAATTCTGACGAAAATTCAAATTTCTTTTTTGATAGATTTACAATACTTATCTCCTCCAACTCAGGCATGAGTAATGTTTATTTACATTGCACGATTGGTCTGCTCAATAAGGTATTTTTGGCTTCACACTATTCGTCTCTTTCCCTATTCTCTTTGAAATTATTGACATAGAAAAATGTCAAAAACAAACTTCTTCTTACTTTTAGTAGCAGGGAGGTTAGCATGGCTGCCAGTATCCCGGTTTTTACAATAAATTTGATGGAAAAAGTTAATTTTTGTCGATAGCGAAGTGCATCGAAAATTCAACTTTCAAAGCAATAAACAATAGTTACATTTAAGGTTCAACTGAGAAAGCTTGGAAAAGCCTGTTGAAAACTCTCTAAAGCCCGATAACAGCGTTGTGGCAACTGTACCGAATAAGTCCAGCCAGGAAATGAACCGAAATTCTGGCTGTTTCTAGTTAGTATTACGACTCCAGTGATACAACCAATTGTAATTATAATTGGCTGTTTGTAAATTATCGACAACGCATAGAAAGTCAGTAGTATCATTGTTTCATCGTGTACATATCCAGTAGGGATGTTTTGAATAAACTAGTTGCCGAACTTTAAACTAAAGCCTTTCATTACAATTTCAAAAAATATGAACAGATAATCTGTGCTAAACAACTCTATGAACCTGCTAAAAACCACCGATAGATTAGTAATCGTAAAACATCTTAAGAGGAAGCGAGTTATGATTATCAAACCACCTTGACGCTTTCGAAAATCCCACAAGAGGCCCCTGAAACCAAACATATGGCAGATAACGACCGAGTATCGAAGTGCTCGTATTGTACCATCGACAACTGATAACGGATATCTTTACGCTTTGGAATCTCCGTTCGATATCGTCGGTACCAAATTTCCAATCAGTCAGTTTGATTGCGATCGTTGTGGGCGCGAGACGTGCACGCCTTACACTATCAACCTTACGCAGCCCGTCGGAAACTCGGCGCCATGTTTCAGAAATCGAACGTCGTGGTAGGAACTGCAGTGACATGCCTGTCCATTCTGTTATTGATGATGACCGGTGCTGCGACGTCACCGATTGAAGTATCGAACAGCGATCCCCGAATCGTGGGTGGATTTCCGGCAATCGCCAATTCGACTAGCCATCAGGTGAGCTTGGATGACTACAGTCCGTTGAACATGGCATTGTTAATTTTCTTACGTCACTGATTGTGGCAAGGTGTGAGTCATTTTCTCACGGTGATAAGCATTTCCACGCTGCTGGTATTAGTGAAGAAAAGTTCGTAATCGGAAAATATTTCCAATTACTTGATAAGGTTCAACCTGATCTAATTATATTTTATCTAGTTGATCTGTTGGCATAGTAAGTGTAGATGAAGTTCGTGAAAACCTTGTTTCGCAACTGTTAGTCATTCAAAGTACTCTATTCTCTGAAGTGGTTGAATCATTTGATTGTTACTTTCGCTGTGATAAAAATTGTATTGGAAATACTTAATCTTATAAGCTTGAGTAGAGTTGATTGCATGACTGGGGACAATCGCAACGATATGACTGATCTTTTTAGAAAATGAGTAGCCAGTTTTGCTTTTACATACATAATGAGATTAATTCAATGCAACCTATTTCTTTACAAATTCAGTGGACTTCACTACAAAACTACAAATAAATCATTTAAGGTTTCAATCAGGCGCAGGACAACCGACCAGGCATCGTTCGGCAGCGGCCACTTCTGCGGCGGTAGCCTGATAAACAATAGGACCGTGCTGACAGCCGCTCACTGTCTGGTGGACAGCAACAATCTGAAACGGGCACCAAGTTACTTCCGCGTGGTTGGAGGTAATGTTAACCGGATGCAAGCCGCTGGCACTGAAATACGGGATATCTCTCGGGTTGTCATTCACGAAAAATATAATCCAAAAAACTTTGAGCACGACATTGGGATATTGATTGTAAGTTGATTTCGCGTTAGCCTTGCGTCTAGAAAACCTTAACAACGCCTCCACTTTTAGCTCACCGAACCAATCCCGAATACGCACCCAACGTTCCGCTCGATAAGCCTCACGACAGTAACGCCCTCTGCGGGAACTATTTGCCAAACCAGTGGGTGGGGCACGATCAAATTCGTAAGTATCTATTGCCGTTTTACTTGAAGCTAGACTGTGTCAGATTCTAATCCCAACTGCTGCCAAATTTTTGAACCGACAGCATTTGAGGTTGCAATCTGACTCAGTTACACAAAAACGACACAAGTAATGTGGTTTTTGCTTGAGGTTGTAACTGACTCAGTTTCGGACCTAACTGCTGTCGAAACCGTTTGTTTGAAACCAGTTTCAAACCTAGCTTATGCGCCAATGAACCGAAAATCGGGTTGGGTTTTAGCCTCCAATATATCTCAGGCGCGCTCAAACACCACTCACGTCCATCAAAAACGTTTATTTGAAGCAACTAACCTGAGTTCGCTTCTAGCGAAAACGACTTAAGATAGCATATTTAACCTGAGCTAGAATTTGTACCAATCCATTCACATTCAACAGGGTCAAAACATCGCCACCGAACAGCTGCTGGCTGTGAATATTACTGTTCAACCATTGGACCAGTGCAACAAGCCCAACAGTTACAATGGCTCACTCAAACCAGGAATGTTCTGCGTAGGCCAATTCGAAGGCGGACGGGATGCGTGCCAGGGTGATTCCGGTGGTCCATTGGTGTGCAATGGTGTGCTGGCCGGCGTTGTATCCCACGGAGTCGAGTGTGCAAAACCTGGCTATCCAGGAATCTACTCCGATGTTGCGTACTATCGGCAGTGGATCGAAAGGAATGGCGCCAGCAGAGGTAGCATTACCGCCACATGGTTTGCGCTGGCGCTTTGTTGTATACTGTGGAGATACTTTACCGCGAATGTGTTGTAATACATATACTATGTGCGATTGGGAGTGAGTGATAAATTAGGGACGAATGTGACAATAAAAGTGATAAATTATTACATAGTCTAAATCGGTTTTATTTTCGACTGTTAATGAACAGTTGCTGGAGCTGGAAAATTTTTGGGGGTCTCAGCGACCGGCGAGCATATCTTATCGGCAATTCATTGCTGCGCTATCGTGTGCAACTCTTATCATTTCCTAACAGAATAGCAAAGATGTCATTATTGACGATTTGTTATCAGATTACCGTCCACAAGGATAGTGTAGATAGTACATGCAGTATGAATAAATTATCGAGGTCAGCGCGTTGATACAGAATATCAATCATCACTGTAAAACAGACGAGTTCGAAAGTTGTCTTCTGAAAATTTATCAAGAATTTGTCGAAGAGTCAAATGTCGGTAGTTAATTGTCCGCAAAATCCGCTCTAGTATTCGCCGACTAAAAGTTCTCACTAACGGTTGCATTCTACTAAACAGAACACGGGAGAATATCTCGCGCCATTTTGGCGTGACCCCGAAACTGAGTCAGGTTGCAATCCGGAATTTTTCCCCAAACGGTTTGCTGATTCTCTTCGATCTCGAAGTGGAACCCGCGGATCTTGGCAAAAAACTGCTAACGAAATACCGTTGCTGTGTCATTGCTGATAAGACCTACATCAAAGCGGATTTGAAACAGTCGCTGGAACAGGAAGATTTCACCTGTAAAGACAAGTTTGCTGTGGATGACCATTTCAATCGGAAGAAACTGCCGAAATTCGCTTAAAAGTACAGTCATGATTCGCTGGTTGGGCAATACCTTCAGTCCATCTAACGAATTTGATTCGATAGCTGGCTGACTGACAGACGTCAAAAACTCACCAAAGGAAATTTTAGTAGTGTAAATACATCTGTTCACATCTCTAATTTGTATCTGATTTGGCAGGCCATATGCTCTTGGGGCAATCGTAATGAATCATTCGTGACCAAAATCACTACGAACGGTGTGTTTTCAAAGTCTGAGTACAGTCGTGGTTGGTCACTTTTTAGTTGGGCCTCCGCTAGTTGGACCATTGTCCAACTAAAAAGCATCCGAATGTCAAAATCTGATGTCAAATTCATTGTGACGATCTTCTTCTTCTTCTTCTAGTTCTGGTTATTTTCCGTCGGCCTATTTCCGCTACGAGGCCAAACACCGACGTCAGAGAGGTGACGACTCCCACTATCTGGACTAGATATCGACCCATCAACTTATGAACCAACGGCTTTACTTCCCTTCCGAAGGAAGGCGAGACCTCAGATTTTTCTCACCTCTGATAAATCTCAACGACCTCGACTGGGATTCAACCCAAACCAACTGAGGTGAGTGGCGGTCACGCTTACCACCCAATCATCGGCGCCGTCACACTTTGACGATCAAACTGACAAGACAATTAGAACTGTGAACAGATGCATTTACACTATTAACGCCCCAACAAACAACGAAAGCTGAACAAGCTTTTAACCAGTGAGAATAAGCTGAACAAGAACTGTTTAAGCCATTATCCAGCCAAAATGCTTGTTGGGGCCTCCTTTGAAGAGTTTTCAACGCCTGTCAGTAGGTCCAACTAGCGAATCAAAGTCGTTAGTTGGACAGAGTGTGGTCCAACCAGCGAATCACGATTGTTCCTACAAAAATGGCATTGGCACGATAAAAACCGAAAGGGAAGGACGAGGAAGTGGGAAAAACTTTGAATAACGTACTGGAAACGACTGTACAGGATCCGATAAAGAGAGTCAATCGCAGATGTCGAACATTTTATTGACTCATCCTAGAATGTGGTACACGTATATATAATATAATAATATACGTATATATAATATAATATAATATAATAATACAAATGCGCTGAAAACAGTAAAATTCTCATGTTTGAGCGCAACGAAAACTCGAATCGAGTGCCCCTGTTGTTGCGCTACCATTTGACTCAGTGCGTTGAACAAAGATGGCAGACACCGTTCCAACGGCTTCAAATGGGTAGGGTGATAATAGCAACACGGTGCAAATGGGTTCATCACCCTATACAGTCGTGATTCGCTGGTTGGACACTTTTTGAGTGGACCCCTTTAATTGGACCTCCACTAGTTGGACTATTGTCCAACTATAAAGCATCTGAACGTCAAAATCTCATGTCAATTTTGCTTTGACAATCAATCTGACAATATTTAGAGATGCGTCGCGCCGATCCTATTGTGCTTGAACTACTTATTGATGAGCCTGCCTAGTTCTAGTTTTCCGTTCTAAGTTTATAGCTGATTCGCTCTAGAATACCTATCCGTCTTTCAATTTCATTGCTTTCGTTTCTCTTAGTCTCAAATTTGCCGAAAATAGCCAACAAAATCGATACAGTAGAACCTTGCGGTAATTAAAACATAGTAACAATACATTTTTAGTAACGTTTCAATTTATGTACTTCTATCGCCATTTAATGAAAATCTTAACTGAATCGAAGAAAGTAAGAATCCGCTTGAACAATTTTTTTCACGTGCACCAAAAAGTCAAAATTTTTTTATGATTTTAGGTCAAACTTGTGTAAATTTATACAACAGTGTACTCCCAAAAAGTTGCAATCCCGCCATGTTTCGAACAATAATGTCGGTTACAATCTCTTTTGTGATGTCGCTTCGAAAAAGCTCCCATTTCAAATGCTCACCAAAAGCGCCCGCGGTGCAAAACAACTGTCAAGGCACACGAACAACAAGCCCAACGAGAAATACGTTACGTGAAGAAGTAGAAAACTGACGAAATTTCCAAGGAAATCGATTTGAAATCGTGATTATTTTCGACAATTCAGATTTTAGAACGTACTAGTGTAAATAGACTACGACGAAAATACAAGGAATACTCGTAAAAACATGGAATTCGATTGGGACAACATCAGCATCGGTGATCCCGGATTGAACAACTCGGGGAGCTTTTTCTGTAAGTTGTAGACAGCTATTTACCGATCGACCATTGTGCATTTAACCTATTGTTCTTTCAGATCGTGGCATAAACGGAGAAAAACATCATTTAGATCCTTTAATGATTAAGATCGAGAAAATGGATTTGAAGGACTTACAATCGGAACCGTGTTCGAGTACTTCGGTAAAACCCACTGCTGGAGCCATGCAGATGAAGCAGACGAAGACGAAGGTTTGTAGCGAGCAAACGTACGATCGAGCCTACCGCTATGCCCAGGTCTACGAACAGAAGCGACAGGCTCTGCGGGAAAAGGAAAGCATGCAGTTGCAGGAGATGAAAAAGTTCCACGCACGACCGGCTCCAAATTTTCGACATACCACGAAAAAGGAAAATACCGAACCGAAATTCACCATTCCTACTACACCGAAACAGATGAAACCAGAGCGACTGAAAAAATCTGCCGATCAAGCGAAAAAAATGGTGATTTACATTTGTAGAATAGAGATGTTTAGTATTAATGTATTTTACATTGCAGCAGGAAAGATCTAAAGAAGCTGAACCGACTAAGTTTCGGGCAAACGACGCAAAGGTTCTGAAGGAGCAACCCTTCCAGCCGGAGCTACCTAAAACTGTGCTTGCGCAGGAACCGTTCAACCTAAGGATGTCGTCTAGACTTCAGGAGCGCAAAAGGTTTGACGCCGAGTTGCAGCGGGCCAAAGAGGAAAAATCTCAACGTGAAGCGGCAGAGCGCCGGGCAGCCGAGGAACGCGAAGTGAAGCTATTGC
The DNA here is from genome assembly GCF_030247195.1 of Topomyia yanbarensis. NCBI lineage: Eukaryota > Metazoa > Arthropoda > Insecta > Diptera > Culicidae > Topomyia > Topomyia yanbarensis. Next base: position 194,080,248 of record NC_080670.1, read on the forward strand.
GCAAACAGAAAGAATTTAAAGCTACCCCGAATCCTTTTAAGTAACCCATCGATTTGAGTGTGTTTTGTCCCTAATTTAGGATCCTTTTTTGTGTATTTAATATAGTCATTTATCGTTCGTTTGAATTCAAACGTTTTCTAGTTATTACAGGTAACATAAAATATTGAGTCGTAGCTTTTTGTAATCCGAAAGTATTGTATGTATATTTTTATCAAGATTTACCTATTTTTGGGATGTTAATTTTTAGACGTCAGTGCGATCAGCAGACTTAAGGAAAACGATCGTTCTGAAAAGTGCTCTATTGTAGAATGCCACAGGATTATTGAAGCATACAATCCGTAGTATTTTTTAAACAAGTGTTTTCCTCTATTATTAAATGGTGACTTCAGGATGCACTAAAACAGTTTTCCTTATTTTCTGTACTTTTATTCCTTTAATATTAGCATTACAAGTCCCCCGCAAACATATTTTGAACGTTTGTGTAACATATCCTTCCTCTGGAGGGACAGTGAATGGGAATTATATAAAAAAACTTCCTGCAACCCTTCTTTAGGCAACTAGGGCCGAGGCAGTGCTCGACTCGTACTTCCAGTTCGGGGGCAGCACGGCTTTGATTTTGTAGTAACGAGCCAATCGGTGAATGCGAGACTCAATCAAAATCAAACGGAACTTGCTGTCGATGTCCTTACGGTTGCGCTCCAAATGCTTGCGGATCGAGACGGCCTTCTTGATAAGGAAGTACAGATCCTCTGGAATATCTGGCTTCAGACCGACGGCTTTCATGATGCGAAGGACCTGTAAGATTGAAAAATCGTGCATTCACATAATTTTCTTTGGTGTTAGAAAACATTGTAAACAAACATATTTCCGTCCAAAATTAACATCAACAAAGCGAGCGATTGCAGCGCCTCTCGAGTTCAAACGGGGCAAAATTATAACCTTTCTTTTGTTGGAAACTTTCTGAGATCCCTAAACTATTTGTTTACAATAGTTCCACGTTCAAAAATCACCTACCTTGTTGCCATTCACAAACCGGACCTGTGCAACACCGTGCGAATCCCGTAGAATAATACCAATCTGCGACGGGGTCATACCCTTCTTGCCAAGCTTCTTGATCTGCTCCTTGACATCATCAGCATTCAGTTTCAGCCAGGAAGGAACCGAGCGGCGGTACGGCAATGCCGATTGGGAAATACCCTTACCGGGAGCGTGCATACGACCCATTCCGAGGCGGTTGGTTCAGGTTCTGCTTTCCTAAAACGGTCGGAACACTACGGCAACGAAAAACGCGTGCTTGCTCAATGAGGTTACACGGGAAAAAGAGTGAGTATGTGACAGCTGTCAAGGCGGAATGCGAAAAATGAAAAATTGACACTGACAGTCGGAGCTCGCGAGTGCTGTCAGCAAAGATCCGGTGTCGGAGTAATACCCTGCGGTCTTGATTCTTAAGGCTAGTTTACAGTTCGGGAAATGGATCACGGGATTTCGCACGGGATTTGCGTCGGGATATGATCAGGGAAAATTTCCCGCCGAAATCTCTCCAAACTGTCAGACCAAAACACTGCTGCTTCTTAAAAATAGAAACAGTATCAAACTTACAGCGAATTGCAAACCTTATAAAAATACTATTTTCCCCGTCGGAAACAATTTGTGTTGAATTGTTCCCGGCCGGATTTCTGTGTGGAGAGTTTTAAAATCCCGTGATGTTTCCCGCGGTTGGGTTTACACTTCAGGAAAACTGTCATTTTTGTGTAGACTCATTTCCCGTCACGGGATTTGAAATCCCGAGCTCCATTTAAAATACACAGGGACCCAAATCCCGTGACACGTTTTCCGAACTGTAAACTAGCCTTTAACTACGCCCACCCTAAGGCCGCTGACAGAGTGGCGGCGAAAAGGCTACCCGAATAGAAATGTATAACGGAATTACAACGATTTTCATTGTTACATCACAATATATCACAATATCAGATATGATGCAAAATATACAATGAAAATACAATCAAATTTGTTGTTTCTACAATCAATTTTGTTGTAAACCCGATTTTTACTTCAAAAAAGGGGGTCGCTAAGCGATGTAACAGTGAAAAAAAACATACATTCTGAAACCACTTACAATGATTTATTCTGTTGTAGATTTTGGATGTTAAAACCTTGTTTTACATTGTTTTAACAATGATTTTATTTGTTTTTCTTACAGCAGATGCACTGTTAAATTTGATTTCCAAAATAATTGGGATTTAAAAGTAATCAATTATTTTCTTTTATTTATTTTTATTAATGTTTGAATCGCAGTATATAGATGCTTACACAATATCTCTTCTATAATCGATTCCGGAAGCACATCGCATAAGGGAACTCGAAGCCTTATTCAAAATAAAGCTCGCACTATTGTCCGGCGACAGAGCAAAATCTTGTCAATTGAAAAAATCGTGAAATAAAAAGTTAGCAAACAAAACCTTTAGCAGTCAGTTGTGGCAATATTGAATCACACTTCTACTTACTTGATACATGTTCATGTTCCGCCAAACATTCTCGTGACATTTGTTGCCTTTTATTCTCGCTTTTTTGATAATTAACCACGCAAGCGAAAAACTGGCCCAGATCAGTTCACGATTGCCAGCCTGTAAATAGAAAATATTGAACTAGATTTCTCTTATATATAACATTATATATAATATTCCCTTACCAAAGTTTTAAAAACTGGAAAACATTTCACAAAGCGGTCAAATGGGACGCCATGGTGAAAAAGGTGCGTTTGAAGATAATAACAAATAAAATACACAAAAAACGAAAGCGTCATTTTTGTGTAAAATCTTAGAAAGTACTGAAACCAAAACATTGATGTTACTATAAAAATTGTTGTTAACAACAATAACTGTTGTAAATGCAATGCTTCGACTATCAATTCCGATGTTCCGTTCTCAACACACTGAGTAAATATCTTCAATCTATCCAAGTCTGTCGTTCAGAGAGCCAAGGACCGTGAGGAACTACATACGTACAAAGTGCAAAAGGCTCTTAATCATAACGTATGCTGACGTGTCATTGTTTCATCATGCATGATGAGACTTATGTCAAAGCGGACTTCCGGCAGCTTCCGAGGCTACTGTTTTTCACCGCCCAGCACAAGTTTGATCTTCCGGAGAAAGTAAGGATGCAGAAACTTTCACAGTTTGCCGATAAATACATGAGTTTGGCAAGCGATCTGCTCATGTGACAAACGGAACCTAAACCTCTTCTATATCTCAGTCTTCATCCATCCGGGGCAATAATTGGGTACTACTTCAGTAGGGACTGTATTGCTCTTTTTATTTTGTGGTGATCGTTCATGTTTCTTTCCATAACTGCTTTTTCTTGCTTGCTATCCAACCTTCGTGGTATATCTGACCTACTCAGCTCTGCTGCAAATATCGTCACCTTTTGAGATACCAACCGATCCGGAGTTGTCGACATTGTTTACATCTTTTTACAACCATCTTCGCAGCGTTTCTTATCCTTCTTGGCGCTACACGTTCCTATTTATCTGATAGCTGGTTGCTGAGAGTTCTTTGGAGGCGGTATTTCTTCCGATACCGATGCCCATTTCCGCGAGCTGTCAACCACTCCGACGATGAGGTCATCGGCGGTATAATTTATCCAGGCTATCATATCCCGATATTCTTCGACTTCGTGTATTTCCTTCTTACCTTCCGCTGACCGACCTTTGCTGTGTAACTGGTCTACTAACGACTGTTGCCAAGATCGAAACTTGTCGAAACGTGACTAGATCCAGAGAAGCCGACCAATTTGATTTACATCCCTTTCCAGCCACCATCACCACTTTTGCTTGTTTGGTTTCTCCAACGACTATTTTCTAGAGTGACCGAACTTAAATGACATTTTATGTGTCAAAGCGACTCGTAGTATAACTTTTTTCCCCTGAACAGGAAGTAAATCACTTTTTAAAAGTAAATTAAAACCCTCATGGGAGGGGTTTGAACCCTTAAAACACTCCCCTTGCGCACGGGTCTGCACAACAAACTTTATTATAACTATGAAGTACGCATTTTGGTGGGAAACTGGGACTACCCATAAAAAGAATATACTGTTTTTACTCTCTTTTGAGTAAACAGAATGTACGTCAGAATCTGCATACTTTCTACTCCACACAACAAAGTAAAAAATGCATAGTTTTGGCTCTTTCGACGAAGTATAAAATGAGTAATTTATACTCATACCTGCAAAGCAAAATGAATAGTTTTTAGTTTCTTGAAAAAGTAAAAAATACCTACTTCAATTTTTGTTTTTCAATTTCCTTCCGAGAAGTAAAAAAATACATTAACTTTTATTTATCTAATTTATTTAAATACATTTATAGGTAATGCGCCGTAATCGACTCATTTTGACTCATTTTGTAGAGTAGTTGATTGACTGAGAGTCGAGAGCTGTTATTTCCAACTTTGCAACATAAAACTTGATCATAACTGGGATTCCAATCTAAAAAAATTGAGAAACTTGATATTTTAAAGAAATTAGCAAGAAACCAGCATACGTACCATAGCATTATATGATTTATATTGAAGTTTAGAAGTTTCGTTCAAATTTCCTTGCCTGTGACAAATAATCGCGGAAGTAAAAAAGAAATGCTGTTTGCAACACGAACTTTCATTTGAAAATGGCCTCACGTCAAAGTGTAAATTTTCTTTTCTCTGTGAGGTATACTATTTAAGCATTTTTCTTCGTCGTTGACATTCTCAAAAATGCGTAAAACATACTCTTCGTTCAAAAGTAAAATCTAATCACTTTTTGACGTATAAATGGTATTCTCAAAAATGTGTGAAACAGTCATAAAATGGGTAGTCTCGATTTATCGTGTGGGGCTGCCAAAACAAGACTTACACGCAACCATAAAATAACCTACAGAATAAGTTCTTTTAACTTAAATTTAGATACTTTTTTGCTGTGCGTCGCTTTCGCACTTGTGTTGTCAAAAACAAAACGAGAGATTCGACTCAGTCCAGGTCTTCCGTGCAGTAAGGTACTTTTAAATTGTTTGGGGTATACTCAAAATTAGGTAAATTCGACTGGAATTTAGGTAAATTAAACTCAAGGTTGAGTTATTATTTTTGCCGTAGTTAAATGGAAACTACCTTCAACACGGTTTACCTAATTTTACCTTCCTGTACGATACCACGAGATTGAATCAAAAGTACTGAATTTTAGGTAATTTTTCGGTGGCGTGTAGCAGAGCGGTCTCTGCCAGAAAATTTGCTCACTGGGTGTTAGCCGCTTTACGCCCACCATGATTTATCGCCACCAATATTCGCAAATTTCAAATTGACAATTCCGCTGTCATCCATCGGCTTCTGTTCGTTTGTCAGTTTGCAAAAATAATATCATCAGAGGAAAGTGCGCGGCGTCTGGTTGACCTCTTGTTTTTCAATATTGGCATTTTAGTGAACAATGCATTGACAGTTTTAGTTAATCGTGATAAAATATTGATCCAGTTTTACCTTTTTTTAATACATCGATCGTGTGTACCGTTCTCATTTGACGCACCGTTGATAATCACGTATCTCGATCGAAGAACCGCATCCGCAAACAATGGAAACTCCCCTGAAAAGTAAAATTTTGGCCAAACTTTTGCAAAGCGATGCTGGTCTACAGTCACCGATGCCCAGTCATTCCTCGGGCAGTGGAGACCGACAAGCCCGACATATTACTAGCGTCACACGGCTACCATCTTCGCCATTTCTTCAGAGGCTTGGCTTCGGAACTGGTGAGTCAGTTTTTCACCGGATTTTTATCTCTAATAACAATGCACCCCTAATAAAATATTAAAGGTGTGGACGTGCTCCGAATAAAAAGGTCTCCTACGAAGAACTCCAACAAGTCCCCATGGGCAATCAAAATGCTGTCACGACGAGGCACCCCGGAACGGGCCAAATTGTTCGGGGATCGATTGACCGAGGAAGCTAACATTCTTAGGTATAGTTGTTCAGTATCCCATTTATTTACGGTAACACTAACTCAAGAACGCGTATATTTCAGATCATTGGATCATCCGAATATCGTCGGTTATCGGGGCTTTGACTCGTTGGAAGCTGGTAAGGAATATATTGCGATGGAATACTGCAACACATCGCTCGGGGACCTATTGCAGTTGCGCTATGACAATGGTCTTGGGCCGCTGGAAGCCCACAAAGTACAACGAATGGCGCTAGACACACTAAATGCGCTCGATTATCTGCACACGGTTGCGCTTATTCTGCACGGCGACCTCAAATCGTTCAACATCCTGGTTAAGAACGATTTCGAAGTGTGCAAACTGTGCGACTTTGGGGTCAGTCTACCCCTAACAACGGAAGGTTTCCTGGACACGGAAAAGAAGAAAGATGCCCAATATGTGGGCACTGGGATCTGGTCCGCACCGGAGGTGCTGGAAGAAGACGTATCGTTGATCAGTTCCAAAGCGGACATTTTCAGTTTTGGTTTGGTGATTTACGAAACGATTGCGCTGCTGCCGCCGCATACTTTTCCCGGCATGAAGGACGAAAGCATTGCCAGTTCGGCGGATTATGCCGTGATGAAATCTATTATTCATGGGAAACCAGGAAATCCCGTGAGCCGGAAGCTGGATATTAGTGAGGTCATTGTGTTGGATGATGAACCAGAGCAGGAAAGGAATGAGTCCGTATCAGCTGAGTCTGGGAAGAAGCGAAAGTTTAGCCGAGAGGAAGAATCGGAATCACAACCGACGAAGAAATCCTCCTCTGAGCCAGATTCGACCACAGATACTACCATTATTACGATCGCTGATGATAGTCTGCTGCAGGGCGACAAAAGTGTGATCACAGTTGAAGACGACGACGAAGATGAGGACGATGTTATCGATGAAGAGGATGATGATTTCGGCGAAGAGGATCTGGAGGAAGGCGAGGAGGGCGACTATCTTGACTATGGTTGCTTGGGGACACGCCCTCCCATCCCGGAGGGGCTCAATCTACCGGATGATTACAATTTTATACTCGAGGTATTTTTCGTGTGCACACAGGAGGACTACGAGGCGAGACCTTCCGCAAAAACGTTGCTAGCGGCCTGGCAGAAGAAAACCGATGCCAGCAGCGGAGAGTCGAACGGGGATACACCGACGGAAGTGAAGACGAGCGAAGAGGTGGCCTAATGGTGTGGGTTTGGAGCAGCCGTAATTGTAGAATGATTCTTCAAAATTGTCCCTTAATTCGTTCTTTTAAATCTAAGGAAGAAATTATATTTGAAACAGTTGAAGCTTCAGCGGTCGTTTTCTGTGTTTTAATATCACACGCAGGCACACACTATTAAGTTCTTTACTGGCACAGCTAACCTCACTTTTCTTGACAGTGCACTAGTACTGTTTACATGGACTTTGAAAATTTTGGTGGACGACTAGATGCGCTCGAAGCACATCGCGAAGAATTCTGTTCACATCTCTAATTCTTGCCAGATTGATTGTCAAAGCAAATTTGACATGCAATTTTAGCGTCCAGATGCTTTTTAGTTGTACAATGGTTCAGTCAAAAAGTAAACAACCAGCGAATCACTACTGTACTGTCAAAGTTTGTATTTCGTCATATACTCTTGTCACTAAGCGGGTTTCTCACTGGACAAGGGGTCGAATTTTTTGGGTGCGAAAGCTGTACTTATTTTGAAAAGATGAACAATGATGATCAGATAATCCGATTCACAAGCAAGTGGTATTGTGCAACTTCTTCAAAACTAGTACCACATACACACCCACGCAATGTATTATTTTTACTTTTATTATATTGTTTAATTTAATTGAAATATATAACATGTTTCCAGTTTTTTGTATTTTTCAAATCATAATAATTATACTCGTAATAATAATAGTTACTATTATCATTATTTCAAACATTTGTTCACTTCCTACAATTCCCTCACACGGTCTAACTTTCCATAGTATTTACACATATTTATAACATAATGAAATTGAATAGTTTTTAGTTTTAGCAGCAGTACTCTGTCTTGTGTGTGTGTGTGTGGGTGGGTGGGTGCTCCGCAATTGGGGATAGTTTGCAGCCTTCCTCACTCGCGGGCACCTCACCGGTTTAAGGTCTAAAAGCGAATCTACACCGCTGCCGCTCTGTTCCGGCCCGGTATCTCTCTGTCTCTCTATAGCTTCCAGTACCAATAATTTATTACGTCCTATTTTAATGGTTGATGATTAATGGGACAGCATGCTGTCTTCGCGGATGATGATTTTCACACTCGGATTAAATGATGATGATTTTTGCGGTAAGCGGGTCTTCTTCCTTCCTTGTGATTTGTGATGTCGTATAACAATAGTTTAGTACTGGTCTTTAAATAGTAGATGTCGCTACAAGTAGTCGCAATAGTATTATGACTACACACACGCACGCGCAAACACATACACGCACACATACCGGTCATGCACAGTCAGAACCAAGTTGTCTAGAGTTTCATCAGATCCAGAGGTTGGTTGTTTTCATCCAAATTTTTGGTTTTGTTTTGCCAATTTTGATTATCACAGCGAGAACGAGAATCGTTTGTGATTTTCGCTTCTTTGTTTTTTTTTTACTTTGTTTCAATGACTGCTGATTCTGATAGTGGTGTGAGTAGCCAGGTCAGTACTTTTTTTCTTCTTATAAGTAGTCTCTATGCAGTGAAGCCATTAAAATGTAGTACTAGGTTTTGCTAATGAATGCTAGTGGTGCAGTACTGGATTCACCTTCAAGTCTTAGTTAGGGAAACTTTGATTGGTTGGTATAGAAAAATATATCTTCGTGTATTTAAAATCTGCTTTAGCTTACTTTACCATTCTTCGCATTCGTTTTGGAATGTATTATTTCGCTTCTTCTGAGTAGTTTGATTTTTCGTTTAAGTTAGATGTTATCAAAAATAAATATGATTCCGCACTGTTTCGTGCAGTGTTTTTTGTTTGTTTACTTGCATTTGTTTCATATAATTCTAGTTAATACATGAACGCATCAATTTGGTGATTTGCTTCGAGCAAATCACTATTGAGCAAATGACTGGGTTTTGAGTTCTTATTCCGTAGTTACCGGGTTCTGGTTTTGGTGCACAATGTGGACGGTTTTATTTCTTGTAGTGTGGCCACGGTGACAGACGTTGAGTGTTACGGAAAAAATGTCACGACCTTCTCTGAGTATATGTGTGACAACTGACAAAAATGCAACAATAATTACTTGTCAGTGTTGTTTCAAACGAGTCAAATCCGTCAAACCCATGTATTATGAGAGGTCGGTGGTTATTTGGAATAACACTGACAGATAATCATGACAGTTATCTTCGCTCTCCTCACATACACTCTGGATGTTCTAGGTGACAATGACAATGCTGCAATTTCGTCGTCATACTGCGGTAATCAATTAACACCTTTTTTGTTATTTGTACTGATCATACTACTTTGAAATTTAGTATAACTTTTACACAACAACCAGATAGGTGTAACCCGTCAGGGTAACAATTTAGCACTGGGCGGAAATATACCTAATTTTGGATATACACTCCGTAGAGTGTATTTGTTTACATAAAACTTTGCTCACCGCTGTTCGGTACTGTTCACATTAATGTCGTTTTCGATTGAGAACCTAGACACTAACCCAGGTTGGTTGCTTCAAACAAACGTTTTTAATGGAACTGAGTTGGGTTCTCGCAAAACAGCGGTAGTGCGAGCGAACCCGAAATATATTTCAGGTTGGAACCCAACTCGGTTTTCAGTTCAGTGGAGCATAACCTAGGTTCGAAACTGGCTTCAAACAAACGGTTTGACAGCATATAGTTCCGAAACTGAGTTAGTTTCTGCCTCAAGCGAAAACGACATAAGTTGTACATTTTTGTTCATTTTCGCGTTTGGGAACGGTTATGTGCGTGTAGATAGGTGTTGACAATGTTGTTATATAATAGTAAATAAGTAACATAGGATTTAGGCAGGTCACCGCTCTCCTCTTGCAAAAATACGAGTGCACTGGTTATGCTGCTCATCGATGACAGCTATGCGACTAGGCGGTTTGTGGTTGTTTTCGGTTGAGGTGGAAGACGGCCATCGTAGTTGCGATAGAAAGTGTCGAACCACGGCGTTGAACAGACTTCCGTAAATAGTTTTTTTTCGGGACAGTTTCCCGCCACTGGACAAAAAGTTAAATGCGCCCGTGCAACGGCAAGTAATCCCGTCGAAAAGTGTCCGTCGTGGTTCGGGTACTCAAACGGAAAGGAAACGTAAAGGAGCTACTCGTTTCCCTGGCTAAACACAAAGGACCCAGTAGTACTACGCCGCCCTCACTGTGGAGGATCAGCCGAACGAACATAGCTCCCCTGCACAGTTAATCGCAAAGGAGGGCGAAGCAGGTAGGACAACGGATTTACCTGAGGTTCCAACAAAAGAGCTTTGCTCACCTCCCTAGCTAGTTGAAAAGGACCGCTGCGATAGCAGCCAACGGTACCAGCAGGAGAACGCGGCCGTTGGAGTCCCGGCCGGTCGGACGAAACCGTCGCCTTCCTGCCAACAGTAGCCGATCGCCGAGCAGCGAGAGAAAGTGGAGAATATAAAAGTTAGTAAATTTATTAACTCTTCGGTAAATCATTAATGTCAACAACGAGAATGAACGTACATTGGATCTCTGGTTTGCAAGTACCCGGGATTACGATCCTTGCTGCTGCACTGTTCCGACTCCTTTAGTCCAGCATGTACGTCATCATGCCCCACTACATATTGTACTCGCTGGTAACCTTGGAGTGAACTTTAAAGGCGTCCCAAGCTCTATCGTCTACGATTTTTAAAAACGCTGACAACGACAGCATCGTTAGCACACGCTGTTGTATATAAACTCGGACGAAAATCTTAACAATGACGACGTGAACGAAGCAGCGATGACGTTTTCTAATATTCGTAACTATCTAATCGACCGCCATGTGCCGAACAATTAGTACCAATCAACACCCTCCCTGGCAATCAACCGTCCTTGACGATTAAAAACTGCCAAGCGTTCCAAAAAATTTCGCAACATAAGACACTTGCATTACGATAACACTACTTACTGAACTGAAAGCTAAGCCCAAGTCGTTCTGGAAGTATGTAGACGAGCAATGAAAAGAATCCGGTTTACCATCTTGTATGTCATTCAATGGAATTTAAGGCACCTAAACTAAGGAAATTCACCAACTGTTCTCCGACAAATTTTCGAGCGCCTTCCATAATGCTCCCATTCTTGCAGCAAATTCCAAGCTAAAAGCATCTAATTCCCCGGGCCCAGAAGGCCTTCCCCTTCGATGTTTGTCAAAAAATGCCTCAGCGGGCTTTTTGAACCACTTCGGCGAGTCCTCGTTCTGTCACTCACTACAGGAACATTTCCTTCCTGATGGAAAGCAGCGTACAGCGTATCTCATGGACAACTTCTGCGTTGATTTCGCTACTAACTCGATTGAAGGCAACTCCAAATCAGCCCTTAAGGACTATCTATTTGCACCCATTCCTTACTACATCCGGCATCCCGCAAGGAAGCCATCTCCGCCCAGTAATATTCATCCTCTACTTTAATGACGTAATATCAAATTATAAGGGCCCCGCCTATCTTTCGCCGACGACATGAAGATTTTTCAAGGAATACGGGACGGGTGTTGTATTTGGAATTCGTACTACCAGAATGGGATTGACAGAATCGAGACTGTCCAACGCCGGTTCAAACGCTTTGCACTTCGACATTATCCTTGGCGAAACATATTTCAGTAGCCGAGCTACAAAAACTGTTATCAGTTAGTACAGCTCGATACTCTAGGCATCCGAAGGAACTGCTCTCGAGACCTGTTCATCTCCGACTTACTGTCTCCCAGAGTGAATTGCTCTACAATCCTCGGACGCCTGAATCTTCAAGTCCGTATTCTCGAGCTCTACGTAATAACCCCTTCCTACGATTAACTTTCAGGAAAACCTACTACAGCCGTCAGAGTGCTGTTACATCGTATTTTTAACAGTGTGGCGACACTGACGACGAATTCGTTTTATGTTTGCACATAATAGTTAACATAATGTGCATATTGAATTAAATTATAAAATTAAATTATGATTCTTTGAGGTAAATGTGATAAGCGTGCACGGCATACCGGACAGAAGGTGTGTGAATAAAAACATTAGCTTGACAAGCAAAAATTTTTCTGGCAACAAAAACCGAACGTAGGTAAAAGCGTCAAAAGGTAAAAAGGAAAAACGTAAAAAAAAGTCAGAAGGGAAGCAGGATCAGAAAAGATGCGTCGATCGTTCCGCGCGTTTGAGTGAAAAGTTTCAGGCTTTTGTGTCGTTCGACTGTTTTCTTTCGATCCGGTTCGGTCGTTTAGATGTGCAGTAGGAAGGCCTGGATCGGAATTCCTGGTCAAACAAGTGCTAACGGCGTGTGGCGTGAAGGAATCGGGGGAAAATTTCCCCCAGCGGAAAAGCACGTTTTTCTCCTGAGCAAGAAGAAAAGCGCTGCGCGTGGCAGAGACAGCTTCCTTTTGAGGTGAAAGATTGGTGATATGATGGTGAAAAGCTGACATAGAAATCCGTCAATAATAGCCTTCTGCGGAGTGAAAAACTCGTGATTTGGCCCGGACGAGTTACATTCGCACACAACTGCCACCACAAGAAGAGAAAAGGAATGAAAAGACGGGTGCTGGAGATTTCCTCGGGAGAAAGTTTGGTCAGGATTTTTAATGCTTTTTGAGCATGAATCGCGCGAATCGATCCTCGGGTTTTGCGGTGCTGGTTTGCAGTGATCCTCTCGAGCAAAGGTCGAGGCAAACGAAAGGAAAAGGTCGGCGCTTTCCTACACAATATGGCCGAATCAATTAAATGCACCTTGCCAATCGCATGAGTACCACCGGATTGACTAGGAGGGAAAAAAGACAAATCAACGTCGCAGGGCACAACGGAAAGGAAACCCTCAAGCAATTCCCCGGGATTGTATGATGACGACGGCCAACGTCATTGAAGCGAGTGCACCACTTTTTACCTCCTTCTAAGAACCATTAATGATATGAGGCAATTTTGGGACTACATTTGAGCACATCCAACTTTCATTTTATATTCGATAAAAGCTATAATATTGTGGACTTATTTGACACTTTCGATAGAGTGAACTACGACACAACAATCGAAAAAATGGAGAAATTAATAATCAATGGTAGTTTTTGCAGCTGCTTCGATCCTAGTTCACACATCGAGAGATAATGGTTGACAATGGAGATTACAAGGCCACATCTACTTCTATGTCGAAAATAGTCCAGGGAAGCTTTTTGGGACCGATGCTGTTGCTGATTTATTTCAATGGCGTGTATTTAGTGCTGGAGATTTCTTCCCGGTCCTTCGCAGACAATCTAAGAATATTTCTTCTCATCCGCTTAATTAATTATTGCAGATTTCTCCAACAGGCCTGGACAGTAGTAAACATATGATGATCCAAGATACTACAGCCCATAAACACATAACATTCGTTTTCGACATGGCAGCGAAATAATCATTCTTGATCGGGAATATCGATAGAATGATTGGTTTATGACAGTCTGCTGGTATTGATGGCATTGTTACAGTATTATGTGTAATTGAAATGTTCGATGGGAGTAATAAGACAATAGCGTGCACTGCAAGAGGGGCGCATTTAACGGCTCGCTTGAAAGTAACAATTTGCTTGTAAACGAATCCCCGGAAGAACGGGTGACAGGAAAAAAGTAGTAGTCAGAGAAAAGAGTTGACCGAGTACGGTCGATAGTAGTGGTGTTTCTCCCCGCTTTAGGAAGCCGAAAAGCACGTGGACCAGGTGAGAGATTGTTCCTGAATCCGGTCGAATTTTGAGGAAAGAAATAGCGGTGTTACTTTTGCGGTAAAGGGATCTCAGGCTCGTGTAACCCGGGCCAAACTGACCGCGGATCGGTACGACGAAGTAGAGGCCTGGCCTTCGGAGAAAACCTCTGTCCAGTGCGACACATTGTGGGCCGATTGAGTAGTTACACGCTTGAGGAGATTTGAGTTAAAATCGGCAATAATTTCTAATAGAAGAGTGCCTTTGAATGGCTATCAAAAGGGTGCTGTTTCTCGTGACCTGTTGTTGATGAAGAGGAACAAAAGAAGTGGAGTGATGCACGACAAAGCTGGGTCTATTGTTTCACTCGGTTGCTGGTCGCCGTCGGCTGAATTTGCGTTTGCTTTTGGTACCACCATCGCTAATGTCGGTATCGAGAAGACCACAAAGAACCAGGAGCTGCAGTCTATGATAACGAGTGAACGAAGAACCCACGGGGCATCCGAGTCGCCGGAACGACACAGGAGACGGACGGCTCGCGGCACCTCAAGCCGCACGATGACCGCCAGATCCAGCAGTGATCTAGGCGACCCTGCTTTTTCTCCCTTACATTAAATATAAGCTTGATTTGTGAAACTTCTTTCTTGAGATTTGGGTGAGCCAGACACAAATATAGATGCATCTCTGTACAGTCAACATCATTGTCATGATAACCAGAGCAACACTCGACAAACGTATACGATTAGAGCTCAAAAGTCAACTGTCAAAATTCACTTTATGAGGAAATTCCGAACGAGCCGTTAACCGCGAGAGTGGAACGTTGCGTTCAAACCTATCTGCTACTTTTGATAAAGTGAACCTCGATATAATAATCCTTAAAATAGAGAGATTGTGAATCAACAGCATTTTTGCAGTTGTTTTCATCCTACCTCAAAGATCGAGAGATATTGTTTGTCATTGAAGAGCCATGCACCACCATTTACTCCTACATCAGGAGTACCCCAGGGAAGCCACTTGAGACTGCTGATGTTTCCGCTTTACATCAAAGACGTGCATCTAGTGCTAAATGCTCCACGCCTTTCCTTCGTAGACGATCTCAAGACGTTTCGGCTTATCCGCTTAATTGAATATTGCAGATTTCTCACAAACCATCGTTGATTGGTGCAGCATGCACCGTATATGTATACAAGAAGTGCTCGGTGATTTTAGTCTCACGAAAGAAAGCCTTTTGTTTTAATTATCGTCTACTTGATGAATAATATAATATTGATTATCTATTGATTACCAGCAATATATCGCTATACTGTTCTGATGCGGTCAATTCTGTAATATTGATATGGAACTTGGAGCCTGAACTCGAATAACGGCACTGAGAGATTTGAGGCCGTCTTTTTTTAACGTAGCATTTATTGAAGAGAAAAATTTGGTTCAGGCTTACGGGAATCACTTTTATACAGCTTTATCATATACGACATTCTGCTTTATCGTGCAATATTCTCTTCTATAGGGATGATGACAACCAAGATAATATTACACGATTCGTTACAGCGTTCTTCCGGAAGGGAAACGGCTGCTTTTGTAGTCTTATTAATTGTCACAACCATTAAGCACTCCATATTCCATTCATCTTTGTTATACAAATCAATACAATTGAATTGATTATTAATTGAATACTGAGAAATTTCCAACTGGTTCAACTGAGCTACATTACTACAGTAGTTTTTAATAGTAGAGTGACACTGTTTCTCTGAAGCAAATTTGAGCAAAAAAATAGTTCAAACCATAGATCAGAATACTCCGATGAAATCGCACAAAAAAGATCTTGTGTAAATTAATAATTTTTCAATTTTGAGGTGTCTTTGGGCCCTTCAAATTTTGATGGTGAAAGCTTGTGCGTTGATAACTACTAATAACAGATTCAACGTCCGTCACCGTGTATTACCATTTCTTAGGCAAAAAAGTGTTTTCAAGCATAGGGATACAAAGGGTGCTAAGAAAATCTAACGTCCGCCGGATATTTACCAGAACAAAATTACGTTGACTAGAATTCCAGATCTGGATACAGAAACAATTTACGTTTAGTACGTGAAAACATGACAGAACGAAACATCTAATCGCAAGGTTTAACAAATAAAAATTACAGTCCTTGCACGTCTAACAATCTATGTGGGAAAGGCTATAATAAAAAAAAATCCCTTCCTCCCCGCACCGACATACTGTCAAAAATACTGATTGCTTTCAGGTTACTTCCCGGATAGTACCCTAACACCTCAACCCATCATTCCACGTCGATCGACCACATCAGCTTGGTTCGATCCAGCGAGGTAAAGTCGGCCAAACCCTCTCCGGCCGCCATCATAGCGTACTCATCTCCATCCTCTTCGATTTCATCCATCATCATCACGCCACCACGCTGACCGCTGCTACTGCCAGCGTCTATGCTGTCGTAGAAATCGTAGCAACCCTCCGAACTCGTCTCCGTAGTCGTCGACGACGTTACCATCGAAAGGGTAGAAGAAACTGTCTTCGGATCGGCCGTACTTTCGTCAACAATCGTAGTCGAACTGACCGAACGGTCGCTATGCTGAATTCGGGTTACCGTGAAATCACTCGGCTTTTCCGTCACATTGTACTGATTTCGATAGAAAATCAGACAGCTCTGCTTATCGCCACTGTTCTCCGAGGACGTCACCGTTATCAAACTGTTTCGAGAGTTCTTTCTCTTGTGCTCGCAGAAATCATTCCCCCCGATTCCACCGCCTCTTAGCTGTTCCCAAGTCTTTAAAATATTAGGATTAACCTTTCCTACTAATCTACACCTGCCATCACCATTCTCCGTTCCACCTTTAGTAGGGCTTTCATCTTTCGGTGGTGACGAATGAAACGCATTCATCTTCGGCTTCGGCACAATCAACGATTCCTTCTCACCCTCATTCAACTCTTCATCCTTAGTCGCATCGAGCAGTTCAATTGAGTTATCTTCGACAAGTTTCACCTCCACCTCACGATTGCGCTCATTCCCAACGCTAGACAGCACACTACCGTATCCGTTCTCATCCTCATCCATCAGCAAAATCGGATGCTTGTAGGCCATTGCCTGTTGCTGCTGCTGCTCGACATTACCGATCGTCGTGCTCGAAGTAACCGTCGGACTGAAGATAGGCGGTGGAATCTGCTGGCTGCGACTCTTGGCCGCCAGATACTCCCCGATCAAACCGCGCGGTGTCGGACCGGAAGCCGAGGAATGCGACTCGATAGTGGTGACGGTGGTCACCGACGACGGAGACGATTCGGCCGATGAAGCTGACGTGGAAGATGAGGAGGAGGAGGATGAGGACGCTGATGAGAGCGGTGGTGAATGCTGCCGAGCGCTAGCGCTTTGCGAAGATGTGGTTATGATTAGCGCTGCACCGGAGGACCGGGGATTCGACTTACGGAGTGGGGTCGGTTTTACGGGTGTTAGCGATGGAACGACCGGAAGGGTGGTACTGTTTTTGCTGATGTTGTTGTGCTTGCTAGCGTAACAGGGACCCGGCGGTTTCATCTTTGTGCTGGCGAGCGTCGTTGCCGTTGGCGTTTCGCTGGGAACTTCTAGCGGTGACATCAAAGTAGGCTTTGCCAGGCGGAACGTTTTGGTTCTTCGGGCCTGTTTGAGAGAAGAAAGAGAGGGGAGAAACAATAGAGAAAAGATTGTAGTTGTGGATCGGATTGGTCGGCTAGCGGGCAGTAGTGTTTTTATTCTAATGCTCGGTTTAAAAGTAAGAGAGTGTGTGTGTGAGTGGGAAAAAATAAAACTAGCAGCGAATTAGGAGGTGAGAGAATGTGCACAAAAGAAATGCTTCAAACGGAAGATTGCAACGAAGAAAACAACGACTCTAATGATAGATGCAGCGTGGTTTGGTTAGCGTCGCGACGGTTGTGACCCTGTCCAAACACCATCGTTGGATTGCTTTTCGAGACCTGCGACTTGTTTTATGGGCGCATGCGGTTGACTACAGTTATGTACTGCTCTAATGATGGATTATTTAGACTGTAAAGAGTTGTTAGCGGTTTTCAGATGTTTTGACCAACTTATTCTTACTATTGCTTAGAAGAGCACGGTTGACAAATTGGAAGGTTTAGCTAGATACTTGAAAGTATTGTAGTTCTGCAATATGGCGGATGGGATGTTCGTTTCGTTCGAAGAGGTCCATCGTGATGCAGAATAGATGCGAATAGGTATCGTTCATAAGTAGCGAAACTCGATAGGTTTTTAATTAGGAAACATTTTAAAGGCCGGGACACGATCTACTACATACGGCGATGGCTGGTTAAGTTGATATACATGCGAAAATGTTTAGCCTTTCATTCGAAGGATTTTCGCAAATGCAAGCTATAGCGTGATAAAGGAAGGGTCCACTGTTTCAAACTACTGTGTTAATGAGCTATGGTGTGTTATGGAACTACATATAAATAATTTGTACATCAAGCGAACCTAGGACGGAAGCAGGACTATTATCTACCAAGGATATGAAACTGTACATTTATTATAATTCGACAACTATTAAAACGTTGATAACTAAGAATTGGATGACAAATAAATCTGATAGCTGGTTACTTATTGAACTAACTTGGTAGGCTCTTTGGGTTTAGGCTTCATGGGCTTCCCAACAGCTCCGTTCGATTTAGTATGAAATGTTTCACACAAAATCCTTTGATAAAACGAAAATTTACAGGTTCGACCGGAGTGGTTACTGATCACCGTATTGAGTGTGAAATACATGGATCTTACAACTTAGTGCTCCTAGAATCTGCCTAATACAAGTTGAATAAATTGATTTCCAACAGCGCCACTTTATGAAAGAATGGTATTGAAAAATAAAAAAGACTACTTGAGGTCTCGACAAGGCATTCCTTCGGCTTATTTCAATGCAACTGACGTCATTGACATGCTTTGTTTCTTAACAGTTATGTGTCCAACAAAAAAAACACCTTTAACAGACCAACGAGGGTACCCGGGTACCCACAAATTGAAATGATCAGAACTATGGCTTCCTTTAACCGATTTGGACACTTTTAGATGTTTTGGATTCAGAAACTTGTCCACTTTTTGATTCTGTGCAATAGAACCGGAATAATGGATCTGGTTTTTAGTAATCCGGATTTTTCGGTGTAATGTTCCAGTACTAGGATATGATATGTAAATTTTAATAATGTCCTAGCAATATGGGTATCAAAACTCTTCAAATTGTCTCGGAAGTCTGTTTTTTATTGTTACGGGACCCTATGGCAATTTGAAAAATGGAATTGGAATGGAATGGCCACTCACGGCCCCACGGGAACCTGCTCCGGAATGTCCGTTCCGGGGTCAAATAACCAAATGGTTCCAAAACCACGATATACAGGCTACTGATGCAATTCCAAGAATTTTGATACCCATATTGCTAATATTCCATTGAAGTTCGCAAATAGTACCCTAGCATTGGAACCTGCTTCCGGAAACCCGGATTCCTGGGAACCGAATGAAGTAACCCGATTCATTTTTGCCAAGTCCAAAAGTGGATGAGTTCCTGAATCCAAAACGGCCAAAAGTATCGAAATCGGTTGGATATTACTTTAGTTATGGGCATTTTAGTTTTGTGGGTACCCGGGTACCCACGTCGGCCTGTTACGTAGTAAAAAAATTCAGGAGCCCCTCCTCACTCTCACCCTCACTATATCAACAATATTATTAACCCAAAAGCTTGACTTAGTGAAGTTCTAAGATGTCACAAAGTTTCAATTTCCTATGGATAAAACATAAAACATAGGAATTTAATTAATTGAAACTTAAAAAGGTACCCGGGTACCGCGTCGGACACACAACGGTTAATATCCGTTTTGCGTGGTAACAATCAGAGTAAAAATAATCGAAGCTCTTTGTTGTAGGATGAGAATGAACCTGATGCAACTCGTGGTGAATAGAAAAATAATCATTCAAAAATTCATGTTATTCAGTTGAATATCGTAAAGTATGTAATATTAATTTCACTAATTATCTAAATAAATATTTTCAAATGTTGGTAAAGCATATAAAATAATAATTATCATCACATACATCGTGCGAAGGCCAACTTTGATGCGTTTGAATCGTTGCTGCACTTGTGTTTCGTGCAATTAAGTTCTTTACTCACACAGTTAACCTCACATTTCTGGACAGTTCGCTTGTACTGTTTACATGGACTTAGAAAAATTTGTGGACGACTAGAGCCGCTCGAAGCAAATCGTAGAGAATTTTTCTAAGTTCATGTAAACAGTACAAGCGAACTGTTAAAAATGAACACTCAGTTCATTTGTGACGTCATCGTAAAGTATTCAATAATCAAGGAAGAATGAAAACCTACATTGAATGAATGTGCAGTTTGCTCGTTTGACGTTTTCAGTTGCATGACTGAATATTGAAAATGAACCCTCTGAGTTTGACCCGGAGACGTTGGAGTCGATCTCCGGGTCTAGTGAGAAGAGGGAAAAATTTTACTTTTATAATACTGAATTTCAAACGCGTTCTTTCGGTGTTTACGCTGGCTGTTCCCAGGGATGCGAGCGGTACCGGTAAACTACATTTTTCCGGTATATTTACATTTGCACAAGCCGTACAGCCCGCTACAGCGACGCATCAGCATACAGCAGTAAAATACATTTTTGTTTTGCTGCTGTACTCCGACGACTCGGTGAGAGTGTGGCGTAGTAAAGTTTGCCCTCTCGCTTTGTACACTTTTCTCTGTATAGTCAAAGGGAGAGGTCTGCACACGAAAGCATTGATGCCGGTCGTGGCATGAATGAACCGCATTCATCGTCGTCGTTTGTGATTAAAAATACTAAATAGATTGAAAATATTAAAAAAGGTAAAATAAGGGAAGAGAAACTGTACCGCTCCCGTCTGATGGCTATACTAGTGGCAATATTTTTTTGTCATGCTTTGTACACAGGCTGCCGTACAGCGCTCGGCGTCCTGCACTAGCGAACGACAGCAGCATCGTATGAGAAAGTAGAATGTAGGTTGAAATATTACAGCCGTAGAAAAGGTAGGCATTTTGCATCCTTGGCTGTTCCTGCAGTGTCTGTTCACCAAAGAAGAGAGCTATGCTTCTATATTGGAAATTCCCTTGCGACTGTGGTGACGAATAACCGGATTCTCTGCGCCCCTCTAAGAATTCCACAAGACACCGAACTGTGCTCTGTAGAAAAGCAATGCTCCTTCGGCTTGTCCTCCACAGTGGGAGTGGCTGGTGCTTTTGGATTGTTTGCGGTTAGCCATGGAGGATAAATTCTACACCTAACTTAACCGACAAAACTGTTCACAAACGCGAACAATTTACAGCCCTATGTGACCGGAACAGACAAGTGGTGCGCATTATACTTGACCAAAACAAAGCCCTCAACGGTGAATATAAGTCAATTTGGTAATTTTCCAACTAGTGCTACATTGATAACCTGAAGGGTTACAAAGGGGGTTGAATGAAATAAATTTGTATCTTTTCAACACAGTATTTATAAAATGTCGTGCGATTGTTTTGATTC